>NW_026539185.1:245574-610466 GCF_027791375.1 Indicator indicator
GCCAAACTGCCAGGTACTTCAGAGAATTCTTCCTTTCTGGGGAAAAACTCCTCCGTTGCTTTGGACCCATCCATTCTGGAAAATTCCACCTCAAAAGAGTGGGCAGTAAAAAAGTTTCTCATGGACCAGGGGCAAAGAATTGTTTGCTATGGCCAGAAAAGAGCCTTAAAAAGGGCGGAGACGGGGAACTTCGCCTTGGGGGTTTGGTGGGGGGGGAAGGAGGGGACACTATGCTTTCTCTGGGCTTCTTTGCAGGGGGGTCCAACATGGGCTTTTTGAGCTTGCCATAAAACATTTGCAAACGGCACCCTTTTTTGGTATGCAATAAGGATAACAAAAAGGCCACGGGCTTTAGCTTTACTCCAATAACAACGGACTTGGACCCAGTCCACCCTCAGATCCTTTGCATGGCCAACCCCAGGCTGGGCCTTTCTACTTTTTTTTTTCTTCAGGCTTCCAGCTTTTTCTTTGAGTTAAAAACATAGAAAGCAGTTTTAGTGCACAAGTGCAATGACTGGGTATTATATACACCATGCACTAACATCTCCAGGAGGGTGGAAGGGACAACCTCGGTATGAACAATAAGCATTTGGCCCTTTTGGTCCCGAGGCTCTGGTCCCATTTTGGGGTGGTCGCTCACAAACCCACCCCAGGACTTCCCAGTGCTAGCAATGTTGCTCCTCCACAGGGCAACACATTTCCAGAGACACAATCAAAAACCTATTGGCAGCTCTTTTAAAAAACAGTTTTTTGGCTTTTATAATCTGCTGGGGGATGGGGGGAGGGGGGATGGGGGGGGGGGGGAGGGGGGTGGAGGGGAACGGTACAAGGCTTTGTTATATATACAAATTTCCAATAAAATATCTACATGGGGTACATCTTGGTTGGGAGGATCACGAGAACCAGAATGCCCACAGTCCATCGGCAGGGGGTGGGGATTTTCAGCTGTGCTTGTGGTCCCCCTGCACAACCATGATAACGCAGCGCAGGTGGGGGACTTTCCCAAAAGAGTTCCTTCAGGTGTTGGTCCACAGTGAATAAACCAAGGCCCTGCAAAAACTTCAGAGGGTCATTCCTTTCTCCATCCACACAAACCACTGCTTTGTTAAAGTGGACCTTTGCAAAAAATTCACTTAAAACAAAAAACAATTTACTTAAATAAAAATCTAAAATAGCTTCCTCACTGAAGAAAGCAATACAATGGCCCCTCTTGCATGAATATGGCTTGCAACTGGACTTCAAGGTTTCTTTAAATGGCAACAGGGGGGTTTCTTTGAAGGAGGAGGGGGACCATTTTTAAAAAACTGGGGGTGGGGAATTATGGTTGTTATTTCTCTGTCTAAGCACTGGGAAAAAGGGGAATGGGGACCTTGGAGGCAGCACATCCAGGGGTTGGGACTCCTGTTATAATGCTTCTTATTTTTTAAATCTCTAAAATTGTTAACAATGGGTGTCTTTCGGCAAAATAAAAAAAAATAAACTCCCTGCCTGTTTACAAGGAAACTTTGCACCTAGGATTGTCTCCCTTGTTTTTTCAGGACATTCATTTTTTTTGGGGGGCCACATCTGCCATATTTCCTCTCCAACGCTCCAGGTTATGTGGCGTCTAAAGGGGCTACAACAAATTTCTTGGTGTTGGGGCAAGTGGGGGGGGGGGTCTATCATTCAATTTTTTGGCCGGTGATATTATCTATTGCTTGGTAGAATGGGTTTAAATAACCCCAAAGGAGATGATATTCCAGGCCCACAAGTGTAATACTTGCCCTGTTTTTCCAAACCCTTACAATCGGTTTTCTCCAGGGGCTTTTTCTTCCCAGAGTACCCACTCTTGGAGAGCACAAATAATAAACACCTTTTGGGCCCACATAGGCCAAAATATTGGGGTTTCATTAACCCAAAAGGTTCTTGCTGTCTCGTAAGGCTAAATAGATTGTCATGGAGTTTCTATAACAAACGCATTTGAAGGGGGGGAAAGAGCCGAAGAATATTTCCTATTCTATTGGTATAGGTGAATTTCGGTTTTTTGGGCTGGTTTTATATAATTACAACTAGGGGGGGCTGTGGCTATGGTGTTTGGTCAACAACACCTTAATTTGTATAAAAACATAAAAAATAAAAAAAAAAACCCAAAAAAAAAAATAACTTTTTCATCTACTCTATATACCTTCCCCTGTTTTTAGTTTAATATCATTTTTTTTACCCCCTCTGGTTTCTATTTGCAAACACCAAGGGGGGGGCCTGCTTTTATAATAATAAAGATTGGGTTCACACCATATTCCTCTCAGGGCCCTCACTTTAAAGTTTTTAACTGAAAAGGGCTTGCTTAAATGGGGTTCCTTCCCCCCAGGAGCCCCTTTCGTATAGGCTGTAAACTAAAAAAAAAACCACCAGGCTGTCTCAGGACTTTTCTTCATAGAAAAAGGTGTTTTCCCATCCTTTCCGATTCATATATAATTTGCCTTGGGAATCCAACTCCAAAAAGGGTTTAAATGTTCTTGTGATTGTTGGGGGGAGGGGTTTCCAGAATCTGGGGGGGGACACCCAGAGTTTTTTTCCAGGTATGGGGGTCACACTATAGACACCAGGACAAAAATTAAACTGTAGGGGGGCGCAGGAATTTTTCCCCCTCCCTTTTCTTTTGGGGGACCTGCTGTACACAAAAATTGCTTTTGTTGATGCAAAGCCAAAGGGGAACAAACAAGTTTTGGAGCTTTGGGCTTAAACTGGTTTTTTGGCACCCAATGGCTGGGGGCTTTATTCCTTGGAGCTTTTCAAGCTCCTGGTTAAAATTGCCTAAGGTCACTTTTCTCCCCACACACAGTTTTAACTTTTTCCCGTCATTCATCCACACCCCTGATTTTTACTTTACAGGGAATACCCTGGACCCCAGGTGCCAGGTGCTGGGGGATACCTGGCACTATGGGCCTTGTTGAAAAAATCTTCACTGTAAGCCACCCACCAACCTGTTTTTAATATCAGGTGTAATAAAAAATTATTTTCATCCCTTTTTTCATTTGGGGTTTTTCACCCCTACTTTGCTCCTTAATACCTTACCTCTGGGGCCAAGTTGGGTGGGACCCATTGACCTGAAGGGAATAGGTGCTATGGTTTTTCCACACTTTTTTTCTGGACTCTGTTCAGCTACTGGGAAAAAAAGAAAGGGGACATTAGGAATGTAGGTTCTAAAACCTGGATACACGGGGTGAGGCAAAACCCACTATTGGGATTTAACTTAACTTTACAATTAATTCAGTTTTGGGCCCATGTGGGGGGGACCTAAGGTGCAAGATTTGGGGGGGCCCTTGGGGGGAGCAGGAATGAAATAAAAGGGGAAAAGAGGCGAGGTGGACCAAGAGACATGAGGGGCCCTTCATCCCGTTTCATGTTGATTCTCAAACACAATCTTATCACCCAGGTGGCTGCTTCAAATTGGGCCTCCATACACCGCAAAAAAAAAGGCCCCTATAAAACCAATTTTTCACCAAAATCTTGTCATAGGAGGCTATAGCACCCATCCACATGGCCACATGTACCCAAATATTCCCAGGGAAAAAACCTCTGCTCATGCATGAAGGGTAGGTAATTGTAAGGGGGGGGGACTTGCAGGACCTTAATAACATAATTTGCTATTTTTGCCCTTGGGAACTTGATTAGGGAATTTTGCACTTTCAGTTGAGTTTACCCACAACAATTGTTTTATACCATCTAAAATCCAGTTTATCAAGGAGGGGGGAGGAAAAAAAAAAATTCAACCACGAATAAGAAAATAGGCCCCCCAAATATAACAAAACTCCCTGGCTATGGGAATATCCAACTTAGTTTCGGCAGCCAAAATACTGGGGGCTTCTTCTCTCGGGGACCAAAATTGGGCAAGAATTTAGAGGCCTTACTTATTTTTCCTTTTAGGGCTTTTTACACAAAGGGAAAAAAGGCGGGGGGGGGGGGGTGATTTTTTATGCTTTTCTCTATGTGGGGGGGGGGACTAATCTGTTAAAGGCAATTTAGCTTTAAAAATTTTCCTTGGCACAGCCTATTCCTTTTTGGGGGGACTTTGGGCCAAATGTGGTTATACCCACAGGGGCCCAAAAAAAAAAAACCCATAACCCTCCACATGAAAAAGGGCCCTTTTTTCCCACCCCCCACCTTGGGGCTACAATTCTGAATTGTTGGCCTTTGAAAAGCAGGTGTGTCACCAGGGATGAATTACCTTAAGTCTATGGGGCAAGGATTGGGTTTTCTGGGATTTATTCACAACATTTTTCCTTTGAGGGCATTAGTTACTTGAAACCCTCTAATAATTCTATTTCTTTAATAGTCCACCTCTATGGTTTAGGAATTAATTACATAGGCTTTCCTAAGGGATGTGCCTGAAGAAGCCACCCAAGGAAGCTTTCTTGTTTATGGGGGGAGGGCATTTGCCAAAAAGTTAACTGAACCTTGCCTAAATCCAAATTCTGTTTATTAACAATAAAATGTACCACTAGTCCCTTTGTGGCTGTGGTTAAAATTCAGTACTCTTTTCCCCACTCCACAGGCTAATGGCTTCCCAATACGGAAAAACCCTTTTCCAGGAAAAAGGCCCCCAAAAGGGGGCTTTTGTTTGATATCAACCTGTCTGTTCTTTTTACAGAATCAACAACACAGGTTAGAGATTGGGGCAATACCCACAACAGAGGAGGGCAGATTTTTCCCAAAAAAAGGCCCCTCTGGTAGAAGTCAAAGGTCAATACTGTTCCTTTTTTTCCTATCTTAACAGCATTGGTTGTAGCAGGGGAAGGCTTGGGGTGACAATTTGGTGTGAATTTTTTTTGCAATAACCCCTTCAAACATAAAGGGAAAAAATTTGTCCTTCTTTTTCTGTAAGGAGTTGGATTGAAGCCAACTGGGAAGGGGGGGAGTTTCCTTTTCTAGGGTCGGGGGGGGCGAATTTCAAGGAATTCTATTCCTGGATTGCATTTTTCCCTGTTGTGGACCCAAAAAACTTGGATGGGGGGGGTTATTGGGTTTGATTCCAGAAGGGTCCCTGTCCCCCTATAAAACCCTTTTTACTTTTTTTTCTTTAGTATTATTCTATTTGAAATAAAATGGTTAATTCTAGGAAAATAATTGGGGAATAAAAAAATGAAAATAAAATACTATCCAAATGGTTTACAGGGAAGACAGGCTTGATCTAAAATGTTAAACTTCTCCACTTCTGGCCATTCCAATAGTGCAGGGAATAGCCTCTGAACAACTTTCTGCATTATCAATTTGGGGGACACTTACTGTTCCTTCCCTCGCTAGAAGTTTCAAAATACCCATTTTTACTTTCTATTTCACCAGAGCTGGGATTTCTTGCTCCTTTGCCCGTCAGGGGCATTGCTTTCATATGACTGCAAGGTTAGGAGGTACACACCCCCTGCAAACTCCCTTTAGCAAACAAGGCCAAAAAAACGCTTGTATTTTTCAGTCACTTTGTGCATTTTGTCATTGGCTTTTTAAAATTATAACTAAAGAGTTTTCACCCCCCCACCCAAAGCCTGGTGTTTGTTCTTCATTCTGGTTTTTTTCTCACTTTTCCTGGGCGTTATCAGGGGCAAATTGGAGCCATGTTTATAGGGGCCAATAAAATACATTTATCTTTGCTGAATGGTTTGGAGGTGGAAGTCAATAGGGGGGGAGGTGGGGGAATACCAAGGGGGGGGTTCAGGGAAAAGGAATGATAAGGGATAAACCAGTATTGTGGGGGTTGTCTGGAAAAATGGGAGGTCCTGGGCAAAAGGTTTAGGGCAGCGTGGATCATTTAAATTCCAGGGGATTGTCTGGAGTTTGCGTCTCATAGTAAGTCTGGATGAATTACATATATGTGTTTAACACATTAAACGTTAAAACAAAGGTTAATAATAGTTGTTTTTTATTTGGCAGCTGGCTTAACTACAGGGGTACAACGAAGGGGGGGGGGAGTTAAAATAAAAACACAATTTAAAATTAGTTTTAATCACACTTTAAAATATTAAAATTAATTATGTATTTTTGGGTAGTTATCTTCCACCACCAATGATTTTTCTGAGGGGTACAAGGGGGAAAACATAGCTGGTGGACAAAATTGCGGGGGTCAAGCATGTGAGTGTGTACGGGCCATATTGGGTCAAAAACTTGATTTTCTTGCCCATGCAATGGGTTTTAAGTCCTCTTGTTTCATGCCCTGGCTGAGGGCCTGGGATTTAATATATGGGGTACACCATGCTCATAATTTTGATATGTAGGTTTCATCATAAAAAACCCCCACCAACTTTGCTCTAATGGGGATTACAGTTATAAAATATCTATATCGATTACAGGGATTTATTTGGATTTTTGTTGGGCAAATACTCAAACCCCATTTTTTTTAAATTAAAAACATTAATAAAAACATTGCTGGGATTGGGAAGCTGGTTACAAAAAGACTTTTCAGGGGGGGGGAATAAGGAATGTATGGGGGATGGTAGGGAAGGGGGAAGGGCATCCCCAACATTTACTTTTTTTCTTTTACCAACTCACCAGAAAAAAAAACGGTTTGCTTTTGTCACCACCACACATTTTTTCCAACAAACTCACAAAATCCATATTTTTCCCCTCCTCCCACCCGCAAAAATAACCCCAACCCAATATACCCTCTAAATATTTACAAAAAAAAACAATTGTCAAAATTGCACCACACTTCCCCGAAAATGGATAATTAATTGAAAAAGGGAGGATAAAAGGAAGGGGGGTTATTAATTACCTTCACCAAAATAATAACCCTTAGTGCATTTTTATTGACTATTTAGCCCAAAATGATCTATTTTTACTATCTCAGCTTTTTTTCAATAATTCACAGGGGCTATATCAGGAGTTTTTTTTGTTTTATAAAAAACTTACAAAAGCAATTGCAACTTTTCCAAGTGGGGGCGGGGAACGATTGGTCAATATCTCTATCCTTCGAGATCACACCCAACCAAGGTGTGAAGGGTGTTAGGGGGAAGTGGGGGAATTAGAGATGGCTTGTTTATTAACTTTGTTAGGTTAAGCATTCAAAATGTATTAAACTACCAAACAAATTATGTTAACAAATACTAAGTTTTAAAATTTGGCTTAATTTCTTAACAAACAAAGCCATTACTTGGTTTCAGTTTCCTTTCCTTGTATGTCCACAATTAACAAGATTTTTCCTACATAATTATACACAACAGGGTGAGGGACATAACCAACACATTGGGGGGAGGGGGGGAAATTTGTTTGACCTTTCAGGTATTTTTTAATTTTAAATTTTACTCCATACTTTCCTGGGGGTCCTCTGATTATATTGATTGAGGCTTTTGTTCCATTAGGGGAAGAACTTCCATCTTGTGAGGGGACACAAAATGAATTTAGACTGTCATTTCAAGGGTTTAAAGTCAACTTTTCCCAAGGTATTTCAAATATTTTCTTTGGGGAAGGTAATTCCTTTTACTTTATCCTCACAAAATAATTGGGGAAATCCACTTCAAATTTTGTTTGTCCAATTATTTTCTGTTTTAATTCCACTGACAGGTAAGGGGGCTTTTTTTTGAATAAAAAAAAGGGCCACAGATGGGGGACTTAGTACCATTGAAGTAGTTTGGGAGAAAATGAGGTCCTTGCTTGGGGAAGTTTTTTTTTTCCAAGGGTTGTTTTTTTCCTCCAGAATAAAAAGGGGATATTTGTTCCATGAAAAATTCTAGGGCCATTTCCTTCCCATCCATTGCCCTGGGGGGACCCAGGTATATGGTGGAACACAAAAAGGAAAGAGGGGGCAACAAAGTTATTGACCCTTACCCATTAAGCAGTGTATTTTAAAAGTTTAAAAAAAAAGGTTCACATTTTTAAATTTGCAAAATTTTATCTTTATAAAAATTAGTTTGACAATTCTTAATTGGGGTTCCTGGTCTTAATTATTTTAACCCACTGGTTTAAGTCTAAACACCCAAACAGGAGGGGAGGAATGTGGGGAAAAACTTGCCCAAACATTTTAATGGGTGACAATTTAATTTTCATCCCTCCCACACAAAATAACCATTTTTTCAGGTACATACCATTAAATCTCATTGGTTATTTTTACAATATTACTTTCCCTGTGTTGTGGTCTCATTTAGAAGGGCATTGATTTTATTGTTTTTAAATTATGTAACTCACTGTTCTGGTTAATTCAGCCACTGAAAAGCTGTATTTTTGCAGGGATGGCAGGTAGGAATTAATTAAAATAATCTTAAATAAAACGGGCCAAAATATTTCGTTGCTAATTAAAAATATGTATGTTCCTTATTGTGGGGAAAAAAATTTTTATTTTTTATTTGCCATGGGCGCAGGGGCGGCAAATCTTTTTTTTTTTTATTTTTTTTACTTGGGGGCCAACTTTTCTTAATGGGGCACACTGATTGGCCTATAATTCAGCAGGGAGGGGAGGGTGATTAAAGGGTATTGCACCCACTAAGGTCTTGGAAAAAAATTGAGGGGGCCAAAAAACAAAATCCCTCATGGGAAGGTATCTAAACACTGAGGCAAAAAGCTAAAAACCCACCCCCACAACCTTGCAACGGGGTTTCCAAACTTTCTCATAGTTCCACAGGTGGGAGGAACTTTTAAATGTTTTTTCATTTTTGCTATGTTAAAATTGAGGACCAGAAACGAATTGGAGAAAAATTGGTTTTTTCAAAATTACCCACTTTTTATTTCCAAAATTTTGTGTGTGGTTACTTTTGCTTAATGTTAAATAATGGTTATTGGTGTCGCAATACAGCTTGCTACTGAAAATTTAATTAACCAAGCACCAAAAAACATTCAGGGGGAATTTGGCAATTTTCAAAAAGGGCTTCCACCAGGATACAAGGTATTTGTTTTTGCAGCAGATTCTTCTTAATTCAAGCCCAAAACCAGGGGGCTTTCGGGGGCCTCCTTTGGGTTAACTAAAAAGTTTTTATTATTGGCCTTTGGGGGGAAATATGTTTAGCCTAAACTTAATCTGGGGATATTTTTTAAAGGCTGAGGGGGGGGCATGGTGGGGTTGACCATAATCTTCGGTGGAGTAATTTTTTATAAATTATTATATACCATGGGGTTTAACACGGGGATGTGGGATTTCGGTGGCAACCTATCTGGGCTTTGTGGGGGGGGAGGAGGGGTGAGCTGTGGGGTTGTGTGGGGGTGGGGGACAGTTGTGTGGAGGAAGGGGACTTTCTAACACAAGGATGGATAACCGAGTGACTGAGAGTGGTATGAGTACTATTTTTATTGATGGCATGGGTACATTTTCTATGATGGACTTTTTGTGTTGGTGGGACTACATCATCATGGAGGACCTTTTTGGGTGATGGGTCGGGGGGCGAGTAGGTGGCGTGAGTCATCCTTGTACTGGATGGGGGTCCATTGTGGTTTTACAGTTGGTGGAAATGGGGAAGGTGAAGGGTTTGGATGTCATGGGCATTACGTGGAGGCCGTCACTGCGGTTAAGAGTTTTTCTTACTAGTTTCAGGAAGATAGAAGTAATATATGCCACATTCTCTGGAAATGGAGTTGAAGAAAAGTCTTGACTCAGTCTAATTGTTATATGTTAAGTATTTTGGCCACTATTTCTTTCCTGTTTTCAACTTATTTAAAGTTTAAATTTTATTCTGCAATTAATCTAAAGGAGGGTGGGAAAATACCTCTAATTTTGTTCCCAGAAATAGTCTTTAATGGCATTCAGTAACCAGCAACACTTCACATCATGACACAATTTATACTCTACTGGTCACCGTACTAATTGATCAAATGTAAAGCAAAAATGTGGACGCCTAATCGGATGCGCTTGCACAGCAGGAGGAGTGGTTATGGCTTATTGTTGGTGTTTGGTTATATAGGATAAATAAAAAAATAAAACTAAATACAAATTGTATAAAAATCTGATTTATGGATCAGCCTTCAAAGGGTACTGTATTTATGAGTCTCAATTGCTATGGTATAAAATTCAGTCTGGATTATTTCAGTTTGACTCATTATGGAACTAAGGGACTATATGTTTCCGTGACCACTAGCCTTGAGCTTCACTAGACGGGCTATTTCCTCCCCACCAAAGGAAGGGTGGAATCTCACCTGTAGCTGGAGAGCGGCTTCCCCCCCCCCCCCTCCTCCACCCCCTCCCCCCCCCCCGAGAGAAAGACAGATATAGACGAATGGATGGAATGGAAAGATTTGTGTTGAATGTAGGAATAGTTTATGAGGAAGGAATTAGAAAGTTGTAACGCTTCACTGGGTCAATGCTCGCATATAGATGGAATTTATTCTAGGCCTGGGGCTCCATGATTATATATACAGATAGTTGATAGAAAGATAGAGGATATGAATAGGAATGATGGTAAGCTGATGAGAGATTAATTGTAGAATAAAGTACTAATGATTAGAAGAAAGAGAAAGAAAGAAAGAAAGGAGAAAGAATCTGAAGAGAAGCATGTAAGTGTAGATGTATGAGGAAGATGAAGAACTAGACAGAGGGAATAGATATAGAAATATGCCTATAAGGTGAGTTTGTATTGTAAGAGCTGATACCACCACAGGCCCTTTCTACCACTTACTTATCCAAGACGGTTTAGAAATGTGTAATGTACTGTATTGTTAAGATTGTGTATGTATGAGATGTAGATTAAGTTGGAAGTTGGAAAAGGAAGTAGATTAGATGTTTAGTTTTAAGGTTGATAAATGAGTAACACACTTGTATGTACATTATTACTAATTATGGAGGGAGGTAGTGTGAATTTGCTAAAAGACAAGGACTATTGTTTGTTGTGTGTGTTTGTATGTTTTGTTTGTTTGTTTTTGTTTTTTGTTTTGTTTTTTTGTGTTTTGTTGTTTTTTTGTTTGTGTGTTTTGTTTGTTTTTTGGTTTTGTTTGTTGTTTTTTGTTTGTTGTGTTGGTTGTGAGATCTTTGTTTTGTGTTTTTGTTTTGGGGTTTGGTTGTTGTTGTGGTTTTGTAGGTTTGTTTTTGTGGGGTTGTTTTGGTGTGTGGGTGGTGTTGTTTTTTTGATTATACTTTGAAGGTGGTTTAGTGTTGGTTGGAGTGATGGATTGTATGAGTTGTAGAAATTTCAGGGGATAACGATTGTGTTGTTTGATTGTTATGTATATGAGATAGTGTTGTTGTTGTAAATGTTGACTATTCGAGAAGAAAGAAGAGAAGACCCCCCCCCCTCCCCTAATAAAACCCCACCCGGTTTCATAAGATGAAGAAGATAGAGAAGTAGGTAAATTTCGCAGGGGAGGGTGGGGAGAGACTGGCACAGGTTGCCCAGGGAGGCTGTGGCTGTCCCCTACCTGGAGGTGTTCCAGGCCAGGCTGGATGAGGCCTTAAGCAAGCTGGGCTGGTGGGAGGTGTCCATGCCCAGGGCAGGGGGTTGGAACTGGATGAGCTTTGAGGTCTCTTCCAACCCAACCCATTCTATGATTATCCAAGTAGTGCCCCTGTCCCCAGATCCTTTCTTGCTGTCAACCAGGGGGACTTGCTGATATCCAGAAGCCTTTATTTGTGCCTCAGTCCTACCTGAGGAAGGACTACACATCTCTCAGGCTTCAGTGCATAAATCCCTGGTCTGTTGGGATCTGCCTAGTCCCTGTTTCTACCTACTTAACAGTAGGAAAGAAAAAGAGAAAGAAAATAACCCCCAGGAACACAACAGCAAAGAGGAGAAAGCTGCACTTGCTGGCAGCAGTCTGCAGGGAGCAGTTGCAGGGCTGTGACAGAACAGAGGGTGGGAGATGTGGCACCAGAGCAGCCTCATCCCCACAGTGACTCCTTAGCAGCAGGGATCTGCTGCTGGCTGCAGTAAATGTCACAGCTCTGCTGGCTGCAGACCTTGGCCCTTCTGTGTGCAAGTGCAGCTGCTGGGGCAGCCCGGTACAACCTCTGCTATTACCAGTAAAAATCCCTCGGTGTGTACTGGGAGGGCTCCTGGGGCTGGGCTGGCCTTGCCTGGACCTGAGCTGCTTTTGGCTTTCTTGAGCTGTGGTAGCAGCACAGTGTCTGTCACCTGTCCTGGGCTGGCTGTGCTCAGGGACCAGCCTTTGGCAGCAACCTGACCAAGCCAGCTTGGCCCTGGTGACTTGGCAGAGTTAGAGAATTGCTGGAAACAGTGATCTGGAGTCGAGCCTGGAGAAGCCTGAGAGGGGATCTGATCAATGCTTAGAAATATCTGCAGGGTGGGTGCCAGGAAGGCCAGGCTCGTGTCAGTGGTGCCCAGGGACAGGCCAAGGGGCAATGGACACAAACTGGAACGCAGGAGGTTCCACCTGAACAGGAGAAGAAACTCCTTTGGTGTGAGGGTCCTCGAGGCCTGGAGCAGGCTACCCAGAGAGGTTGTGTAGTCTCCTTCTCTGGAGACTTTCAAGAACCCACCTGGATGCATTCCAGTGTGAGCTGGCCTGGGTGATCCTGCTCTGGCAGGAGGGCTGGACTGGATGATCTCCAGAGGTCCCTTCCAACCCCTGCCCTTCTAAGGTTCTATGAACTTCAAGGTCTTTTCCAACCAAAATGATTCTATGTGACATACTGGTGACCCACCATTGATGAGTCAATCAGAGAGACAGGAGGAGTGAAGACCACACCTGAACACCTGAAGTGAGTAAGCTTTCTATGCCTATTTTTGAGGCAGAATAAATGAATCTTCTGGATGACCTGGAGCTGGGAGCACTGCTACTGCTGTAGCTAAGCCCTGTGCTGTGAGTAGAGGGCTGAAAAAGTGAAGTTACTCGCAAGATACTTTCAGCTCCACTATAGGGTGAGCTCACTTGGGCTAGAAGGATTCTGAGTGCAACACAGTCATGTCCCACAGGGGTCTGTACTGGGACCAGTGCAGTTCAGTATCTGCATCAGTGACACAGGGAGACTGAGGCACTTTCAGCAAGTCTGCAGATGACACCAAGCTCACTGGTGTGGTTGGCAAGACTGAGGGATGGGATGGGAGCCATCCACAGGGACGTGGACAGGCTGCAGAGGTGGCTGAGGAGACCCTCATTAAGTTCAATAAAGACAAGGGCAAGATCCTGCACCTGGTTCAGGGCAATCTTTGATGTCAATCTATGCTGGGGGCTGATGAGATTGAGAGCAGCCCTGCAGAGAAGGCCTTGGGGATGCTGCTGGGTGAGAAGCTGGACAGGAGCCAGCAATGGGCATTGGCAGCACAGAAGGCCAAGGGCAGCCTGGACTGCATCCAAAGCAGTGTGGCCAGAGCTGGCCCCCAGCACAATAGAGACATGGAGCTGCTGGAGAGGGTCCAGAGCAGGGCCACAAAGATGTTCATAGTGCTGGAGCATCTGGAGCACCTGGGGTCAGGTTGGGAGAGTTGTGGCTGTTCAGCCTGGAGAACAGAAGGCTCCAGGGAGACCCTAGAGCAGCATTTTGATATCTGCTGGGGACCTCCAGGCAGGCTGGGGAAGGACTGTTCAGAAGGGCTGTGGGGATAGGACCAGGAACAATGGTTTGAAACTGGAGCAGGGCAGAGTTAGGTTGGAGATCAGGAGGAAGTTCTGCACAATGAGGGTGGGGAGACAGGGAGGTGGTTGGGGAGGCCTTGTCCCTGGAGACATCCACGGTCAAACTCGATGTGTCCCTGGGCAGCCTGCTCTAGCTGGAGGTGTCCCTGCTGCCTGCAGGGGGTTGGACAAGATGACCTTGGAGGGTCCCTTCCAACATGATGCAGTCTGTGAATCTATGAATTGTGAGCATAAATCTGTTTCCCTTTTCCCACCAGTCATTCCCAGCCTGGAATGGCAGAAATGCAGCAGGTTCCAGCCAGAGGATGCCAGCTTAGATGCACAGAAAGTCTTTTGCTAGACACATTTGAATAATCATCTGCTAAGCACCTTGGCTGCTCTCCCTCTATCAGTGTCCAGGTTCATGGTGCTGTGCTCCCCAGCAGTGTGGAGCAGGCTGGCTCCACAACCCTCAGCCTCACGGAAGGTCCTGCTGGGAGCGCTTCACCACTTGCTTCTCCTCTGCTCTCTGCTGCCAGCAGCTCCTTGATGCTGAAGGGTGCTGGGAACTGCAGCAGAGTGGTGACCTGGCAGTGCTGGGTTAATGGTTGGACTTCCTCTTAAAGGCCTCTCCCAACCAAAGAAATTTTACGTTTTAACTGACTTTAGCTTGCAGTTCACAGTGGGCACCTCCACTTCCAATCACAGGTTTACAGTCCAGGCCTCTCCTGGAGGCTTTATTACCTACAGACCCCCTCTCACTCTCTCAAATTTCACAGCCTTCTGAAGGGAACAGCAGCAACTGCATGGAAAGGGACCTGAGGGACATGTCAAAAGCTTTCCCAGTTCTTACCAAAGCTGCTTTAGCAAGTTGAAGCAGGAGGGAAGACTCAGTGCTGTGTGGCAGGGGTGCTCAGAAACAGAGACAGTCACTTCTGCCCAGGAGAGGAATGGCTTGGGACAGACTCACACTGAACACTGAACACAGAGAGTCTCCAGAGGAGAAGAGAGCTCATAGAATCAGTCACTGAATTGTTTGGGTTGGAAAAGGCTCTGAGATCATTGGATCCAACCATCAACCCAACCCCACCATGGCCACTAAACCCTGGCCCCAGGTGCCATGGCCACACCTTTCTGGAACACCTCCATCACCTCCCTGGGCAGCCTCTGACAAACCTTGACTATTCCTGCAGCAAAGAAATTTTTCCTGCTCTCCAACCTCACCCTCCCCTGGCACAATTTCAGGTCATTGCCTCTCCTTTTCTCACGTGAGACTAGGGAGCAGAGCCCAACCTCCACCTGGCTTCAGCCTCCTCTCAGGGAGCTGCAGAGAGCAATGAGGTCTCCCTCAGCCTCCTCCACACCAAACACCCCCAGCTCCCTCAGCTGCTCCTCCCCAGCCCTCTTCTCCAGACCCTTCCCAGCTTGGTTGCCCTTCTCTGGACCTACTCCAGCCTTCTGGGATTGTGAGGCCCAAATTGAACCCAGTGCTCAATCTGTGCCCTCCCCAGTGCCCATTCCAGGGGCACAATCCCTGCGCTGCTCCTGCTGCCCACACCATTGCTGCTCCAGGCCAGGCTGCTGCTGCCCTTCTTGCCCACCTGGGCACTCCCTGGCTCATCTCCAGCTGCTGGCACCCAGCACCCCCAGGCCCTTCTCTGCTAGGCAGTTTCCAGCCACTCTGCCCCAAGCCTGGAGCCTTCCTGGGGTTGTTGTGCCCCAAGGGCAGGACCCAGCTCTTGACTTTGTTAAACCTCCTCCCACTGAGCTCAGCCATGGATCCAGCCTGGCCAGGTCCCTCTGCAGAGCTTTCTGCCCTGCAGCAGATCAACTCTGCCACCCAACTTGGTGTCCTCTGCAAACTTACTGAACCCAATTCCCTCATCCCGATCCTTGATAAAGACATTAAAGATCCTGAATATCTTGAAGACATTCAAGACAGGATGAGCTTTTAAACTAACTGCAAGACTCTTTAGCCTTGTGTTGGTATTTTGTGTTGCATGGACTTGTGCAGCTTCAGCCCTTCCTTCCCAACTAATAACATCTCTGGAGATAACCCTGTGAAGCCAGGTTCTGCTTCACTGCTTTCAAAGCAGAAGTTTTCATTCAGCATGGAGATACCAATTTCAGGAAGGTTTCAACTATCTGCATTTGCAATCATCTTAAAGAAGCTACAAAACATCAGATACAGGCCCCAGATGCATTTGGCTCATGAAGCTGCTTCTCCACAAAGAGCATTTTAGAAATCCATGATGGTCCCTGTGCACATGGACACTGCAGCTGCTCATCGTGCAGGAGGATGAGTCTGAGGAAGAGCAACAGAGCTGGTGAGGGGCCTGGAGAACAGCACTGGTGAGGAGCAGCTGAGGGACCAGGAGAAAAGGAGGCTGAGGGGAGACCTTCTGACTCTCTACAGTTCCCTGGAATAAGGTTGGAGCCAGGTGGGGATTGGCCTGTTCTCCAAATTATCAAGTGATAGGATGAGAGGGAACAGCCTCATGTTGCACCAGGGGAGACTGGGGGTTGGGAAGGCAAAGAGAGAGCCTCTGATACTCATCTGATGGCCAGGCCAGATCCAACCATGGACAATTTGATGTCATCATCATAGAATCATTAAGGTTGGAAAAGACCCCTAAGATCATCCAGTCCAACCTTTCCCTGAGTCATCTCAGCATCAGGAGAGAAGCATCAGAGAGAAGGGTAGAGGGAGGAACAGGAGAGGGAGAGGCAGAGGGGCATGGGGTTTGCAGTGCTCTGACAGATGCCTGCATCTCATTGTGGAGCCACACAAAAGCTGTGGTGGAAGTCAGCCTGCTGCCTGCCAGCTCCTCATCAAGCTCCTAAAGAGGACAGCATGTTAGAGGAATATGAAAAGAAAAACTTCAAACACAGTATTTCCAGCAGTGCTGCATGAAATGTCCAAACCCAGGCTAAAAACTTGCAGCACTGATATGCAGAGGAAGCAGAGAGAGGACCTGTGCCAGTGGGACTGGAAGTGGTCTGGCTGAATCCTTTAAAAGCATGTAAGGAACCACGAGAAGGCCCTAGAGCTGCTGGAGAGGCTCCAGAGGAGGCCACCAAGATGATCAGAGGGCTGGAGAAGCTCTGCTGTGGGGACAGGCTGGGAGAGTTGGGGCTGTTCAGCCTGGAGAAGAGAAGGTTCCAGGAAGACCTCAGAGCAGCCTTCCAGTACCTGAAGGGCTCCAGGAGAGCTGGGGAGGGACTTTGGACAAGGGCTGGGAGTGCCAGGATGAGGGACAATGGCTTTGAGCTGGGAGAGGGGAGATGGAGAGTGGAGAGGATAAAGAAATTGTTGAGAGTGAGTATGGGGAGAGACTGGCACAGGTTGCCCAGGGAGGCTGTGGCTGTCCCCTGCCTGGAGGTGTTCAAGGCCAGGCTGGATGAGGCCTTGAGCAAGCTGTGCTGGTGGGAGGTGTCCCTGCCCATGGCAGGGGGTTGGAACTGGATAATCTTGAAGGTCCCTCCCAACCCAACACATTTCAGGATTCAATGAATCAGGAAATGTTTGACTGGAAAATGCAGAATGGCAGAGTGGCTGTTGCATGTTTCATGGGTCCAGAAAGCTTCAGTTCTGTCTTGCCTGAGGGATTGATCTAATTGAATGTTGACATTGATAGTGCAGGCATCCGAGTTTGTCAGCATGGTTTGTGGTGCTGGTGGTGCTGGGTTGTGGCTGGGCTGGATGATCTCAGAGGGCTCTCCCAACATTAATGATTCTGTGACTGTAGACTTCTGGTCTGACAGGTTATGTCACAAAGGTCTTCTGCAGCTGCTTCCCTCCCTGTACAGGAGAAGGTGGCTGAGCCAGAGGCATCAGTTGGGGGATCATTAGCAGTTGTCTGGTTGTTAATCTGGCCCCTGCTGGCTCCCACCCCTCCTCCTGGGCTCCTGTCAGCTGCGATGCTGCTGCCAAGCCACAGGACCACAGCTACATCCAGATGCACAGGAGGAGGCCATTTGGACAGGGCTCAGGCACTCAGCAACACATCCAAACCTTTCCAGGGCAGACACGTGTAGGAACCTCAGCAGCTCAGCAGGTGCCCTCCAGGAGGAAAAACTCCAGAAAGGAGTGTGTGGAGGAGCTGCAGGTGCATTAGCAAGCAGCCCTCTCAGGGAGCTGAGGGAGGCTATGCTGGTTTTAAAGCCTCTGCTCTGTGCTCAATTCACAAGAAGTGTTCCAGCAGCCTGCAGCCACCCCCACCTCCCGCTGCCAAGCTACTCCTTGTCTCTGCTGGGCTTTGTATCCACCACTTGGTCCTGCACTACATGGTGAAAAGAGTTTGTTACTTGGGAACAGAGGATTCTGTTTGTGCTGCTGTTCTCCATGCTGATCAGGAGCACATGGCACAGCTACCTGCATGGAGTCACAGAACCCCAGACCCAGCAGGGTGGGGCTGGAAGGGACCTCTGGAACTCATCCAGTCCAAGCCCTGCTCCAGCAGGGCACCCACAGCAGCTTGCCCAGCAGCACAATGCCCAGGGGGGGGGTTGGAAGCTCTCCACACAAGGAGACTCCACAACCTCTCTGGGCAGCCTGCTCCAGGCCTCCAGCACCCTCACAACAAACAACTTTCTCCTCCTGCTCAGATGAAACCTCCTGGGTTCCACTTTGTGCCCCTTGCCCCTTGTGCTGTCCCTGGGCACCACTGAGCAGAGTCTGGCCCCAGCCTCTTGCCCCCCACAGCTCCTTTAGCTCTTGCTGAGCATTGCTGAGATGCCCTCTGGGGCTGCTCTTCTGCAGGCTCTCAGCCCCAGGGCTCTCAGCCTTTGCTCCTCACAGAGCTGCTCCAGGCCCCTCAGCAGTTTTGCAGCCTCCCCTGGACTCTCTCCAGCAGTTCCCTGTCCCTCTGGAACTGGGGAGACCAGAACTGGACTGGGCTGTGGCCTCAGTAGGGTAAAGTAGAGAGAGATGAGAACCTCCCTTGATATTCTGGCCAGGTTCTACTAAATGCACCCCAGAGCACCCAATCAGTACCTCCCCACACCTCTAGCACCCTCTGCACCCTCACTGTTGTGTAACAGGAAGATGTGTTGCTAAGGCTCCAGGCTGCACGTTCCTAGAAGCAGCTCTGAGCTGCACCCTGCCATCTGTTTACTTATGTAAACACTCACAAAGGTGGCACTGGGAACTGGAGCTGGTGTTAAACAATCATCTCAGTGCTTGCACATCAAGATCTCCTTAGCTAGCAGGAACCTTTCTAACCCACGATTCCTGGGGTGAGAAATGAAGGGATATGGCAGAGAGAGGACCTCAGGGCACAAGCTAATGGCACAGCTGATACTGCAGTCAGTGAGAGACACAAGGCCAACAGGTCACCAGTTCCCAGTCACCAGTTCCCAGTCAACAGTTCCCAATCACCAGTTCCCAATCACCAGTACCCAATCACCAGTACCCAATCACCAATGCCCAACCACCAGTACCCAGTCACCAGTGATCAGTCACCAGTACCCAATCACCAGTTCTGAGTCACCAGTACCCAGTCACCAGTACCCAATCACCAGTACCCAGTCACCAGCTCCCAGACACCATGACCCAATCAGCAGAGCCCAGTAAAGAGTGCCCTGTCAATAGTTCCCAATCACCAGTGCCCAGTCACCAGTACCCAATCACCACTACGCAATCACCAGTACCCAATCACTAGTTCCCAGTCACCAGTTCCCAATCACCAGTGCCCAGTCACCAGTGCCCAATCACCAGTACCCAATCACCAGTACCCAATCACCAGTTCCGAGTCACCAGTTCCCAATTACCAGTTCCCAGTCACCAGTACCCAATCACCAGTGCCCAATCACCAGTACCCAGTCACCAGTACCCAATCACCAGTTCCCAGTCACCAGTACCCAATCGCCAGTTCCCAGTCACCAGTACCCAGTCACCAGTGTCCAGTCACCAGTTCCCAATCACCAGTACCCAATCACCAGTTCCCAATCACCAGTACCCAGTCACCAGTACCCAGTCACCAGTGCCCAGTCACCAGTTCCCAATCACCAGTACCCAATCACCAGTTCCCAATCACCAGTACTCAATCACCAGTACCCAATCACCAGTTCCAAATCACTAGTACCCAATCACCAGTTTCCAGTCAAGAGTGCCCCATCACCAGTTCTCAATATCAAGTCCCAATCACCAGTGTCCAATCACCAGTACCCAATCACCAGTTCCCAGTCACCAGTTCCCAATTACCAGTTCCCAATCACCAGTACCAAATCACCAGTTCCCAGTCACCAGTACCCAATCACCAGTACCCAATTACTAGTACTAAGTCACCAGTACCCAGTCACCACTACCCAATCACCAGTTCCCAGTCACTAGTTCCCAATAACCACTACCCAGTCATCAGTTCCCAGTCACCAGCACTCAGTCACTGGTGCCCAATCACCAGTTCCCAGTCACCAGTACCCAACCACCAGTGCCCAGTCACCAGTTCCCAAACACCAGTACCCAGTCACCAGTTCCCTATCACCAGTTCCCAGTCACCACCTCCCAATCTCCAGTACCCAATCACCAGTACCCAGTCACCAGTTCCCAATCACCACTACCCAATCACCAGTACTCAGTCACCAGTTCCCAGTCAGCAGTTCCCAATCACCAGAACCCAATCACCAGTTCCCAATCACAAGTTCCAGTCACCAGTACCCAACCAAGAGTGCCCAGTCACCAGTACCCAATCACCAGTACCGAGTCACCAGTTCCCACTCACCAGTACCAAATCACCAGTTCCCAATCACTAGTACCCAATCACCACTATCCAATCACCAGTACCCAGGCACCAGTTCCAAGTCACCAGGTACCAATCACCAGTAGCCAGTCGCAAGTTCCCAATCACCAGTTTCCAATCACCACTTCCCAATCACCACTACCCAATCACCAGTGCCCTATCACCATTTCCCAGTAACCAGTTCCCAATCACCAGTTCCAGTCACCAGTACCCAACCAAGAGTGCCCAGTCACCAGTACCCAATCACCAGTACCGAGTCACCAGTTCCCACTCACCAGTACCCAATCAGCAGTACCCAATCAGCAGTACCCAGTCACCAGTACCGAATCACCAGTACCGAATCACCAGTTCACAGTCAACAGCTCCCAATCACCAGTTCCCAATCACCAGTACTCAATCACCAGTACAAAATCACCAGTTCTCAATTACTGGTACCCAATCACCAGTTCCCAATCACCAGTATCCAACCACCACAACCCAGTCACCAGTTCCCACTCACCAGTACCCAATCAGCAGTACCCAATCAGCAGTACCCAATCACCAGTACCCAGTCACCAGTTCACAGTCAACAGCTCCCAATCACCAGTTCCCAATCACCAGTACCCAATCACCAGTACAAAATCACCAGTTCTCAATTACTAGTACCCAATCACCAGTATCCAACCACCACAACCCAGTCACCAGTTCCCAATCACCAGTACCCAATCACCAGTACCAAATCACCAGTTCCCAGTCACCAGCTCCCAATCACCAGTACCCAATCACCAGTACCAAATCAACAGTTCCCAGTCACCAGTACCAAATCACCACTTCCCAATCACCAGTACCCAATCACTAGTAACAAATCACCAGTTCCCAGTCACCAGTTCCCAGTCAGCAGCTCCCAACCACCAGTACCCAATCACCAGTACCAAATCACCAGTTCCCAGTCACCAGTTCCCAATCACCAGTACCCAATTACCAGAGCCAGTCACCAGCACCCAAACACCAGTTCCCAGTCACCAGTTCCCAAACACCAGTACCCAGTCACCAGTGACCAATCACCAGTACCCAACCACCACTACCCAATCACCAGTACCCAATCACCAGTGCCATTCATCAGTACCCAATTACCAGTGCCCAGTAACCAGTACCCAGTCACCAGTACCCAGTCACCAGTTCCCAATCACCAGTGCCCAGTCACCAGTACCCAATCACCAGTTCCCTGTCACCAATTCCCTGTCACCAGTTCCCAGTCACCACTGCCCAGTCACCAGGTCCCAAACACCAGTACCCAGTCACCAGTGCCATTCATCAGTACCCAATTACCAGTGCCCAGTAACCAGTACCCAGTCACCAGTACCCAGTCACCAGTTCCCAATCACCAGTACCCAATCACCAGTTCCCAGCCACCAGTGCCCAGTCACCAGTTCCCAATCACCAGTACCCAACCACCACTACCCAATCACCAGTACCCAATCACCAGTGCCAGTCATTAGTACCCAATCACCAGTGCCCAGTAACCAGTACCCAACCACCAGTGCCCAGTCACCAGTTCCCAACCACCAGTGCCCAGTCACCAGTACAAAATCACCAGTACCCAGTCACCAGTACCCAACCACCAGTGCCCAGTCACCAGTTCCCAATCACCAGTACCCAGTCACGAATTCCCACTCACCAGTACCAAATCACCAGTACCGAATCACCAGTTCCCAGTCAGCAGCTCCCAATCACCAGTTCCCAATCACCAGTACCCAATCGCCAGTACAAAATCACCAGTTCTCAATTACTAGTACCCAATCACCAGTTCCCAATCACCAGATCCCAGTCACCAGCTCCCAATCACCAGTACCCAATCACCAGTACCAAATCACCTGTACCCAATCACCAGTACAAAATCACCAGTACCAAATAACCAGTACCCAGTCACCAGTACCCAGTCTCCAGTACCGAGTCACCAGTTTCCAATCACAGCCCCCAATCATCAGTACCCAATCACCAGTACCCAGTCACCAGTGCCCTATCACCAGTTCCCAGTCACCAGCTCCCAGTCACCAGTACCCAATCGCCAGTACCCAATCACCAGTGCCCAGTCACCAGTGCCCAGTCACCAGTACCCAATCACCAGTTCCCTGTCACCAATTCCCTGTCACCAGTTCCCAGTCACCAGTGCCCAGTCACCAGTACCAAATCACCAGTGTCCAGTCACCAGTTCCCAGTCGCCATTTCCCAGTTACCAGTACCCAATCACCAGTTCCCACTCACCAGTACCCAGTCAGCAGTTCCCAAACACGAGTAGCCAACCACCAGTACACAATCACCAGTTCCCAGTTACCAGTGCCCAGTCACCAGTTCCCAATCACCAGTTCCCAATCACCAGAACCCAATCACCAGTACCCAATCACTAGTACCAAATCACCAATTCCCAATCACCACTACCCAATCACCAGTTCCCAATCACCAGTACCCAGTCACCAGTTCCCAGTCACCAATTCCCAATCATCAGTACCAAATCACCAGTTCCCAGTCACCAGTACACAGTCACAAGTTCCCAGTCACCAGTTCCAAATCACCAGTACCCAATCACCAGTGCCAGTCATCAGTACCCAACCACCAGTGCCCAGTCACCAGTACCCTACAGTCACCAGTACCCTATCACCAGTACCCATTCACCTGTTCCCAGTCACCAGTACCCAATCACCACTACCCAATCACCAGCTCCCAATCACCAGTACCCAATTACCAGAGCCAGTCACCAGTACCCAAACACCAGTGCCCAGTCACCAGTTCCCAGTCACCAGGTCCCAAACACCAGTACCCAGTCACCAGTGACCAATCACCAGTACCCAACCACCACTACCCAATCACCAGTACCCAATCACCAGTACCTAATCACCAGTGCCAGTCATCAGTACCCAATCACCAGTGCCCAGTAACCAGTACCCAATCACCAGTACCCAATCACCAGTGCCAGTCATCAGTAGCCAATCACCAGTGCCCAGTAACCAGTACCCAATCACCAGTACCCAATCACCAGTTCCCAACCACCAGTGCCCAGTCACCAGTACCCAATCACCAGTACAAAATCACCAGTACCCAGTCACCAGTACCCAACCACCAGTGCCCAGTCACCAGTTGCCAAACACCAGTACCCAGTTACCAGTTCCCAGTCACCAGTACCCAATCACCAGAACCCAACCACCAATTCCCAGTCACCAGTTCCCAGTCACCAGCTCCCAGTCACCAGTACCCAATCGCCAGTGCCCAGTCACCAGTGCCCAGTCACCAGTGCCCAATCACCAGTTCCCTGTCACCAATTCCCTGTCACCAGTTCCCAGTCACCAGTACCCAGTCACCAGTACCGAATCACCAGTGCCCAGTCACCAGTTCCCACTCACCAGTACCCAGTCAGCAGTTCCCAAACACCAGTTGCCAACTACCAGTACCCAGTCACCAGTTCCCAGTTACCAGTGCCCAGTCACCAGTTCCCACTCACCAGTTCCCAATCACCAGTACCCAGTCACCAGTGCCCTATCACCAGTTCCCAGTCACCAGCTCCCAGTCACCAGTACCCAATTGCCAGTGCCCAGTCACCAGTGCCCAGTCACCAGTGCCCAATCACCAGTTCCCTGTCACCAATTCCCAGTCACCAGTGCCCAGTCACCAGTACCCAGTCACCAGTACCGAATCACCAGTGCCCAATCACCAGTTCCCTGTCACCAATTCCCTGTCACCAGTTCCCAGTCACCAGTACCCAGTCACCAGTACAAAATCACCAGTGCCCAGTCACCAGTTCCCACTCACCAGTACCCAGTCAGCAGTTCCCAAACACCAGTTGCCAACTACCAGTACCCAATCACCAGTTCCCAGTTACCAGTGCCCAGTCACCAGTTCCCACTCACCAGTTCCCAATCACCAGTGCCCAGTCACCAGTAGCCAATCAGCTGTACCCAATCATTGTTCCCAATCACCAGTGCCCAATCACCAGTGCCCAATCACCAGTACCAATCAGCTGTACCCATAGTTCCCAATCACTAGTACCCAATCACCAGTGCCCAATCACCAGTACCCAATCACCAGTACCCAGTCACCAGTTCCCACTCACCAGTTCCCAATCACCAATGCCCAGTCTCCAGTGCACAGTCACCAGTGCCCAGTCAGCAGTGCCCAGTGGGAGCAGCTCCCAGCCAGGCTCTGTGGTTTGCTGGAGCTGGCTGCTCTTCTTCAGCCTGGGCCAGCTTCCCTCCTAATGAATTTGGTCTCTTCCCTGTCCTTAGCTGGCTCCTGCTCTCTGGGAGCTCCTCACAAATGAGATGCAGTTCCTGATGGAATTGTACTGGAGAGGCTGGCAGAAAGTGATTAAGGGCAAAGAGAGGGCTGCTCACCCCCCAGTCCTGCTTCAGGGATGTGAGCAGAAGGGAAAGGAGAGGCTGCTTGCCCTTAGCTGCAGGGAGAGCAGGAAGCAGTGGTTGTCTCCAGTAGGAGCTTTAGGGTCAGAGACAACCCTGCAGTGCTGTCTGAATGCCTTTGTGAGGGGCAGATGTGTACTGCTGGAGCTCTTCAGACCTGCCTCAGATACCATCCCACTGAAATTAGGTCTGCACATCACCTTTGGCCTCCCACAGCAGATTTTGGTTCTGATGCTCTTTAATCCCTTTGGGAGTTTGTGCTTCCATGAGAGGGAGAGCTGGCTGCAAGAGGAGGATTCCCTCAAGGAGCTGGACACAAAGGGTTTGCTCCTCATGTCCATGACCATGCCAGGTTACAGGCTTGGGCAGAGTGGCTGAGAGATGCTTGGTGGAGAAGGACCTGGGGGTGTTCATTGATGAATGGCTGAAGATGAGCCAGGGAGCGCCCAGGTGGCCAACAAGGCCACCAGGAGCCTGGCCTGGAGCAGCAATGGTGTGGGCAGCAGGAGCAGGGCAGGTGTTGTTCCCTTCTACTGGGCACTGGGGATCCACAGCTTGAATCCTGGGTTTAGTTCTGGGCCTCTCATTCCAAGAAGGACATTGAGGGCTGGAGCAGGTCCAGAGAAGGGCAACAAAGCTGGAGAAGGGCCTTCAACACAAAACCCATGAGGAGCAGCTGAAGGAACTGAGCTTGTTTAGTGTGGAGGAGGCTGAGGGGAGACCTCATTGCTCTCTACAGCTCCTGAGAGGAGGCTGGAGCCAGGTGGGGGTTGGGCTCTCCTCACATGCAACAAGTGACAGGATGAGTAAATGGCCTCAAGCTGTGCCAGGGGAGGTTCAGGTTGGAGATTAGGAACAATTCCTTCCCAGCAAGGGATCTTAGGCACTGCCCAGGGAGGTGGTGGAGTCCCCATCCCTGGAGGGGTTTCCAAGCTGTGTGGCTGTGGTTTGGTGGCAGTGGCTCAGCAGCAGTGGTGGCTTTGTGAGCTCTGGGTGAGGGCTGGGATGGATGAGCTCAAAGGGCTCTTCCAACCTCAACAGTTCTGTGGTTCCATGATTCTGCTGGGCTAAAGCTTGATTGTGAGGCCCTGGACCACATATCCCAGTGCTGAGTGGGAGGACTGAGACACTCAGGATGTTAAGTGTGAAGGAGATTCAGAAGTGGGCACTCTTGGGCCAAACTTGAACAAAAATTCTGCAGAATTGCACAATTCCACCACTGCCTGATGACCACAGCCAGCACACCAGCAGCAGTCTTTGCTCCATGCTGCAGGAACAACTTTTCTTGAGAGAAAAGCAGTGGAATTGTAGAGGAGTGGCTAAGGGAAGAAACAGCAAAGTGACAAAGAGAAGAGAGATGAAGAACTGGGACACAAGAAGTCATTCAGAGTCCTGGACACCTCCTAGAGCCACACCCCGGAGGTTTTCAGTGATGAGACCAGCACCCAGCAGGCTGCACAAGCCACAGTGTGTGGAGCTGTGCTGGTTTGAGGCCAGCCAGAACATCTCTTGCCCCGAAAGGGACAAAAGAATGACACACGCAAACGGATTGGAGAGTGATGGAAAGTTTAAATGGAAAAGCAATTGGTGAAGCTACAGAAAACTACAAACTACAAAGCATAGTGGAAAAGAACATCCTAAAGCATACAGAACCCCTCACAGAATTCCCAAAAGCTTCCCAATCCTCCCTTCCTCCCACCTGAGGGTCTACCCAAAACCCTCAGGGCTCTTTCTTCCCCCTCCCACTGCTAGGCAAGTCTCAGGCTGGCCAGGTCTGAGACTGCCCCCCCCTCCATTCTCCTCCTGGCATTAGGCCTAGTCAGGCCTAAGAGGCCTGAGATACCCCCCGGCATGACCTGATAAGAGAGGACATCTCCCATGGGAGCAGAGAGGGAAGAAAGAGGAAGAGAATGACTCTGCAGATGGATTTATAGGGCGCAGGATTTATGGGTAGAAATACGCCGTTTCCTGTGTCCACACCTATTGGGTGGGCACCCAGGACACCAGAGGTGTATCTCATGCAGCAGTGGCAGGGGGCACCCAGCCTAAACTGCCACAGGAGCTTTCAAGGCGCATGCTGTAGTTTCAGGTACTTAAGGTGCTGATGTCCAGGCACCATGTGCCAGCATGTCCCATATGGAACTGGGTTCTGAAACAGTGAGGAGACAGAGGGGCTGGGATCCAAAGTGTCCAGAAAGCCAGAGGTACCTGAAGTATTTTTTAGCCCTCATCATCAGGGGACAGTTTCCTGTGGCAAGGGTGGCTGCAGCCTCCTAGGTCACTGCACTGACCCAGGGACAGGCTGAGTGAGTGAGGCTGGTCAGCGGGCAGGAGGTGACACAGGATATGTCTCTGCTCCCAGACTGCAGGCTCCCCTTGGGAAGGCACACTGGGGATGAGGGAAGGGCCACATGCACAGGGATCTCCTGGGTCACCTGCCCTAGGTGACCCTGCTCTGTCAGGGGGTTAGACTGGATGATCTTTCGAGGTCCCTTCCAACCCCTAACATTCTATGATTCTGTGATCTTCTGGGATTGTGCTGGGGCACACCCATCCTGGATGGGTCTGAAAAGAACCCAGCCCCAGGTGGACAAAAGAAACTTAATCTGGGGGAGGACTTGGCCCCTCCCCTGCTGGGAGAAGGTGGTCCCCTGACTCAGAGGTGGTCCATTCCACTTCCCCTTCCTGTCCAGCAAGCCTATAAAAATGGGGGACATCTTGCTGCTCACTCTCTTTCCTGCCTCGTCCGCTCGAGAAGATCTCCTGCTGCCACCACTGCCTCCTGCACCGGACCACGTGGCTGGGGCCTCCTTTCTCCCAGCTGAATCCACCGACATCCAAGGGAACACAAGACCATCCAGGCTTGGTTTTATATATTTTTCCCACTTATCCTCATCCCTCACCTCTGTGAACCCCCCCCTGTTACTGCTATATATATACAAAATTATTCTTTCTTTCCCTTTTGTAAAAAAGAAAAATTTACTTCTCCTACTTCCAAACCGACTTCAGACTATTTCTTTCACGAATTTGCTTCCCCTTTCCCCTACCCCCTTTTTTTTCCTTTCTTTCTCTCTCTCCACCCTGCCGAGAGAAAGGGAGAGGGGCAGGGGGAGGAAAATCTATTATCATTCGAGCTCCTAAACTCCAATCAGAGCTCAAACCACCACAGGGCTGTACATTCTTACCCTAAAAACACCATCCAGGTACCATGATCCCCCCTATATAAAAAAATAAGTGGACAGGCTGGAAAGGAGAATGCTCAGAGGCCTGGAAGCCCTCTGCCACGTGAGGGAAGGCTGAGAGAGCTGAGGTTGTTCAGCCTGCAGAAGAGAAGGCTCAGGGCAGACCTTACTGCCATGGAGCAGGACATGAAGGGAGGCCACCAGCAGCATGGAGACTCCCTTGGTACAAGGAGTCCCATGGCAAAGCCAAGGGCTGCAGGGGACAAGGTACTGCTGGGGACATTCCCATTGGGCTCCAGAGGAAAATGCTTCCCATGGGCACAGTTGGCCACTGGAATCATCTCCCCAGGGAAGTGGTGGAGTCCCTGCACTGGATGGTTGGAAGGCTCAGCCTGACAGGGTGCTGGGCCAGCAGCAACTGGGCTGGGACCTGGAGAGGTTGGAGCAGAGGGTCCCTTCCAGCCTGGCAGTCTGTGATGTGTGATTCTGTGCTACGTCCCAAAATAAGTGAGAATGGCAGGAAATTGTGTCAGACTCTGCTGCCTCAAAGGAGGGGTCAAAAGCAGCAGCCCTTAGCAGCCTGCCACAGATCTGCTCAGGCTCTACTCACCCTCCTTGTTCTACTTAAGAAACACTTAACACATCCTCCCGTGGGAACTCAGCAGGCAGAGGTCAGGGGAAGCAGAAGCAGAAGCTGGCTTGGTGCCCAGCTCTGTGGTACCACAGGACACACCAGCTCCAGGGACAGTGACAAGCTCCTGGGACTATGCTGAACAGTTTGAGACCACATCTGCCATGGCTGAGCAACCTGTCCCTGTCCTGTTCAATGATCAGTAGCAGGAGCTGGCTGGGAAGGGTTCCCATGCTAGCAAACACCTCAGGCCAGAGATAAAGAACTTCCCTGCTGAGTGAGGCCCTCTGAGCAGTACAGCAGCATTCCTGCTCTGTGCCACACACCCTCCCTGAGCAGTACAGCAGCACTCCTGCTCTGTGCCACACACTCCCTGAGCAGCACAGCTGCACTCCTGCTCTGTGCCACACACCCTCCTCCCTGAGCAGCAGAGCAGAACTCCTGCACTGTGCCACACACCCTCCCTGAGCAGCACAGCAGAACTCCTGCTCTGTGCCACACAGCCTCCTCCCTGAGCAGCACAGCAGCACTCCTGCTCTGTGCCACACACCCTCCCTGAGCAGCACAGCTGCACTCCTGCTCTGTGCCACACACTCCCTGAGCAGCACAGCTGCACTCCTGCTCTGTGCCACACACCCTCCCTGAGCAGCACAGCTGCACTCCTGCTCTGTGCCACACACTCCCTGAGCAGCACAGCAGTACTCCTGCTCTGTGCCACACACACTCCCTGAGCAGCACAGCTGCACTCCTGCTCTGTGCCACACACTCCCTGAGCAGCACAGCAGTACTCCTGCTCTGTGCCACACACACTCCCTGAGCAGCACAGCTGCACTCCTGCTCTGTGCCACACACTCCCTGAGCAGCACAGCTGCACTCCTGCTCTGTGCCACACAGCCTCCCTGAGCAGCACAGCAGAACTCCTGCTCTGTGCCACACAGCCTCCTCCCTGAGCAGCACAGCAGCACTCCTGCTCTGTGCCACACACTCCCTGAGCAGCACAGCAGCACTCCTGCTCTGTGCCACACACCCTCCCTGAGCAGCACAGCAGAACTCCTGCTCTGTGCCACACACCCTCCCTGAGCAGCACAGCAGCACTCCTGCTCTGTGCCACACACTCCCTGAGCAGCACAGCAGCACTCCTGCTCTGTGCCACACACCCTCCCTGAGCAGCACAGCAGAACTCCTGCTCTGTGCCACACACCCTCCCTGAGCAGCACAGCTGCACTCCTGCTCTGTGCCACACACTCCCTGAGCAGCACAGCAGCACTCCTGCTCTGTGCCACACACTCCCTGAGCAGCACAGTAGCACTCCTGCTCTGTGCCACACACTCCCTGAGCAGCACAGCTGCACTCCTGCTCTGTGCCACACACACCCTCCCTGAGCAGCACAGCTAGCACTCCTGCTCTGTGCCACACAGCCTCCTCCCTGAGCAGCACAGCAGCACTCCTGCTCTGTGCCACACACTCCCTGAGCAGCACAGCTGCACTCCTGCTCTGTGCCACACACTCCCTGAGCAGCACAGCTGCACTCCTGCACTGTGCCACACACCCTCCCTGAGCAGCACAGCAGCACTCCTGCTCTGTGCCACACACTCCCTGAGCAGCACAGCTGCACTCCTGCTCTGTGCCACACACTCCCTGAGCAGCACAGCAGAACTCCTGCTCTGTGCCACACACACTCCCTGAGCAGCACAGCAGCACTCCTGCTCTGTGCCACACACTCCCTGAGCAGCACAGCTGCACTCCTGCTCTGTGCCACACACACTCCCTGAGCAGCACAGCAGCACTCCTGCTCTGTGCCACACACCCTCCCTGAGCAGCACAGCAGCACACCTGCTCTGTGCAACACACTCCCTGAGCAGCACAGCTGCACTCCTGCTCTGTGCCACACACTCCCTGAGCAGCACAGCTGCACTCCTGCACTGTGCCACACACTCCCTGAGCAGCACAGCTGCACTCCTGCTCTGTGCCACACAGCCTCCCTGAGCAGCACAGCTGCACTCCTGCTCTGTGCCACACACCCTCCCTGAGCAGCACAGCTGCACTCCTGCTCTGTGCCACACACTCCCTGAGCAGCACAGCAGCACTCCTGCTCTGTGCCACACACTCCCTGAGCAGCACAGCAGCACTCCTGCACTGTGCCACACACCCTCCCTGAGCAGCACAGTAGCACTCCTGCTCTGTGCTACAGACACCCTGAGCAGCACAGCAGTACTCCTGCACTGTGCCACACACTCCCTGAGCAGCACAGCTGCACTCCTGCTCTGTGCCACACAGCCTCCCTGAGCAGCACAGCTGCACTCCTGCTCTGTGCCACACACCCTCCCTGAGCAGCACAGCTGCACTCCTGCTCTGTGCCACACACTCCCTGAGCAGGACAGCAGCACTCCTGCACTGTGCCACAGACTCCCTGAGCAGCACAGCTGCACTCCTGCACTGTGCCACACACCCTCCCTGAGCAGCACAGCAGCACTCCTGCACTGTGCCACAGACTCCCTGAGCAGCACAGCAGCACTCCTGCTCTGTGCCACACACTCCCTGAGCAGCACAGCTGCACTCCTGCTCTGTGCCACACACCCTCCCTGAGCAGCACAGCTGCACTCCTGCTCTGTGCCACACACTCCCTGAGCAGCACAGCTGCACTCCTGCTCTGTGCCACACACTCCCTGAGCAGCACAGCTGCACTCCCTGCTCTGTGCCACACACCCTCCCTGAGCAGCACAGCAGCACTCCTGCTCTGTGCCACACACTCCCTGAGCAGCACAGTAGCACTCCTGCTCTGTGCCACACACCCTCCCTGAGCAGCACAGCAGAACTCCTGCTCTGTGCCACACAGCCTCCTCCCTGAGCAGCACAGCAGCACTCCTGCTCTGTGCCACACAGCCTCCCTGAGCAGCACAGCAGCACTCCTGCTCTGTGCCACACACCCTCCCTGAGCAGGACAGCAGTACTCCTGCTCTGTGCCACACACTCCCTGAGCAGCACAGCAGCACTCCTGCTCTGTGCCACACACTCCCTGAGCAGCACAGTAGCACTCCTGCACTGTGCCACACACCCTCCCTGAGCAGCACAGCAGTACTCCTGCTCTGTGCCACACACTCCCTGAGCAGCACAGTAGCACTCCTGCTCTGTGCCACACACCCTCCCTGAGCAGCACAGCAGCACTCCTGCTCTGTGCCACACACCCTCCCTGAGCAGCACAGCAGCACTCCTGCTCTGTGCCACACACCCTCCCTGAGCAGCACAGCAGCACTCCTGCTCTGTGCCACACACCCTCCCTGAGCAGGACAGCAGCACTCCTGCACTGTGCCACACACCCTCCCTGAGCAGCACAGCTGCACTCCTGCTCTGTGCCACACACCCTCCCTGAGCAGCACAGCAGCACTCCTGCTCTGTGCCACACACCCTCCCTGAGCAGCACAGCAGCACTCCTGCTCTGTGCCACACACCCTCCCTGAGCAGCACAGCAGCACTCCTGCTCTGTGCCACACACCCTCCCTGAGCAGCACAGCAGCACTCCTGCTCTGTGCCACACACCCTCCCTGAGCAGCACAGCAGCACTCCTGCTCTGTGCCACACACTCCCTGAGCAGCACAGCTGCACTCCTGCTCTGTGCCACACACCCTCCCTGAGCAGCACAGCAGCACTCCTGCTCTGTGCCACACACCCTCCCTGAGCAGGACAGCAGCACTCCTGCTCTGTGCCACACACTCCCTGAGCAGGACAGCAGCACTCCTGCTCTGTGCCACACACTCCCTGAGCAGCACAGTAGCACTCCTGCACTGTGCCACACACCCTCCCTGAGCAGCACAGCAGCACTCCTGCTCTGTGCCACACACCCTCCCTGAGCAGCACAGCAGCACTCCTGCTCTGTGCCACACACTCCCTGAGCAGCACAGTAGCACTCCTGCTCTGTGCCACACAGCCTCCTGCCTGAGCTACCACCAGGCAGTTAGTCAGTGAGTAACTGTTGCTAATGGAGGAGCTGATGGGGGCCATTCAGACCCCATCTCACTGCAAACCAGAGGCCTCCCTCCCCAAATCACCCCTCATTATCAATAACTTCTCTCATGATTAGAAGCTGGTATGAGAACAGCCATGAACATGAGGAGCTTCACAACTCCCCCACCAGCTCTGGCTGCAGGCAGCTGCTGGCTCCCACACTCTGCCTCCAAGGGTGTGCCTGGGATTATCCCAGCTCCTGAGGCTGGATCTGCTCAGGGACACTGAGAGACTGCTGGACACTCTGGTTCTGCCAGCTTGGAGGATGGCAAGAGGGAGTCTCCCTGTGCCTAGCTCAAAACCAGCTGCTTTCAAACAGCTGAGCTCCACGGGAACACCACCATGAGCAACCAAATTATCCTGGTAGCTCTCTGTTGGACTCTCGCCAGCAGATCCCTATCTCTTTTGAACTGGGGAGTCCAAAACTGGACACAGTATCCCAGGTGTGGTCTTACTAGGGGAGAAGAACCTCCCTAGACCTGCTGGATACACTTCATAATGCACACCAGGAGGCCCTGGGCCCTCTTGGCCACAAGGACACATTCTGTCCCCTGTAGAATTTGCTGCTCACCAGGACTCCAAGGACTTTTTCCATGGAGCTGCTTTCCAGCAGGACAACCCTGAGCCTGCCCTTGCTTTGCAGGGAGGGATGTATGATGTGGGGAGCATGGCAGGGGGGAGCAGCTTGAGAGGAAAGAGTGGATGCAGCAGCAAAGAGACAGGCACCAGGGACACAGAGCCCCCCTAGCAGTGACTGCTCAGGCCATGGGAACCTCTCCAGTCCCAGCTCCAGCTTTGCTTTCCTGCTCCCCAGTGTGTTGCTTGGTTGGTTGCATTGCTGGGCTTCCAGATTTATCCCTCTTGACCTCCTGAACATGACAGTTGTGACACAAGGCTGACAGTGGTGACGATAATGACCAGCAATGATCTCTTGTGATGAGCAGTCCCCAGCAGGCTGCTGCCTGCCCTCTTTGGCTCCATGGCTGTGAACAAGGTGAGTGATGGCTTGTGGTGCAGCAGGGGGAAAAGCTTTGGAGGAGGAAGGAATTTAGAGTCCAGGTTGGTTTGGGACATTTTATTCACTAGTGGTGTGAAATGTTCTAGGAGGAGAACAAAGATTTCTCAGTAACCTGTGGTGATTTGTGTCCTATCACTTCTCCTTGTGCCTTTTTATTCTACCCAGTGCTGTGTCTTTTCTGTGCTCCTAGACCAGATGCAAATCTTCCCATGTTAAAGCTGTCAGGAGCTGGAACTTCATAGAGTCCCAGAATCCTACCATGGTGGAGGTTGGAGGGACCTCTGGAGCTCACCCAGTCCAATCCCTGCTCCAGCAGGGCACCCACAGCAGCTTGCCCACGAGCACAATGCCCGGGGGGGTTGGAAGCTCTCCACACAAGGAGACTCCACAACCTCTCTGGGCAGCCTGCTCCAGGCCTCCAGCACCCTCACAACAAACAGCTTTCTCCTCCTGCTCAGGTGCAACCTCCTGGGTTCCAGTTTGTGCCCCTTGCCCCTTGTGCAGTCCCTGGGCACCACTGAGCAGAGTCTGGCCCCAGCCTCTTGCCCCCCACAGCTCCTTCAGCTCTTGCTGAGCATTGCTCAGCTCCCCTCTGGGGCTGCTCTTCTCCAGGCTCTCAGCCCCAGGGCTCTCAGCCTTTGCTCCTCACAGAGCTGCTCCAGGCCCCTCAGCAGCTTTGTAGCCTCCCCTGGGCTCTCTCCCTGTCTGACTTGAACTGGGGAGCCCAGAACTGGACCCAGCGCTCCAGGTGTAGCCTCACAAGGCCAAAGGAGAGTGGGAAGAGAACCTCCCTTGACCTGCTGGCCACACTCAATGCACCCCAGGACCCCACTGGCCTTCTTGGCTGCAAGGGCTCATTGCTGGCTCATGGCAAACTTGCTGCCCCCCAGCACCCCCAGGTCTGCATTCCTGCACTGCCCCAGCAGAAGCGCTGGGCAGCCAGGCAGCCTGTTTGGAGGCTATCACAGCCCTCATGGCCACCTTCCTCCATAAAGAGGACAAGAGACAAAGATAGATCCAAGTGTAGGGTGCTGTGACCCTACAGCCAGCCTGTGTCACCCCAGATCAAGATCCCCTCTACGCTCAAAGATTTGGCAGCAGGAGCAAAATAAAACCTGAGGGATTTGGAGCCAGCATTGCTACATCTGTCTACTTGAGGCTTTGCAGTCCCCCTTTGACATGACCCTGAGCAACCTGCTGTAAGTGACCCTGCTTGCACAGTGGGGTTGGACTAGATGATCCCTAGAGGCCCCTTCCAACCCCCACCACACTGGGATTTTGAGCTGAAGTGACATACAGCTGGTGAATGTGGGGGAGATTTGCCTCTCTGGACCTGACCCAGAAGCAAAAATGAAGCAGAAGACATCAAGAAGGTGAAGCTCTTTAATTCAGCAGAAGCATCTGGCTTTGGAGAGCTCCAGCAAAGCTAGCTGGCAAGAAGGGCTGGAATTGCACAGAATGGAATTGCCTGATCATTAGAGAGGAAGGTAGGAACCTATCAGGCCCATCAAACACCTCACTCTGCATTGCTATTATTTTTATACTATTTTTAGATGAGAGCTTGCTGAAGCCAGAACTTGTTTGGAGCAGGAAGCTTGTCCTCTTCACTTGGAGAAATCAACATGAAGGGAGGCTGCAGTCGGGGGGGGTTGGGCTCTTCTCCCTTGTATCAGATGACAGAAGGAGAGGAAATGACCTGAAATTGTGCCAGGGGAGGGTGAGGTTGGAGAAGAGGAAAAAATTTCTTTGCTGCAAGAGTGGTCAGGGATTGGAAGAGGCTGCCCAGGGAGGTGGTGGAGTCTCCATCCCTGACAGTGTACCAGAAACCTGTGCGCATGGCTCCTGAGGCCATGGTTTACTGGCCATGGTGGTGCTGGGTTGCTGGTTGGACTGGATGATCTCAGAGGCCTTTTCCAACCCAAACAATTCTGTGATTCCCTGAATCTAAGAAATGCCTCAGTGTGCTGAAAAGAAAACTCAAGAAAGAATACAATGAAACTGTTTTCTGCTCTGAGAGGTTGTCCCCTTCCAGTCCAACCCTAAGGGCAGGAGCCAGCACAGACAGGTCCCAGTGCTCTACAGTTGGGACTTGGAGAGAGCAACAAGCCTGAATCAGAGAATGGTTTAGACTGGAAAAGGTCTTTAACAATGAGCCCAACCAGTAACCCAACACTACCAAGTCCACTGCTAAACCATGGCCCTCAGCACCACATCTACACAGCTTTGAGACCGCTCCAGGGATGGTAATTCCATGATTTCACTACTTCATCTTTCAGGGAAGAAATTGTTCCTCACCTCCAACCTAACCCTCCTCTGGCACAATTTCAGGCCATTTCCTCTCCTTCTATCATCTGAGACTAGGCAGAAGAGTCCAACCCCCACCTCATTGCGACCTCCTTTCAGGGAGCTGTAGAGAGCAATGAGGTCTCCCCTCAGCCTCCTCTGCTCCAGACCAAGCAACCCCAGGTCCCTCAGCTGCTCCTCATAAGCTATGCCCTCCAAACTCCTCATCAGCTTTGCTGCTCTTCTCTGGACACTTCCCAGGACCTCAATGTCTTTCTTATGCTGTGCACCCAATACTCAAGCTGTGGCCTCACCAGCTTCTATTACTGGAGCACAATCCCTTCCCTTCTCTATACAGACCAGAGTGCTGGTGGCCCTCTTGGCCACCTGGGCTCACTGCTGGCCCATGTTCAGTCACCTGTCCCAGCACCCCCAGATCCTTTTCCACCAGGCTGCTTTCCAGCCACTCCCCCCAAGCCTGGAGTGTTGCTTGGGGCTGTTGTGACCAAAGTACAGGACCCAGCACTTGGCTTTGTTAAACCTCATCCCACTGGCCTCAGCCCACCAATCCAACCTGTCCAGATCTCTCTGCAGAGCCTTCCCTCAGGGCTTCCTTGAAGTTCTGGGCTTGGGCAGCTCTGCACTGACCCTTGGAGATAGCTCCATCCTTCTACTGTGAGACATTGCCCTGCCCAGCAGTGGTGCACCAGTGGGTGGTCATGGCATAGCCATGCACTTGACGCACACCATGCAGACTGCTTTCCAGCACTGGGATCCTGCCAGCAGCCCAAAGCAGACATCCCTAAGGCATAATGCACTCCACAAGTGTGGGTGGTGGTGTTCACAAAGCCACTTGGTTCCAGGCCTGTTCTGCACTCCAAGTGCCAGTGTGGCTGTGCAGTGTGCATGCCAGTGGGGAGCTCGTCACACACTGGAGATGTCAGGGCTAGAAAAACAAATCACCAAATCACAGAATCACAGAATTGTGTGGGTTGGAGAAGACCTTTAAGATCATCCAGTCCGACCCTTAAGCCAGCATTGCCAGGGCACCACTAAACCACATCTCTCGGCACCACACCTGCACAGTTTTAAACCCCTCCAGGGATGGGGACTCCACCACTGCCCTATGCAGCCTGGGCCAGGCCTTGACAAACCTTCTGGGGAAGAAATTGTTCCTCATGTCCAACCGAAACCTCACCTGGGGCAACTTGAGGCCATTTCTTCTCATCCTGTCATTTTTTGCTTGAGGGAAGAGACCAACCTCTACCTGGCTCCAACCTCCCTTCAGGGAGTTGTAGACAGGCAGGAGGTGTCCCCTCAGCCTGGTCACCCAGACCATCCCCCTACACCTTCAGCCTTCTGCTCAGCAGCCCCTGTCCACTGCATAGCAGCAGGGGAATGCTGTCCTGTCAGGAGCTATCACACAGCTAAAGTGCTCAGGTCAGCCACTGCTGGATGGTTGCACGCAGAATTACCAAGAGGGATACTGATATTTGCTCTGCCTTGGAAGGAGGCCCTTTGTGCTTGGCAGAGCTCCTCCAGAAGCACACCAGAAAGCCCCTGAAAGCCAAGGCAGATGCCTGCAGAAAGGCAGTGCTGGCTTTGTTTACAGCTCCTCTCCCAGGCAGGATCTCAGCCAGCTTCTTTCATCTCAGAGGTGACAGCAGTATTTTTCTGCCTTTCTTGAGTAAAAGTGAGCTCAGCTTTGGCCCCCTTTCCAAGCAGTTTTATTTGAGGACAACAATTTCCATGAGCTGAGTCACTCTGAGCCTGTCTTTTCCTAGTCTTGGGTCAGATTTCCACCTGATTTTTGTTGTCTCAAGGAAGACTTGGTGGCAAGCAACAAACAAGTCATAACTGATAGGACAAGAGGAAATGGCATTAAGTTAGATCAGGGGAGGTTTAGGTTTAGGTTTAGGAAAAACTTCTATATCAAAATGGTTCTCAAAGACTGGAACAGGCTCCCCAGGGCAGTGATTGAATCCCCATCCCTGGTCACATCTAAAAGCCATCCTGCTATGGTGCTCAAGGGTATGCTGTAGTAGTGGCCTTGGTAGAGTTAAATGCTTGAACTTGATGATTCAAATTGCATTGGGTTGGAAGGGACTCTCAAAGGCCATCTTGTTCAACCCCACTGCAGTCAGCAGGGACATCTCCAACCAGATCTTGAAGGTCTTTTCCAACCATAGTGATTAGGAACAAGTTCTGCAGCATGAGGCTGCTGGAACACTGCAACAGGTTGCCCAGGGAGGTGGTTGAGGCCCATCCCTGGAGATCTTCAAGGTGAGGCTCAACAGGGCTCTGAGCAACCTGGTCTAGTGGAAGATGTCACTGATGACTGCAGGGGGTTGGACTGGATGACCTTTGGAGGTCCCTTCCAACCCAAACCATTCTATGATTCTATGATTCTGTGATTCAGTGAAGAAAGTATGCAGTGGCTCAATAAAAACCTCTCAGAGAGGAATGTGGAAGGAAGCCAGGGTCAGCTTGGACAGTGGAGGATGCTCCATCAGCTCTCCAAGTCAGGCTCTGGTCAGCAGCTTGGTCTGTGCCATGTGCTCTGTCCCAGGAGGGAATATCCACAGCGATGTGACATGTCTCAGTGCGTCCCTTCTGAAACCAGGCTGGGACATGTGACTGGCACCACTGAACCAGCTCCTTGGGTTTAGGCTGCTCTCTCTAGGGGCTGTGTTAAAATCTTCTCCTGCAGCTTTACACTGATGCTCAGCAGGAGTTTTGATTTCAACAAGCAGATGGAAGCTGCAGCTGGTGTCAGAAGCTCTCCCTAACTCCAGGCTGGCACCATGAAGAAAGAATCACAGACTGCATTGGGTTGGCAGGGACCCTCGAAGGCCATCATGTCCAACCCCCTGCAGGCAGTCAAGGACACCTCCAACCAGAGCAGGCTTCCCAGGGACACATCAAGTCTGACCTTGAATGTCTCCAGGGACAGAGCCTTCACCACCTCCCTGGGCAACCTCTTCCAGTGTCTCCCCAGCTTCACTGTGCAGAACTTCCTCCTGATGTCCAACCTAACTCTGCCCTGCTCCAGTTTCGAATCATTGCCTCATCCTATCCCCACAGCCTTTCTGAGCAGTCCCTCCCCAGCCTGCCTGGAGGTCCTCTTCAGGTACTGGAAGGCTGCTCTAAGGTCTCCCTGGAGCCTTCTCTTCTCCAGGCTGAACAGCCCCAACTCTCCCAGCTTGTCCTGTCTGCATAGCAGAGGTTCTCCAGCCCTCTGATTATCTTTGTGGCTTCTTCTGGACCCCCTCCGTCAGGTTTATGTCCTTCTTGTGTTGAAGACTCCAGAGCTGGAATCCTGGAGGCTCTCTTGCCCTGATGGGCAGGACACAGCTTTGTCCCTGCGTGCCGCGGTGCTGGCACTGGCACTGCCTGGCTGGCAGGGGTGAGCAGGCAGTGAGCTGGCCCCAGGGCAGCCTGTGGCACACTGCTGGCTGCTCTATTTTCTATTTGCCTGGATTGTTAATGCCAGAGTAATTACTTAGGAAAATTCCTTAATCAAAAGCACATTTGTGGAGGTAATGAGCAAATAGGTCAAGGAGAGCAATGTGCCTTGTAAGCAGGAGCTGCTTCCCTGAGCATCTGTGATGCTGGCTGCCTTGAAGGACCGTGGGGCAGGCCCAAGGGGGACAGCTTTGTGCTCCAATACATCTGTAGTGCAGCCAGGCCAACCAAGACTGCTTCTTTGGGTGCTGGGTGCACTGGAGATGCCACAAAACTACCTCCGAGGAGCATGAGCAGCACAGACCTGACTCATACAGAGCTCCTTGGTGCTGAATCTTCCAGGAGAGACAGGGAACTGCTGGAGAGAGTCCAGGGGAGGCTACAAAGCTGCTGAGGGGCCTGGAGCAGCTCTGTGAGGAGCAAAGGCTGAGAGCCCTGGGGCTGAGAGCCTGCAGAAGAGCAGCCCCAGAGGGGAGCTGAGCAATGCTCAGCAAGAGCTAAAGGAGCTGTGGGGGGCAAGAGGCTGGGGCCAGACTCTGCTCAGTGGTGCCCAGGGACAGGCAAAGGGGCAATGGTCTTGAAGAAACCCTGACTGATAGAAGCTGTCCTGGATCTAGAGTGAGATCTGTGAGACTTTGATGGCTTGAAATGTTTTAGGCACAGAACAGGTTCTCTCCAGGACTATGTGTTTTAAACAACTAAATACCAAGATGAAGCAGTTACCTCTGAGTCCTAAAATCTCTGCTAGTTGTTCAGTATCCCTGGCCAGCTGCTTGTCCAACAGACAGCCTCTTGCTGATAGAACAGAACCACAGAATCACAGAATGTTAGGGGTTGGAAGGGACGTCCAGAGATCATCCAGTCCAACCCCCTTACCAGGGCAGGGTCACCCAGGGCAGGGCATAGGAATGCATCCAGGTGGAATCTCTCCAGAGAAGGAGACTCCACAAGCTCTCTGGGCAGCCTGCTCCAGGGCTCCAGCACCCTCACAACAAACAAGTTTCTCTTCATGTCGAGGTGGAGCCTCCTGGGTTCCAGTCTGTGCCTGTTGTTCCTTGTCTATTACAGGGCACCACTGACAAGAGCCTGGCCCCTTCATCCTGACAGCCACCCCTCAGATGTTGATCAGATCCCCTGTCAGCCTTCTCCAGAGTAAACAGCCCCAGGGCTCTCAGTCTTTCTTCACAGCAGAGACGTTCAAGTCAGGATGTTCATGAGGACACTGCTGGAACACTGCAACAGGTTGCCCAGGGAGGTGGCTGTGGCCTTATCCCTGGAGATATTCAAGGTCAGGCTTGACAAGGCTCTGGGCAACCTGCTCTAGTTGGATGTGTCCCTGCTGACCGGAGGGGGTTGGACTGGATGAGTTTTGGAGGTCCCTTCTAAGCCAGACCAGTCTATGAGTCTATGATCATCCCTCTTAGCTCTCCATTGGACTCTCTCCAGCAGATCCCTGTCTCTCCTGAATTGAGGAGCCCTGAACTGGACCCAGGATGCTATCTGTGGTCTCACCAGGGCAGAGAAGAGGGGTGGCAGAGCCTCCCTAGACCAGCTGGACACATTTTTTACTGCACCAACATAACCTCTTGGCCACAAGGGCACATTGCTGTCCACCAGGACTCCAAGGTCTTTCTCCATGGAGCTGCTTTCCATCAGGACCACCCCCAGTCTGTCCTGGTGCCTGGTGTTGTTCCTCCCTGGATGCAGGACCCTGCCCTTGTCCTTGTTGAACTTCACAATGTCAGAAATGGCTTCCCAAGGCTATTATTTTCATAAGTTAAGGCCCTGCTGTCAGCCTCAGTTTGAGAGATCAGTAAAATTCCACAACACACACAACCTTTTGTCACCTCCCTGAACACCCTCTCCAGATCACTCAGCATTACCCTGAGCAGCTCTGGTCCCAGAGCACTCCTTGGCCTAATCATTGGCTCAGTGCAGAAGGTGGCTGCCTGTCCTCACCCATTGATTCCTGTCACTTCATCTGTTATGAATTCCTCAGCAGACCTTTCCTCTCATCCCACAGCATTCTCAAGCACTGACAATTTCCTGAGAAAAATTACTTTGCTGCCTTGACAGCAGCACTTCCATGCCCAGCTGAGCTCAGCCCTTCGACTCCTGACGCCAGCTCTCCTTTCACCAAAGCCATCTTGGCTCTTCTGCTTTATCTCATTGTCAGCCCTCATACTGCACCTGCTCCACCAGCTCAGCCTTCACATGCCCAGCATCATCTGGAGCACTGCCCCCAACACAAGAAGGACATGGAATTGGTAGACAGGGTCCAAAGGAGGCCATGAAGATGATCAGAGGGCTGGAGAGCCTCCCCTATGGGGACAGGCTGAGGGAGCTGGGGATGTTCAGCCTGGAGAAGAGAAGGCTCTGGGGAGACCTCAGAGCAGCCTTCCAGTACCTGAAGGGGCTACAAGAAGGCTGGGGAGGGACAGTTCCCAAAGGCCTGCAGGGACAGGACAAGGGACAATGTTTTGAGATGAGAGCAGAGCAGATTTAGATTGGATGTGAAGAACAAGTTCTGCACCAGAGGCTGCTGGAGCACTGCAACAGGTTGCCCAGGGAGGTGGTTGAGGCTCCATCTCTGGAGACATTCAAGGTGAGGCTGGACAGGGCTCTGAGCAACCTGCTCTAGTTGAGGATGTCCCTGCTGACTGCAGGGGGTTGGCTGGATGAGCTTTGGAGGTCCCTTCCAACCCAAACCATTCTAGGATTCTATGATCTGAGCCTCTGCAGCTGTGACAGTAGGAAGGAATTAGTTTGTTTCAGTTTGACAATCTCTAGCTACATAAAAGGAATTTACAAAAGTCCCTAACAGAAAACGAAAAGCAAAAGCAGAAAGATTTCCCAGAGCTCCCAAAGGCAGACACTGCCTGGCACCTTCTTTCTTCTGGAAGAGGAGACAAAATACAGCCAAGCCCCAGCTGAAGTTAGCTGTGGTCTGCAGGCATGGATGAAAAGGACATGGAAGGAGAGGAAGTATTCTTTGAGAAGAAGACCTGTCCTGTCCTTCCTTCCCACTTCAGGCTTGTCTTGGGGAGGACTGACCTCCAAAGGCATGGCAAGGTCTGGACTTTGCCCTGTGTCTCCTGCCTACTCTTGAGCTAAGCCAACCATCTGCCAAGCTACCAGAGCTAGAATGGGGTCACAGAATGCCAGCATGGTGGGGATCTGACTGATCTCAGCTTTCCAAGAACCCAGCACAGCTGCTGTCTACCAGGTTTCCTCCAAGACCTCAGGGCACTGAAGCTGATGGTTAGATTCATTCAGAAACTAAGGACACCTCTTCCAAAGCAGTATCATGGAATCACAAACTGGTGGATATAGGGAGGCTCCTCTGGAGATCATAGAATCATAAAATCCTAGAATGGCTCAGGTTGGAAGGGACCTCAGAGCTCATCTACTGCAACCTCCCTGCCATGGGCAGGGACACCTCTCGGCTACACTCAGCTGCTCAAGGCCTCATCCAGCCTGGCCTTGAACACCTCCAGGCAGGAGGCAGCCACAGCCTCCCTGGGCAACCTGTGCCAGACTCTCACCACCCTGGTGCTGCAGAACTTCTTCCTCAGCTTCACTCTAACCCTGCTCTGCCTCAGCTTCAAACCATTCCCCCTTGGCCTGTCTCTAGACACCCTTAGGAAAAGTCCCTCTGCAACCTTCCTGTACTGAGAGGCAGCTCTAAGGTGCCCCTGGAGTCTTCTCTTCTCCAAACTGACCAACCCCCAGCTCCCTCAGCCTCAGCCTGTCCTCATAGCAGAGATGCTCCAGCCCTTGAATCATCTTTGTGGCCTTTTCTGGACCTGCTCCAATAGTTCCATGTCCTTCTTATGTTGACACCAGAACTGCATGATCCAATCCAAGCCCTGCTCCAGCAGGGCACCCACAGCAGCTTGCCCAGCAACACAATGCCCAGGGGGGGTTGGAAGCTCTCCACAGAAGGAGACTCCACAACCTCTCTGGGCAGCCTGCTCCAGGCCTCCAGCACCCTCACAACAAACAACTTTCTCCTCCTGCTCAGATGCAACCTCCTGGGTTCCAGTTTGTGCCCCTTGCCCCTTGTGTTGTCCCTGGGCACCACTGAGCAGAGTCTGGCCCCAGGCTCACCCCTGGAATGCATGCAAGCAGAGCCTGCTGCTGCATGGAGAGCCCAAACCGTGGGGGCTGGGCCAAAGCAGCATGCCAGAGCCACAGTGCCAATATGTCACTGGAGATCTCAGCACACACTGTGACAGGTGGAGTGAAGGGAGGCACGGAACAGGGGGGTGGTTGGAAGGGAGCTCTGGAGATCAAGTCCAACCTCTTGGCAGTGTCACCTAGAGAAGGTCACACAGGAACACATCCAGGGGGGATTTGAATGTCTCCAGAGACAACTCTACCACCTCTCTGGGCAGCCACCTGGCTACAATCTGGGAGGGCTCCTGAGTGGTTAGTGCCTTTGCAGTCTCCAACTCCTCTTTTCTTGCCATGGATGCCCTCACCTGTAAGGCAGAGGAGTTTCTTCTGGAAGTGCCCCAGAAGATCCCAAGCCCCAGACTGATGAAGGGCAGGGCCACAGCCTCATCAACCATTCAGGAGCATGCCCCAGGAAGGGGCTGGCTGGCAGCAGCTCCAGCTGCTCCAAGGTGAACATCTCATTAGCTTCACCAAGCAGCATCCTGACAGTTCTGCGAAGCTGATGTTCACAGATACCATCCTGCAACTCAGCACAACCTGGGACCCACTCTGCACCAGCAAATTGAATCCCCACCCAAGCCAGTGGGCAGTCAGGGTCTGGAAGCTCCTTAAAGAGGTGTCTTGTGAGCCTGGGCACATGTGGACACGTGAAGTGGCAGCCGAAAGAGGAGAACAGAGATCAGAAAGCAAACTTTTGACATCTGGGAAGGAGCCTGTGCTCCCCAAGCTGCCATGGAGCTTGGTAGGAGGTGTCCCTGCCCATGGCAGGGGGCTGGAACTGGATGATCTTTAAGATCCCTTCCAACCCAACCCAGTCTGTGATTCTACCCTGCCCTGCTGAGACCACGCTTGGAATACTGTATCCAGTTTGGGGCTCCCCAGTTGAAGAGAGACAGGGATCTCCTGGAGAGGGTCCAACAGGGAGATCACCCAAGACCTTCTCTTCTCCAAGCTCAACAGCCCCAACTCTCCCAGCCTGGCCCCTCAGCAGAGGTTCTCCAGCCCTCTGATCATCTTGGTGGCCTCCTCTGGACCCTCTCCAGCAGCTCCAGGTCCCTCTTGTGCTGGGGACCCCAGAGCTGGAGGCAGTGCTGCAGGTGGGGTGTGAGCAGAGCAGAGCAGAGGGGCAGAATCCCCTCCCTGTGCTGCTGCTCTCCCTGCTCTGGATGCAGCTCAGCACACAGCTGGCTCTGGGCTGCCAGGGACCATTGCTGGCTCATCTTGTGTGGGTTTGTTTTGAAGGGCATCATTTACCCACAGGAGTGACTGAACACCAGAAGACAGAGGTTTTGGCACAGCTGACAACACAGGGACAGGTTTGAGGAGGGAGCTGCCAAAGGCCATCCACAGAGATCAGAATTCAGGGCAAGCTGAGCAGCTCTCAATGAGATGTGCACTGCTTTATTTGCTAATGCCGCAGTTCAGAGCCTTGCCCAAAGCCCAGGAGAGTCTGAAGGAATCTTTCCATTAAATTCTGTGATTGTAAGGGGATTGTGACAGATTTATTCCCTTTTCCCTCCTCCTCAAATATTTTAAATCAAACAGAAGGTGTAGTTAGAATTGTCCTTTTGCAGAGGAGGACAAGGTTCCCTAGGTGTGCTCACATAAATAGCCCCACAGGAATCTTCTCAGGTACCTACAGCAAGTAAGATGCAAGTGAGGCAAGACCCACAAAATTCCCAGCTTCTCACCCATGGGTGATGTGCCAGAGGGGGCAGGGACAGCACAAGAGCTGTTCATAGCCAACAAGAAAAGCTGGCTTCAGATCTTCAACCAGAGCCAAATCTTCCTCCTGTCTAACAAACAAAAAGCAGTCCTGCTAAAGGCCACCAGAAAACACCACTGGCACATTCCAGAAGGTGGGAATGCCCTGGAGACAAGAGAAGACAAACAGCTGCTTCCTGTGAGAAACACTTCGGGAAGAAACTGGACAGCAGCTCTGCAGAGTCTGCTGCAAGCCTTGGCTCTTGCCAAGCAGAGACTGAGACAGGACAACAGGAGACACCTGGTGAAGCCTTTTAGAACAGAGATGCCTACAGCAGAACACTGATCAAGTTGATTCTCAGAGGCTTGAGCATGTCTTCTTTTGGTAAATGCTCCTGATTCCCCTAGCCAGGGTCTTACAAAGTCTCTGAAAGCTCCACATCTGGATGCGAGCTGAGCTCTCTGATATATACTGAAGAATTCATCTTGGACACCTCTCAGGTGAGGAAAGGCTGAGATCTGAGGCTGTTTATCTTGGAAAAGAGAATAACCCAATCACAGAATCATTCTGCTTGGAAACCCTTAAGATCATCAAGTCCAACCATTATCTAACTCTACCAACTCTGGTGCTAAACCAGGGAAGACTGAGAGGGGATCTCTTCAATGCTCAGCAAGAGCTAAAGGAGCTGTGGGGGGCAAGAGGCTGGGGCCAGACTCTGCTCAGTGGTGCCCAGGGACAGCACAAGGGGCAAGGGGCACAAACTGGAACCCAGGAGGTTGCATCTGAGCAGGAGGAGAAAGTTGTTTGTTGTGAGGGTGCTGGAGGCCTGGAGCAGGCTGCCCAGAGAGGTTGTGGAGTCTCCTTGTGTGGAGAGCTTCCAACCCTCCCTGGGCATTGTGCTGCTGGGCAAGCTGCTGTGGGTGCCTGCTGGAGCAGGGGCTTGGACTGGATGAGCTCCAGAGGTCCCTTCCAGTCCCAGACTGCTGGGATTCTGGGACTGAGTCATGAGAAGTTTATCCTGACACCCCTGTAAGCTGAACTGAGAGTTTTCCATGCAAGGGCTGCAAGAGCTGCGCAGAGCCCATGTGCCACTGCTCTTCATGAAGCTTGTGGCCACGGCTTAGCTGTGGAGCTCACTGCTCCTGGTTGTGATGCCAGGAATACAGTTGTGAACCTTTGCTCGAGCACATTTTTGTCCAATTTTAAAGTCAGCAAAGTCAACTGGGAAGCAAAGAAAGGAAGCTGGCAGTGGTGGAAGCACAGCAGAGACTGAGTTGCAATATTTGCGCAGGGGTCCAATGAGAGGGGATGGGAAGTTTAGGCACATTCCTAATGGAGTATTGTTTCCAGCTTCTCACCTCCCTTTACACTCCCACAGAGTGTGATGGGATCAGTAATCACGAAATTGGAGAAGCTCAAGGAGGAGAATGTCCTTATAAAGATTTCACCCTTCACAGTGTCGAAAGCAACTGGTTGCATTACTTTCTGGAGGCCAATTTAATTGCTGTCAATACCAGCTCCAATTTGGCTTTAACATTTCAAATTGATGTTTTCTGTAAACTGCTCTGATTAATGGAAGAAACCCTTCTGTTTCTGCCTTCCATCCATGGCTCTAATGCACTTTACAAACAATAATTGATCTACCAAGATACACAGAGGCAAACAGGGAGCAGCAAACCTGCTACAGAAATGATTTTCCCCTTCCCCAGAACCCAGTAGAGCTGCAGAAAGCTACAGCACAGAGCAGCTGGTTCAGTGGTTAGCTGGTGGGGGTTTATCCCCATGGAAACTCCTAAGCAGCTTCAACTGCAGGGAGGGTTCTTTTGGTGGTAAATTGCCACCATGGTGTCACATTGGAGTTTTGGAGAAACCCAAACCTGCTGGTCCAAATCTCAGCCCCTTTCATTTCAACATGCATATAGTCCTGAAGGTGCTAATCATGGAATCACAGAACCACAGAATTGTTTGGGTTGGAAAAAGCCTCTAAGTTCATCCAGTCCAACCATCAACCCAGCCCCACCATGGCCACTACACCTTGGCCTCAGATGCCACGGCCACAGCTTTCTGGAACACCTCCAGGCATGGGGACTCCACCACCTCCCTGGGCAGCCTCTTCCAATCGCTGACCACTCTTGCAGCAAATTTTTCCTCCTCTCCAACCTAACCCTCCCCTGGCAGAATTTCAGGTCATGTCCTCTCCTCTCACCTGAAAGTAGGGAGCAGAGCCCAACCCCCACCTCTGTGGCCTCCTCTCAGGAGCTGTAGAGAGCAATGAGGTCTCCTCTCAGCCTCCTCTTCTCCACACTGAACACCCCCAGCTCCCTCAGCTGCTCCTCCCCAGCCCTGTTCTCCAGACCCTTCCTCAGCTTTGTTGCCCTTCTTTGGACAGAATCCAGAACCTCAATATCCTTCTTGGAGTGAGTAGCCCAAAATTGACAGCCTGTCCCAGTTGGACAGCAAGTTCCAAGAGCATCTAAACACAGGCTCTCCTACACTGTCATATACAGAATTATAGACCTGTCATGGTTGGAAGGGACCTCTGAGATTATCCAGTCCAGCCCTTCACCCAGAGCTCACAATCTCACCACTGCTGCTGAGCCACTGCCACTAAACCACATCCCTCATGCTTGCTCCCAACCCTACTGAAGTCTGTGGTTGCATAGGACACAGCTCAATGGTCACAAGTTCCACACTGCCTAAGGACAACCTCTCTCAGCCCTGCCCCTGCCCACACTCCTACATTTCACAGATTCATTGAACAGTTTAGGTTGGAAGGGGCCTCAAAGCTCATCCAGCTCCAACCCCCTGCCATGGGCAGGGACACCTCCCACCAGCTCAGGATGCTCAAGGCCTCACCCAGCCTGGCCTTGAGCACCTCCAGGCAGGGGACAGCCACAGCCTCCATGAGCAACCTGTGCCAGTCTCTCCCCACCCTCACTTTCAAGCATTTCTTCCTCATCTCCACTCTCAATCTCCCCTCTCCCAGCTCAAAGCCATTGTCCCTCATCCTGCCACTCCCAGCCCTTGTCCAAAATCCCTTCCCAGCTCTCCTGGAGCTCCTTCAGGTACTGAAAGGCTGCTCTGAGGTCTCCCTGGAGCCTTCTTTTCTCCAGGCTTTTTCATCACATCCTCTGCTGAGCTGGATTTGCTGGGTTAATGAGTTCAACCAAGTGATGGAAGAATGTGATAGAATCAGAATCATTGCAGAGAGTAATGGCCATGGCAGAGGATGTTGAGAAGAGCCCTGAGACCTCTGTTTCAATGGCAGAAGAGCCATCAGGCTGATTCAACTGCCTGTGAAACTGGAGATGGAGAGGGAGAATGGACAAGCTTGCAGATGCAAACCAAGATAGAGGTCAGGGCTCAAATCAAAACCCAGCCAGGAGCTTGACTCTGCCTACTGCCCCCTCAAGCCTAGGGTGACCTTCTGCCCTCCCACTGTTGGGACTGGGGCTGAGATTTGTGTTGCCCTCCTCCAAACCCTCACCCCTGTTTCCCTGGTGCTCCCAGAGGACCTGAGAGTAGGCAGCTGTGGAGTGCTCAGACATGCAGTGCGCCCCAGTGAAGGGCTGCCCTCTAATCCTGCCCCTTCTGCCAGCACTCCAAGCTTTCCAGAGTACCTACTCCAGTGTCCCTCTGCTCACAGCCCTCTTCCCCAGATATGGAAGTGAAGGACAGAGCACAGGGTGTGAGTAACCACCCAGCTTAGCCATCATTCCTGCCTGTCACCCACAACACAGACACTGCCCTGCCCTGGGTGCCCCTGCTCTGGCAGGGGGCTTGGACTGGATGATCTCCAGAGGTCTCTTCCAACCCCACATGCTTTGTGACTGAGCACCACAAGGTGAGCAACTGGCCTTCTCCTTCAGGTGTTGTGCTCCAAAACTGTGTCCCTGCTTTTGTCTTTTGAGAACAGAGTTTCTTTGCCCTTCTCAGTCCAGCTGTACGGATTCAGGAATATGGGAAAGCATCCAAATGGATCAGGTTGGACTTCCTACACTCAGAGCTTCGCTGCTCCACAACTCCTTCTCCCTGCTCCTCATCAGCATCACTGTGACTCTCCTGCATCCAACAGGATCCCCATGGTTCTGGCAGCCCTGGGTCTGCCCTTACACCCAGCAGCTGGCACAAAGCTCCAAGCCTGGTTCTGGGAAGGAGGTCCATGTCCTCCCACCCATTGGTGTGTGGGCACAGGGAGCTGCTGCTGTTGCTCAGTGTGATCCAGGGCAGCACTCAGCATGCTGCAGCTCACGCCAGCACCTCTCGGTCCCTGCAGCATGCAGAGCCCTGCCTGCTTAGAGGCCTCCCTTCACCTCCCAGCCTTTTCCCACAGGAATGCCACTCCTCCACTGGAGCATGGTGCCAGAGAAACTCACTTCAGTTCATTTCCACATTCTGTGATTGTGCTGGGGAAGGGTCTGGAGAGCAGGGCTGAGGAGGAGCAGCTGAGGGAGCTGGGGGTGTTCAGTGTGGAGAAGAAGAGGCTGAGGGAGACCTCATTGCTCTCTAGAGCTCCCTGAGAGGAGGCTGGAGCCAGGTGGGGGTTGGGCTCTGCTCCCAAGGAACAAGTGATAGGATGAAAGGAATGGCCTCAAGTTGCCCCAGGGGAGGTTTAGGTCAGACAGAAGAAACAACAACAGGTCCCAGAGAAACAGTGTTCCAGGCCTGGCCCAGGCTGCCCAGTGGAGTCCCCATCCCTGGAGGGGTTTCAAAGCTGTGTAGATGTGGTGCTGAGGGCCATGGTTTAGCAGTGGACTTGAGTTAATGGCTGGATTTGATGACCTTAAAGGCCTTCTCCAGCCTAAACCCTTCTGTGATCTCTGACTCTCCACCTGTTCCACTGTGCTGTTTCCAGGAGACTGAGTTTCCCTGTCAGGCTCTCTTTCAAAGCAACCCTACATGCTTCATCCACTCTCCTGCTCACAACTTGCATCAGTCTCTCTTAAAGAAAAACAAAAGCTGTTTCCATAGCAACCTCCAGCTTCTAGATGTCACCATGGCTGATAAGCACTGCCAAGCCTGGCCTTGTGGACAGCACTGTGGAAGCAATTCCACCACAGCTCTTGGAGCTGACACGCAGTCTTAACCCCACAGCACTCTGTTGCTACTCCCTCGTGGTGATGTGGTCCATGGGAGCATCGAGACGTTTGTGTGCAGACACCACACACACAGACAGACACACAGACACACACACACCCCCCACCCACACCACTCTTTTCCCCACCACAGTCACATTTGTCACTTGGTAGCCATTTTGATGCACAAAAACCTCCCATCAGGAATGGGAGATACTTGGACCTGAGGTACAAGAAACTGTCTCCAAGAAACACAAAGCTTATAAGGAGCAGCTGAGGGACCTGGGGTTGTTTACTCTGAAGAAGAGGAGCCTGAGGGGAGACCTCATTGCTCTCTAGAGCTCCCTGAAGGGAGATTAGAGCCAGGTGGGGCTTGGATTCTTCTCCCAAGGAAGAAGGAACAGGACAAGAGGAAACAGCCTCAAGTTGTGCCAGGGGAGGTTCAGGTTGGAGATTAGGAACAATTCCTTCCCAGCAAGGGTTCTCAGGCAGTGTCCCAGGCTGCCCAGGGAGGTGATGGAGTCCCCATCCCTGGAAGGGTTTCCAGACTGTGTGGCTGTGGTGCTGAGGGCTGTGGTGCAGTGGCTCAGCAGCAGTGGTGGCTTTGTGAGCTCTGGGTGAGGGCTGGACTGGATGCTCTCAAAGGGCTCTTCCGACCTCAGCTCTGTGGCTCTCTGATTCTATCAGATGCTGTTGCTTTTCATTCTGCAGGAAATTCATCTCTGCAGTGGGGACATTTTGTTGTCTCGTGTGTCTTGTTAGTGGGGCACGGTTTTCCCTAAGGTTCTTTTTTCACAGATTACCCTAAAACTTTACAGCTCAGTAAAACACTCAGAGGACCAGAATAAATCAACAACTGGAGGCAGAGGCAAGAGCAGCCCCAGTCTGCTTGAGTGAAGGAGGAGGCTGCATGGCTCAGCCTGGTCACAGCCTGATCTCAGCAGCGTCTATTAAACCCTTACAAATGAACACCCCCACAGCACCAGGACATAACCTCTGGCAGCAACAGAAGAGGGAGTTTGGATGTCCAAAAGAGTAAGATTAAAGATAGCTAAGAGGGCTGGAGCACCTCTGCTACATGGACAGGCTGAGGGATTTGGAGTTGTTGGGAAGTAATTCTTTGTCATGTTCAACCTAAACCTCCCCTGGTACAACCTGAGGTCATTTCCTCTCATCCTGTCACTTGCTGCTTGCCAGAACAGGCTGCAACCTCCTTTCAGTTGCTGTCACCAGCCCTTAGGATACAGGGTTGGAGTCATGCCTGTGCCCAGTGAAGATGAAGGAGGGAACATCAGGTCTGTGCTCAGTAGAATACACAGGAGGGAGCATAGCTGAGCACCCAGAGAAGGACTAAAGCACAGCCCGCAGCACAGATCTCCTCTGAGAGGGTCCCAGGGCAAAGCTGCTCTCCAAGTGTATCAATTACTGAGAGACAGATATCCAGAGGGTTGAGGCATGACTGTTGAAGGGAAGGGAAGATGGCAGCCCAAGTACCTTTTTAAGTAAGGTCCTCCCCACTCTTTGCTCCATTTCCCCACCTGTAAAATGGAAACTGGCAATGGCACCAAGAGTGGGAGTCAAAGGACTTCAGCTGCTCTGGTGCTAGGGTGAGTGAATGTTCATGGTGTCAGCATTGGAGAGGCTGACTTAGGTCCTAAAAAACTGAGGAACCCAGATCCTGCACACCAAATCCCCTTCAGGATGTGAAGGGGACCTACAGGCAGGCTGGGGAGGGACTGTTCAGAAGAGCTGTGGGGATAGGACCAGGGACAATGGTTTGAAACTGGAGCAGGGCAGAGTTAGGTTGGACATCAGGAAGAAGTTCTGCACAGTGAGGGTGGACATTCAAGGTCAGACTTGCTGTGTCCCTGGGCAGCCTGCTCTAGCTGGAGGTATCTCTGTGGACTGCAAGGGGTTGGACAAGATGAACTTGGAGGGTCCCTTCCAACCCAGTGCAATCTGTGAAGTTATGAAAATAGCTCCAGTGTCCTATCTTAGCTACCCTGCACCAGTTCCAGCAGCACCCAGTTCTCTTCACTCACTGCTGGGCTAATGCAAGGACACTGAGTAACTCTTACCCTCAAAATGTTCCAAGATGGAAAACTCTGACATTTTCTGGTGGCTCAGAAAAGGTATTAACCCATTTGGGATTTTCGTGGGAGGGAAAGCTTTGGGAAGATTGGAGCTCAAGTGTAAGAGGTCTGTGCTTGGAGGAGAAAATGGAGTGGCCTGGATCAGCAGTGGTGTGGCCAGCAGGACCAGGGCACGTATCATGCCCCTCAAATCCAGGGTTCAGTTTTGGGCCCCTCAGTCCAAGAAGGACATTGAAGGGCTGAAGCAGGTCCAGAGAAGGGCAACAAAGATGGGGAATGGTCTGGAGAACAGGGCTGGGGAGGAGCAGCTGAGGGACCTGAAAGGAGGTTGAAGTGAAGTGGGGGTTGGGCTCTTCTCCCTAATCTCAGAAGGAGAGGAAATGACCTGAAATTGTGCCAGGGGAGGGTTAGGTTGGAGATGAAGAAAAATTTCCTTGCTGCAAGGGTGGTCAGGGATTGGCAGAGGCTGCTCAGGGAGATGGTGGAGTCCCCATCCCTGGAGGTGTTCCAGAAAGCTGTGGCCATGGCACTTGGGGCCATGGTTTAGTGGCCATGGTGGGGTTGGGTTGCTGTTGGACTGGATGATCTCAGAGGCTTCTGCCAACCCATTCTGTGATTCCATGAACTGCCTTCTACAGATGACAGAGTTCTCAAAGCTTGTTCTGTTTCTTTTCATATGCCAGGGAACAGCAAAAAAGTATGCAGCAAAGGAAAGAAAAACACTGTTCCTGGAGCTCTCTGGGTGCTTTCCAAGTGGTTTCCCTAACTTTTCACCCACCTGCACCTTAACCAGCTTCTGACAACACACCACAGGGGCAGAGTGCTGCTGGGGACTGGGGGATCATTTGACAACTGCTTTGTATTCCCCTGAACAGCTGTAAATGACAACACAGGCTGGGAAGCAGCAGGGAGCTGAATGCCTTCCACAGACTTTTCTGCACTGATCCTGGGTAAATTAACTCAAAGAGCTGCTGGGGATTTGGGGGACCTGAAGAATGCAGTGGATGCATAAAGGAAGCAAAGACCAGCTGGAGACTTGGAGGCAAAGGGAGAGGGGAGAGAAGGATGGACAGGGAGAAGGAAACTACCTGATTGCCCTGAGCCAGACCAGAACTCCTCCTGCTCAGAGCTGTCCCTGCCCAGCTCAGGCTCCGCTCACTGAGGCACTTTCTGCACTTCAGGGCAGCTTGGCACAGCCAGGAGCTGCTGCTAGCAGGGAGCAGCTGATGGGGACAGCTCCTCCCAAGGGCTGGGCTGCAGAAAGCCTCAGCCTTGGACTTGCTCCTGGCCACCCCAAGGGCACTGCCACAGCTTGTGCCACACCTTGGGGGGCAGGAATGCAGAGGTGGTTCCTGTGGGGAGGAGCAGACAGCACAGGGGACCCTCAGCTGCCCACCAAGGGATTGCAGCCCATGGATGGCATCTTCAGGAGCAAGCTGAGGGATCCCCAGGGCCAAGCCTCTTCTTCCCTGGCTGATGTCCCAGCAGGACTCTGTCCCTTCTGCCTTCCATCCTCATCCCTGTGTTCCTGAATCCACTTCCAGAACCCAGCTCCTGAATCTGGTTCCCATCTGCGGCTGAGTCCAGGCTGGGACTTGCCCAGTGCCTGCCCCCAGCAGCAGTGGTGCCAGTGGTGCCCTCAGGGGTTGGGTTCCACACTGGTTTGTGTCTCTGTGTCTCTATTCCATGGCATTGTTCTTCTCTCCATCCCAGATGGGGCAGTTTCTTTCCCACCCCATCAGTCTCTCCTTTCTTCCCTTTCTCTTCCCTTTGGGAAGCAGAGGGCTTCCTGGAGAGCCTCTGGCACTCCTCTGGTGGCCAGCCCAGCCCTGACCCTTCACAATAACCTGGAAGAAATGGGAGAAGGTGACCCCACTGTCTCCCCCTGATCTTTAGAAAGGAGCTGGTGCCTGTACTGGGCCCACAGCCCCCTGCACTCTGCAGAGCCAAGTGCAGAGATCTCCGCTGCAGGGTGACCAGGGTGGAAGCGCTCCGTGTGCTGCTCTGGAGACTTGGCTAGGAGCAAGAGCTACGATTTCCATACAGATTAAAGGCCTCTCCTGCTCTTGTTCACATTCAGAACAAGCTCTGAATGTGCCTCTGGGTGGAAGGCACTGCTGAAAGCAGCAGTTTGAATACATCCATCTCTGGAACATCCTGACTCAAAAGGTTTATTAAAAGCCTTTCCAGATAGACGAAGCTCATCAGAGCTCTGGGCAGTGTTGTTTGCTGAACTGGAAGCAGTAATCCTGTCAATAAGCTGTTCCTCACACCTGCAGGTACCCCTGTCCCTGGTGCAAGTGAGGAGAAGGTGATTTTTCACGCTGGAAAATGCTCTCCTGGTACCCCTACAGTCAGGTCTTGGCTGGCACGTCTGGGGCTGGTTTCAGGCCAGCATTTTCTGTCATCAAGCAATTGGTATTCTGAGAATTATGAGGCCAAAAGAACATAAAACTAGGCCAGAGTCTGTTCTCCAGCAAGTACAAAAAAAAAAAAAAAAAAAAAAGAGAGTCTTGTCACTGCACTCACAGCCTCCTCATGCTGGAGACAGTCAGAAGCAGCATCATTCCAGGCACAGATTTTACCAACCTGCCTCCTCCTTACATAGGTGACAGCTGGGGGGCCCTTGCTGCTGAAAGCGTTGCATGGTGGCAGCAGGGACATCCCTGTGCTGAGCATATTTGGAGAGATTCTCCTCCCTCAGAGCTTTGCCACATGAGTCTAACGGTCTTGAGCATCCTTTCACTCCGAGGGTGGCAACACTGTCACGGTGATTTGGCTGAGAAAGAGCCAGTGTGGAAAAGCCAGAATGAGACTGGGAGAACAAAGGACACATTCAGACCATGCAGTGCCATGAATCAGAGAATCACAGAATAGTTTGGATTGGAAAAGGCCTCTGAGATCATCCAGTCCAGCCATCAACCCAACCCTACCATGGCCATCAAACCATATCCCCAAGTGCCACACATTCCTTGAACACCTCCGGGGATGGGGACTCCACCACCTCCCTGGGCAGCCTGTTCCAATCCCTGACGACTCTTTCAATAAAGAAAGAGCATCCTGGAGCATCACAGATTTGGACCAGCTCTGAGTCTGGGACATAAAACCTCCCTGATCCATAAGGATTTGGTGACAGGAGCAGGCTGCCCAGAGAGGTTGTGGATTTTCCTTCTGTGGAGAGCTTCCAACACCCCCTGGGATTTTGATCCTGGGCAAGTTGCTGTGGGTGACCTGCTTGAGCAGGAGTTGGACTGGATGATCTCCAGAGGTCCCTTTCCAACCCCATCCTGCTGGGATTCTGGGATTTACCTAAAGCAAGACTACGTCCCATCACTTTGAGAGTCTCACGCTGTCTTACACCAGCCAAAGACCTGTTTCAAATTCTTACTTGGAGTCTTTTGTGTTTTGGAGAACACTGAGTACTAAGATGGCTTCCTCTGTGTCACCAAGGCAGTCAGAAATCTCCCTTCTGACAGCTTCTGTGGGGCTGGAACCTTACAGGTGCTTTGCTTAGGCACATTTTGGGAACAATCCAAACCCTTGCATCCAACTTTCCAGCACCCAAGGATGATGTTGGAGGGAGTCATATGAGCCAAGAATCTGGCCTTCATTTTTCCACTAATGCTAATGTCCACCAGCATCAGTGTCAGAGGAACTGCCCTCATCTTTTCTGACACAGCAGCTGCCTGTGGACTTTGCAGGAGCATTGCTTCTGGCTCCAGCTCTGTCTCCTGTGGCAAAGGCAGCACCTTCCTTTCTGGGAGGATCTTGCTGCTCACAGATGATGTTTCCTAAGCCCACAGGAACTGTGACCTTTCTCCCACCCATCCTTCTTCTTGTCTATGTTTGCTGGCCACCCACTGAACAAATGAATGGTGCTGACCTTCTCACAGATGTCAGGAGGGGTAACGTGGCCAAGGAGGAAAGGCAGGGAAAATGCTACCGGAGTTTGCCTTCTGACACCCCTGAAGGTGCTGCTGTGATGGACACATTAAAAATGCCAATAGCTGGCTGGCTGCCATGGATCTCCTCTAATCTCAGATCTATCCTGTACCTGCTCCTCACAACAGCAAACACTGAGCTAGCAAGAGGTCTGTGCGGGCTGGAGGAGCGTCCCTGTCTGCAGAGAGTGCTGCAGCCCATACTGATGAGGGGGTGCTCAGCTGAAGAGGTGTGCTCTGACCCCAGCCTCCAGCCTGCCTATTCTGCAAAGATCCTACAGCACCATACCAGCAGCACCATGACAAAGCCATGAGTAGAAACATCGGGGGGGTGAGAGTGGGTTCAAAGAGAGATCAACTGTCCCATACATCCCAAAAGGGCATGGGAATCACAGCATGACAGAAACATTCAGGTTGGAAAAGACCCTTGGGATCATGAACTCCATCCATTGACCCTACTCTGCAAGGGTCACCCCTAAACCATGACCTCAAGCACCACATCCAAACCACCTTTAAACACCTCCAGGGTTGGTGACTCCACCACCTTCCTGGGCAGCTCATTCCAATCCCTGACTACTCTTGCTGGGAATAAATTCTTCCTAATGTCCAGTCTGAACCTGCCCAGTGGCAGCTTGAGGCCATTCCCTCTTGTTCTGTCACTAATGACCTGTGAGCAGAGACCAGCAGCAGCCTCTGCACAACCTCCTCTCAGGTAGCTGTAGACAGCAATGAGCTCTCCCCTCAGCCTCCTCTGTTTCACACTAACCATCCCCAGCTCCTTCAGTTGCTCCTCATCAGAGTCATTATCCAGGCCCTTCACAGCTTCCTTGCCCTCTGCCCTGGCTCCAGCACCTCCACATCTCTCTTGGATTGAGATGCCCACAACTGGACACAGCACTCCAGGTGTGGCCTCCCCAGAGCTGAGTCCCAGGGGACAATCCCCTCCCTGCTCCTGCTGGACACAGCATTGCTGATCCCAGCCAGGAGGCCTTTGGCTCTCTTGGCCACCTGGGCACTGCTGGCTCCTAGTCAGCTGCTTGTCCACTAGAGCCCCAGGTCCCTTTCTGCCAGCAGCTTTCCAGCCACACTGCCCCAAGCCTGGAGCATTGCTTGAGGTTGTTGTGCCCAAGTGCAGCACCTGGCACTTGGCCTTGTTGAAGCTCCTCCTGGTAACGCTGGCCATGGATCCAACCTATCCAAGTCCCTCTGCAGAGCCTCCTTGCCCTGGTGCAGATCAACCCTGCACATAACTTGGTGTCATCTATAAATTACTGCTGACACACTCTGTGTCCTTATCAAGATCATCAATAAAGATGTTAAACAACTTCATTCTCAGAGGTAAGCAAAAGTGGCAACAATCTCTGGAGAGATGCACTTCAGACACTTGGGATGCTCAAGCTCAGCAGAATAGTGTGGGAGCTGTGTTCTGCTTCTGAGGAGCAGCTAGGGCCCACAGAATGGCCTGGTTGGAAATGACCTTAGCATCACTGAGTCCAATCATAACCCCACATCTCCCTGCACACAGCTCTTAAACCATGGCTCCAAGCACTTCACCCAAATATCTTCTAAACACCTCCAGGGATTGTGACTTCAACACTTCCCTGGGCAGCCTGGGGAAGGTGGCCACAGCAAAGCAGCAGGATGAAGGCTTCTTGAACCCAGCTGCCCAGTTTGAACAATGGCAAAAGTCTCTGAGTCTAGGACAGAGAGACTTGCTGCTCTTATCTCCTGAAACAAGCATCTGTTAGACTTTGAGTTTTCTATCTCAAAGCACAACTGAGAAGCACAGGCAAAACATAAACCCAGGTCCTCCTGTCCCACTGCAGAACTTAGAGAGTTCTGAAACCCCCTGTTGGGAAGTGCCTGGGCAAATACTGGTGGACTGCAGAATCCAAGAATCACAGATTGGCAGAGGTTGGAAGGAACCTCTGGAGATCATTCAGTCCACCCCCCCTGCTCCAGCAGGGCACCCAGAGTAGCTTGCCCAGGAGCACAAGAACTTTCTCCTCCTGTTCAGATGCAACCTCCTGGGTTCCAGTTTGTGCCCCTTGCCCCTTGTGCTGTCCCTGGGCACCACTGAGCAGAGTCTGGCCCCAGCCTCTTGCCCCCCACAGCTCCTTTAGCTCTTGCTGAGCATTGCTGAGATGCCCTCTGGGGCTGCTCTTCTGCAGGCTCTCAGCCCCAGGGCTCTCAGCCTTTGCTCCTCACAGAGCTGCTCCAGGCCCCTCAGCAGCTTTGCAGCCTCCCCTGGACTCTCTCCAGCAGTTCCCTGGGCAGCTCTGACGTTTCTCCTTCACACCAGATGGGCAATCCCACAGCCAAGCAGAAGCTCATCTCTCACAGTGCTGCCTTCCCCTCCCAAGCCACTTTGCCTTGCTCATCTCATGTCCTATTTCTCAGCAAGGACCAAGCAGACCCTTCACAGGGTTTGTCACTTTGTATTCTGACAGTCCCTGTGCTCTGCTCCTTGCAGCCTTGTGTGCCTCCACTGATCAAGCAGTTAAAGCTTACATATGTCCAGTGGAGCCAACAGCTAGTAAGGGACACCACAAAAGATCCTGCAATTAGCAGGTCCCATTGCAAACTTTCCCAAATGCCTTTTCTCATGCTTGACAGTCTATAAACAGGACATCTAAGTCAGGAGAGCAGTATCCAACTGGTCTATTCTGCTGCGAGCAAAGAATTTCTTCTGCATCATAATTCAGGTTTTGCCAGTCCTAAGTGACCAGGTGCTCCTGTATGGCAGGGGGTTGGACTTTCACAGATCCACAGAATGGGTTGTGTTAGAAGGGACATGAAAGCTCATCCACTTCCAACACCTCCCACCAGCACAGCTTGCTCAAGGCCTCATCCAGCCTGGCCTTCAACACCTCCAGGCAGGGGACAGCCACAGCCTCCCTGGGCAACCTGTGCCAGTCTCTCCCCACCCTCACTCTCAACAATTTCTTCTTCATCTGCACTCTCAATCTCCCTCTCCCAGCTCAAAGCCATTGTCCCTCACCCTATCACTCCCAGTCCTTGTCAAAAGTCCCTCCTCAGCTCTCCTTGAGCCCCTTCAGGCTGAACAGCTGCACTTGATGATCTCCAGAGGTCCCTTTCCACTCCTGCCATTCCCTGATTCTGTACTTGTTCACTGGCCATAAATTCTTATTTCTTATGTTTCCCTCCTGGGGCAGAAACATGGAGACTCTCAAGAGCCAACCTAAGCCCTAGATATGTAAAAGCAGCTTCTCCTTCCAGCCAGCTCCCCTCCTGCTCTCTGCAACCCAGCTCTTTATTTCCCAGTTCTGACTCTGGCACACAGAATTACAGGGTTCAGCAGCCTCTGAGCAAAAAACGGAGAGCAAAGAAATCCCTCTGGGTTTGCAGGAAATTGCTTTGTTCGAGCAGCAGGGGAGGCTTCCAGAGAACATGGTCACCTGCTCCTGCCTCCAGAGGGTGGTGATCTACATTGTGGCAGAGTCCTTCCAACAGTCACTGCCAGGGGGCTACAGAAACCACAGAGTCACTGCCCTCAGTCACTGCCCCTGTGCACAGAGCGCAGAGCACCCCAAGCCCTGCAGCTTCTGATGGCTTCTTTCAGCAGGGACCATCTGCAAAAACCTCCTCTGATCACCAGGTGACACAGATCAGGAAAGGCTACCCAGAAACTTCGAGGTGAGGCTGAACAGCTTGGGACTGAGTGAGGGTGCACCTCTGTGGCAGCTCCACCACATCCCACCCAAGAGAGGTGTTGAGCCACCATCCAGACATGGCTTTGAGAGGTATCAATATCAGAAGCATTCACTCAATCAGAACAAAGTCTTTACCAACAGAAACTCCCAAAAATTGGTGTGCCCCAGTTCCCAGCTCAGTGCTTCTGGAGAACCTCAAGCCAGTGTCTTTAAGCTCTTGGGACACCCTTTAGGTCATCTGCCACACGTTGCTCTCAACACACCTAAAGTTCACTTGAAAGAATGAGGTAGCCTCAGTGATGTGGATTTCTTTCTTCTCAGCTGCTGTGTGCAGGGACATCCTAAGGTGTGCTGGGAACACACCAGGTCCCACGCCTGACAGCACCACTTGGGTATAAGCTGACCTCCTACCGCACTCATTCTCAACTTCCAGATAGCCTGCAGAGAGCAGAACCATCACCACTGATCCCTGAGTTTCTCTGCTCCATCATATTTCCTCTTAAATCCATTTTTTTATCCCCACGTTAGCTCTCCAAACTCCACCACCAGAGCTGACCTTGCTGCTCTGCTGCCTCCCACCAAAGCCCTGAGACCACCCCTGAGGAGAAGGAGCAGGAGGGCAGCACTTACCTGGGTTGCTCTTGGAGGTGCGCACAGGGGTGTAGTGGTTTTTGGACGCTGTCCTGACTGGGGTGCTCTCTTTGGGGGAGGTATCTATGGCCGAGATAGTCTCTCTTTCACAGTGTGCTATTGGGATGGGTCCCTGCTGCCTTAAGATGTCAGCCAGAGCCCTGGGGAGAGAGAAGGAAGGACACAAAAGAAAAGGTTAAAAAGGGCTTTCAGAATTTCACTTCTGCAATCAGCAGGCGAATCCAGCAGCAGCTGAATTTCTGCCACAAAGAACAAAAGCCAACAACAACAAAATCTGCCTCAAGAGCTCCTTGTCTCTGTGTGGGGCTGCTGAACTATTCCCAGGGCAGCCTGGCTATTGTTGAGCTCTTCCTGTGCTTCACTAATTCACTTTGCCCCAGGGTGATGTCTTCTCTCCATCCTTTTCTTTGCTGTCCCTGGCAGCACAGATGAGTTGTTCCCCACAGCCCAAAGCACTGCCTTCAGCAAGAGTCACTACTGACCACCCCACAGCCCTAGCACTCAGCTTCTTCTAAAGGTTACTCCAAAAATGCCTTCCTAAAGCCAAACCTCTTCCAGACTGAATCAGATTAGGAGTGTGGTTCCCAGTCAGGAGCAGAATCAGAACCCCAGCATGGTGGGGACGGAAGGAACCTCTGGGGATCATCCAGTCCAAGCCCCTGCTCAGGCAGGGCACCCACAGCAGCTTGCCCAGGGTCACAATGGCCAGGAGGGATTGGAAGCTCTCCAGAGGAGAAGACTCCACAACCTCTCTGGGCAGCCTGCTCCCAAACTGAGGGGAGACCTCATCCCTCTCTATAACTCCCTGAAGAAGAGGTTGGAGCAAGGTGGGGGTTGGGCTCTTCATACATACAAGAGACAGGGCAAAAGGAAGAAGCTTCAAGTTGTGCCAGGAGAGGTTCAGGTTGGAGATTAGGAACAATTCCTTCCCAGCAAGGGTTCTCAGGCTCTGGCCCAGGCTGCCTAGGGAGGTGATGGAGTCCCCATCCCTGGAGGGGTTTCAAAGCTGTGTGGCTGTGGTGCAGAGGGCTGTGGTTTGGTGGCAGTGGCTCAGCAGCAGTGGTAGCTTTGTGAGCCCTGGGTGAGGGCTGGACTGGATGAGCTCAAAGGGCTCTTCCAGCCTCAACAGTGCTGTGATTCTATCAAAACCAGATCTAGCTCACAAGTGTGTGGGACTAAACCACTGTGAGTTCAACCATGCTGAAGGTGTTCCTCTGCCCTAACCACACCACACTGTGTCTCCTGAGTGCTTGCTCCTTGTCCTCTTTAATGTCCATGGAGAGAAAAAAGACTGATCAGCACCAGCAGAACAGAACATGATAGGCGGGGAGAAAGTCAAACTTGGATCCACCTGCTCAGTTCTCTGCCAATTCAATCACACTGCTGTGTGTGTGCTCCAGTTGATTTCCATAAGGCACTAAGGGGAAGGTCAGAAACACTTCAGGGAGGAAGGCTTTGGGCAGCAGAAGTCTCTTGTGTGCTGCTGTCTGTCCATGCAAAAGCTTCAGTCAGACAGAGCCAGCACGTCAGTGGCAATGTCTGGGTCCTGTGTGTGCAGCCATTTGGGCACAATTAGCCTGACTGATGTCACCTGCAGCAGGCCTGGAGACACTGCAGCAACCCTCCTGTGATGCCAGGGCTCTTATCTCAAGAGCACAAAGCACCCTGGCTGGATCCTGCTACCTGTGGCAGCGGTGCAGCAGCTGGAGCTGCACAAGAGCAGAGCCACATCCAGAGATGTGATCCACTTCTGACAGCTCCTCACTAACCTCAGCCAGGGCACAAGGCTGCAGCTGCTGCCCACAGCAGCACAGAACACACCTCCTGCTGTCTGGCATGGCAGAGGAACAGGGCCTGTGCAGGTGTGCCTGCAGGGAAGGTTCTCCTGGAGCTCTGGCCTAAGTGAGCGCTTTGGGAACACATAGGGTGGGGTGAGCACAGGCACTCTAAAGCAATGAGACAGTTGGGGTCACCCACAACCTCCCTGGGCAGCCTGGTACAGTGGGGAGAGACTGGCACAGGTTGCCCAGGGAGGCTGTGGCTGTCCCCTCCCTGGAGGTGTTCCAGGCCAGGCTGGATGAGGCCTTGAGCAAGCTGGGCTGGTGGGAGGTGTCCCTGCCCATGGCAGGGGTTGGAACTGGATGAGCTTTCAGGTCCCTTCCAACCCAACTCACTCCATGATTACAGGGTTCTATGATTTTTGAAAGGACAGAAAGAACAAAGTCTTACTGGAAATAGAAAAGGCTCAAAGGGATGGGGGCAAGCAGTAGGGTGGCAAGCTGGGGCATCAGCTTGGGCCCTGATGTTGACAGGTTAGATCAGAAGACTTTGCTGAAGAGAAAAGAGCCTGAAAGCAAACTGGGACAGGAGCAATGGCAGGAAGTGACATAAAATCCAACCAGAACAGGAAGAAAGAGAGCAGAGTAAAAAATGCAGGAGACAGGAACAAACCTCAATAAAGACCAGGCAGATTGTGAAGTCCAGGAGCTCAGAGAGACACAGAATTCCAGCAGGGTGGGACTGGAAGGGACCTCTGGAGCTCATCCAGTCCAAGCCCTGCTCCAGCAGGGCACCCACAGCAGCTTGCCCAGCAGCACAATGCCCAGGGGGGGTTGGAAGCTCTCCACACAAGGAGACTCCACAACCTCTCTGGGCAGCCTGCTCCAGGCCTCCAGCACCCTCACAACAAACAACTTTCTCCTCTTGTTCAGATGCAACCTCCTGGGTTCCAGTTTGTGCCCCTTGCCCCTTGTGCTGTCCCTGGGCACCACTGAGCAGAGTCTGGCCCCAGCCTCTTGCCCCCCACAGCTCCTTTAGCTCTTGCTCACCCCTAAACCATATCCCCAAGCATCACATCTAAATGACCTTTAAACACCTCCAGGGTTGGTGACTCCACCACCTCCCTGGGCAGCTCATTCCAATCCCTGACTACTCTTGCTGGGAATAAATTCTTCCTAATGTCCAGTCTGAACCTGCCCAGTGGCAGCTTGAGGCCATTCCCTCTTGTTCTGTCACTAATGACCTGAGAGCAGAGACCAGCAGCAGCCTCTGCACAACCTCCTCTCAGGTAGCTGTAGACAGCAATGAGCTCTCCCCTCAGCCTCCTCTGTTTCACACTAACCATCCCCAGCTCCTTCAGTTGCTCTTCATCGGATTTATTCTCCAGGCCCTTCACAGCTTCCTTGCCCTCCTCTGCACTGGCTCCAAGCACCTCCACAAAACTGAACACAGCACTCGAGGTGTGGCCTCACCAGAGCTGAGTCCCAGGGGACAATCCCCTCCCTGCTCCTGCTGGACACAGCATTTCTAACACTCTAGATACCAGGAGCTGTAACCAGCAGCACAGCTCAGACTGCACACCTGGCACAGGCACTTCACACCTCTAACGGCAATACACAAAGTGAATACATCTTACTACTGCTAGGATGCAGGGAAGGAATTTACTACAATTACTAATCCAACACCATAGCTGCTTTGAATGGTTCTACAACAGGTTCACAGAAAAATAAACTGCTAGGGAAGGCTTTTGTAAGTGAAAAGTTAAAATAAAACCCTTGCAGCTGAGGTTTCTTCACAGAGCTGTTACAGCAAGGAGAAAGCAAGGGTCAAGTCCTCCTCCAAGCCCTGATGAGGCTGCTAAGGGGCAGGAGTGGCAGGAGGAGGTCGGTGGCTGCAGGAACCTGTTCCCAGCAGCTTGGAGGGTGCAGGCTGGGCACAAGCAGAGAGCAGGCTGCCACCTGCTGACTGCTGCCACCGGGCCACAGAGCAGCTCAGAACCCGAGCACCACAGAGCTGCTGAGCTGGGCAGAGACCTCTGAGATCACCAACTGCTCACCCAGAGCTCACAACCCACCCCTGCTGCTGAGCCACTGCCACTGCACCATGTCCCTCAGCACCACAGCCACACAGCTTTGAAACCCTTCCAGGGATGGGGACTCTACCACCTCCCTGTGCCTGAGGCAGTGCCTGAGAACTCTTGCTGGGAAGGAATTGTTCCTAATCTCCAACCTGAACCTCCCCTGGCACAACTTGAGGCTGTTTCCTCTTCTCTGTCACACAGAATTCCTCCCTCCCTCCATCTCTTAGACTCCTTGACCCATTAGGTGTCCCTTGGCTTGGGTGAGTAAAAGGGGGGCTCAGTAAGAGCAGTACACCCAGCAAAGCAAGGAGGGGTGCTGGGAAGGACTGGAAGCAGTGAGCACTATTGCACAGCAAAGGGACTAAAGGGACTACGGAAGTGAGGCCAGCAGATGGAGAGAGCTGATCCTGCCCGCTCTGCTCTGCTCTCGGGAGACCTCACCTGCAGTGCTGTGTCCAGATGCGGGAACCCCAAAACAAGAGGGACCTGGAGCTGATGGAGAGGGTCCAGAGGAGGCCACAAAGGTGATTAGAGGGCTGGAGAACCTCCCCTGTAGGGACAGGCTGGGAGAATTGAGGCTGTTGAGCCTGGAGAAGAGAAGGCTCCAGAGAGACCTTAGAGCAGCCTTCCAGTACCTGAAGAGGACCTCCAGGCAGGCTGGGGAGGGACTGCTCAGAAGGGCTGTGGGGACAGGACCAAGGGCAATGATTTGAAACTGGAGCAGGACAGAGTTAGGTTGGACATCAGGAGGAAGTTCTGCACAGTGAGGCTGGGGAGACACTGGAAGAGGTTGCCCAGGGAGGTGGTGGAGGCTCTGTGCCTGGATACATTCAAGGTCAAACCTAATGTGTCTCTGGGCAGTCTGCTCTAGTTGGGTGTCCCTGCTGACTGCAGGGGTTGGACAAGATGACCTTGGAGGGTCCCTTCCAACCCGATGCAAGCTGTGAATCTGTGACTCTGTAAACACAGCTCTGGCTCAGGAAAAGAGCAAATAAAAATAGCTGGTCCTACTGGGCATTTCACAGGCATGGAGCTCTGCAGGGATGATGCCAAGAGCTGGGCTGGTGCAGGGGTTTTAGCCTGGCACTGGCTGTGGCTGTGTGTCTGCTTGCCCCCAGCAGCAGCCCTGGGGAGCAGGCAGCGCTGCGACAGACACAAGTGCAGACAGCCCTCTCATGCACAAGGGACCTATCTCACACCAAACCCTAGCCTGTGAGCACGTTCAAGGGACCTCGGAATCACAGAAGGGAAGGGTACTTGCTCTGAAAAGCAAATCATGGCAACAAAGGAGGCTGGGGCAGGAGCTCAGCTGCAGCAGAACATTCACTGCACGGATCCCAGCTCACCTCTGCGTATGGAGGCAGCATGCGAAGATCTAAGGAAACACAGACTGCTCCTGTGAGAGGAGGCAAAGGTAAGCAGAGAAGCACCATGATCTCATTTTCCTGATAAGGTTCAGATCCTCTGCTGTGAAAGAGAAGTCTGAAAAGGCTTCTGCTCTCCAAAGACACCCCAGATCAGCTGCTAGTTAAGGATGTGAGAGATTACAAAACTAAAAGACATAGAAGTTCAGAGCTAGGCTGGATTCCCTTGACACCTTATGGTGGAGGGTTACTAATAGAAAAAGTTAATTAGGAAGCAGGAAAATATAAAATAAGTGGGAATTGGAGATGTTGAAATGATTTGGTGAAGGCAGCACAGTTTGTGGGAGCAGCTCCTCATACTGGGAAGAAGTTCAAAATTTAAGGAGAGTGAGGAACAGGCAGTGGAAGGCTGTCTCCAGGCAGTCTCCACCAAAACCACTCTCCTTATAAAAGACACTCATAGACAAACCCATGGCAAAAAAACCAAACTGTGAGCAGAGCTGAAGCTGCCCTAGTACCTGTAACTGAAGCAGAACAAAAAGCATTTCACACAGGTGTGTGTATGCAGATCCACACCTGGCAGGACAGGGCTTGCTGGGCACAGCCCATGCATCCCAGCCAGTGGGCAACACCCAGGCCTCTTCCCTCCATGGGAGTTACCAACTACACAAAGGTGCAGCACTGGTTTGTAACAGAATTAGTCCAGGAGCAGGGAAGTGATTGTCCCCCTCTGCTCTGCCTAGGTGAGGCCACACCTCGAATCCTGGGTTCAGTTTTGGGCCCCTCAGTCCAGAAAGGAAATTAAGGGGCTGGAGAGTGTCCAGAAAGGGCAACTAAACTGGGGAAGGGTCCGGAGAACAGGGCTGGGGAGGAGCAGCTGAGGGACCTCAGTGTGGAGGAGGCTGAGGGGAGACCTCATGGCCCTCTACAGCTCCCTGAGAGGAGTCTGCAGTCATGTGGGGGTTGGGCTCTGCTCCCTAGTCTCAGGTGATAGAAGGAGAGGAAATGACCTGAAATTGTGCCAGGGGAGGGTTAGGTTAAAAATTCTTTGCTGTGAGAGTGGTCAGGGATTGGCAGAGGCTGCCCAGGGGGAGGTAGTGGAGTCCCCATCCCTGGAGGTGTTCTAGCAAGGTGTGGCCATGGCACTTGGGGACATGGTTTGGTGGCCATGGTGGTGCTGGGTTGATGGTTGGACTCAATGATCTCAGAGGCCTTTTCCAACTCAAACAATTCTATGATTCTATGATTCTAGTCATGAGTAGCTTCTCTGAGGCCACAAGATTGTGCCTTTTTCTGGTTTACCTTAATTAAGCCTAAAGCACTCTTGTGGACCCATGTTCTGTGCTGCTGAGAAGGACAGAGCACTTTGGAGAAGAGCCCCAGAAACCATGAGGAGAAAACAAGACAAAGCAGGACAAAGTGCAGATGAAAGGCATGTGAGTGATGATGAATGAGACAGGGGGAGCAATAAACCCACATCAGAGGGGAAAGCAAGCAAGCAGTGACAGCATCCAGGAAAGAACATCCTCTCCATCGTCCCTGCAGCCAGGTGTGTGTTGGTAGCACCCTCTGCCTGCCCTGGGAAGGTCAGACAGGCCAGACTTGGAGATCTGGAGAACAGGACTGGTGAGGAGCAGCTGAGGGAACTGGGATTGTTCAGCCTGGAGAAAAGGAGGCTGAGGGGAGACCTCATTGCTCTCTACAGCTCCCTGTGAGGAAGCTGCAGCCAGGTGGGGGTTGGTCTCTTCTCCCTAGTAACAGGGGACAGGACAAGAGGAAATGCCCTCAGGTTGCCCCAGGAGAGGACATTAGAAAAAACTTGTTCACTGAAAGTGTTCTCCAAGACTGGAACAGGGTGCCCAGGGGTATGGTTGAATCTCCATCCCTGGAAGTGTTAAGGAGGCAGAGATGTGATGTTGAGGCACATGGTTCACCACCAGATGTGGTAGAGTTAGAGAACAGTTGGACTTGATAATCTTAAAGGTCTTTTCCAACCAAAACAATTCCAGGATTCTATAAGCAATACACACCAGCAGAGAGCAGAGCTGAAGGAGCCAGCTGTGATCACAGCTTGAGAAACTAAGTTTAGAGATGGGCACTTTTCACAAGCTCCACGGTAGAGATGAGGACTGAAACCCTCCAGTGACCCCTCTAGCAGTCACACAGCCCTGCAGCCTGCAGGAGAAACCTTTTGTGTTTTAAGCAGTTTTCATGCAAACTAGAGCATGCAGCCTTCCCAGATTCATGGACAAACAGATCCCCTGCCTCTGGTCCCTGTCGAAAATCAGAGCTGCAGAGCGAAAATGGCAAGAAATGGATCAATTGAACCACGGTTTCCACCAGGCAGAAGGACACTGAGCTGTAGATGCAGTCACTGTTGCTCTCCACGGAGCAGAGGATGCAAAGAGAAGAGCAGCACAAATATCTGTCCCCTCTGCAGCATCAGTGATGCCCTCAGAGCAGGGTGAGCACCAGCAGGGGCTTGTTTCCCCTTCTTCCTTCCAAAAGCCCAACTGCTCCTCAGCCATGCTCCACAAAAGGACAGACAGAAGATGGCCTTGTAGCAGGACGCAGAGCTTGTTTGCTGGGCAAAATCCCAGCGCTGCTTCTCGAGAACAGCTGGGCTTAACCACTGCCCCAGGGCCATCACCACCACTGTCCTCCTCTGGCCTGCAAGTGCAGGCTTCAGCTGCCATGCAGCCTGTGACCAGTGACATCTCCAGCCCTGCCCAGTGCCCAGGTTGTGTGTCCCCAGCTCAGTGGAGTGCACTGGTTCCTGCTGCTGAGGGCTAAAGAGGGGTCATGGAGTGATACCACTAGCAATGAATTATTTATGTGCTGGAGTGTGGGGATTTAGGGTTATGGCCTTGAGAAGAGAATATTCTGGGTCACCCCTCCTTGCTAGAGAAAAACATCCCCAGCTTTGCAAACCAACAGCTGATACGTTTGCTTGCTACTAGAGTCTCCTTAACTCATTCCTGTACAGGAAGTACAGCAAATTTTCTGTGCACTGAAGACATGCTTGAGCACAAAAAACGTTCTGATGAACTGATGAGAACAAACCATCTCCCCCAAGGCAGTCAGAGAACAACAGCAGACAGAACACTGGTGGGGAGAACCCCCAGAAATCAGCCCCAGATCCTCCCTGCAGCCCAGCATGTGTTAGCTCTGGCTGCCAACTCCACAGTTAGATACAGAGAAGAGGTAGTCAGAGAATCAGAGAATCACAGAATGTATTTGATTGGAAGAGACCTTCAGGATCATCCTGACCAACCTTCAATCCAGCACTGAAGGGTCAGCACCAAACCATGTCCCTAAGCACCAGGTCCACAGCTGCTGGAACACCTCCAGCACTGCCCTGGGCAGCCTCTTCCAATGTCTGAGAGCCCTTCCAGTGCAGAAATATTTCCTAATATCCATTTCCAGTTCCTAATATAATTTTGGTTGGAAGATATCTTTCAGATCATCGAGTCCAACCCTTAACCCAGCACTGCCAGGGCACCACTAAACCACATTACTCAGCATCTCTGGTCAGGCTGAAAGATTCCATAATCACAACAAAAATCAGCTCAGTTGAGAGCATTCCAAATGTTTCTGTAAAATGTGAATATTTTAGGGGCTGTTTTTTGAAGCACTTCCACTTACTGCTCTTAGAAATGAACTTAAGTGTCAGCTGCTGTCACTGCTCAGCCCAGAGACTCAGCAGAGCCTCTGCTTTCAAAGTCCACGACAGAGCCTGCAAACAAGCCTGGATTTTCAGCTCTGAAGGCACTTGCATAGCTCGGTGCACAGCCAGCCTGTCATTTCACAGGAGAGTGACAGCTCTCCAGTGAATTTGTAAACCCTCCTCTCCATCAAAAGACACCAAATGAGCCCTGCCTCCATCAAAATGATCTTTCAACCCAGTTAATAAGGATTTGCTCTAGGATCTGGAGAACTTCACAGACAAATAACATCCACACATGGCCCTTGACGAGGGGATGAACTGCCAAGTGTCATCTTGCTCCTGGGCCGTGGGGGGCTGCTCACGACAGACCACCTCTAACCCACTGTCCTAATTTCTCTTTGTTCTGCTGTTCTCCTCCACACCCTAGAGGGTTTGGTGGGCTGCACGCCAAGATGTAGCCACTCATCACTATAGCAAACCATCCTGGATGTGTACTTCACATCAGATGACAGAAGCTCAGGCAGACACAGCCAACTTCAGGCTGACCTCTTCCTGCTCTAATACTGGGCAGCAGCTCTCAGGGACCAAGACAAAGCAGCCCACTCCTCAGATTCACATCCTGCTTAACATGCCGATGGCATCTCCCCTCAGCATAGTGCAGACCCCATCTAGCTGGAGGCTGTTCAACCTGGAGGAGAGAAGGCTCCAGGGAGACCTTAGAGCAGCCTTCCAGTACCTGAAGGGAACCTACAGAAAGGCTGAGGAGGAACTGTTCAGAAGGGCTGTGGGGAAAGAACCAGGGGCAATGGTTTGAAACTGGAGCAGGGCAGAGTTAAGTTGGACATCAGGAGGAAGTTCTGCACAGTGAGGCTGGGAAGACACTAGAACAGGTTGCCCAGGGATGTGGTTGAGGCTCCATACCTGGAGACATTCAAGGTCAGCCTTGATGTGTCCCTGGGCAGCCTGCTCCAGCTGGAGATGTCCCTGCTGACTGCAGGGGTTGGACAAGATGACCTTTGAGGGTCCCTTCCAACCCAATTCAGACTGTGGCTCTGTGAGATGTGCCTCATAATACTGAAACCCTGGTGCTATGTTGATCAAGTTCAGGTAACAGAGCCCTGAAGAGTATAATCTTTTACCAGCTACCATATTATAGAAGTCAATCAACTCCTGCAAACGCTCTGCAAGTCAACCGTCCCAGCACTCAATCTGCCATTCATACTTCTGCACGCAGGTGAATCATTTCACCAGAACTCATCTAAATAAAGAAAAGTGAGCATCAAAGAAATGAAAACACCAGGAATAATCCAGACACGTCTGGCAACACTCTGTCTGATTTCAAAGGAGGCAACCTTGTAGCACACTAGAGCTAGAAATGAAACCCACCCAGGAGACAGGGGCTGTCAAGTTTGTTCTCCCAAGTAGCAAGTGATAGGACAAGAGGAAACAGCCTCAAGGTGCCCCAGGGGAGGTTCAGGTTGGACATGAGGAACAATTTCATCCCCAAAAGTGTTGTGAAAACATGGCACAGGTTGCTGAAGACAGTGGTGAAGTCCCCATCCCTGGAGGGATTTCTAAGCTGTGTAGATGTGGTGCTGAGCGCCACGGTTTAGTGGTGTACTTGGCAGTGCTGGGTTACTGGTTGGACTGGAGGATCTTGAAGGTCCTTTTCAGCCTAAACAATTTTATATTCTACCATATGGGCACCCCAGTCATGTTATGTGAATTTAATGTGAAGATAAGGTCCAAAGCTGCCATGAAGTCAAAGGAGCAGTTGGGGAACCCCTTACTCAAGACAATGCTTGCAAGAGATCAGCCCTTACTGAAGCCTTCCAAAAGCCTCTTACCTGACTAAGCTGCTCTCAGGACCATTTACTACACTGACACAAGCGACCTGAAAGACATTCTGAACACCCTGAAGCTATTTCCTTGACAAGGTAGAGAGCAGGGGCAGGTGGGGTTGTGGTGGAGCACATGCACCAGACCCTCAGCAAGTGGAAACCAGCATCCAGCATCCCTTCCAGTCCTGATGGCAACCATGGTGATTCCTCACAGCCACATCCTCCCCAACAAATAGAAACTGCGTCACTCAGCTCTCGTTCTCTGTAAAGAGCTCTAGTTTCTGCCCTCAGACTCTGCCCTCTGCCACTGAAATTGAGCCCTAAAAATGTGGTCAACAGTTTTAATTGTTTTGATTAAAATTCCTTCATTAAAGTCATTTTTCTGAGGCTTTATCTGCGGGAGATAAAGGTTTTTCCCACTCATGCTCCCAACTGTTCTTCTAAAGAAGCTCCTCAAACATTTTTTAATGCTCAAACATCAGAACCTCTTGGATCAGTAGCACGAAAGTAAGCAAATATCATTTGGAGGGAGCTTTTCACCCCAAAATAAACATGAGCTGAGGGAGCAGAACCATTTGAACAGCAGGAGAACCGTGATGGAAGCCTCAGCTTGTGCTTTCAAACAGGATTTTCTCTAGCACTTCGAGAGTGTCCTCTCTGATTACAGCAATGTGGAAAACCACCACCAAAAGGAACCAAACTACTTCCCTAGCAGCCATCCGGGCAGGACAGGCTGAGCTCAAGTTAGCTGGGTTTAGAAGGCAAAAGAAAGAAAAAGGAGAGAAAGAGAACACTCCCTGTCACCACTGCCCCCCACAATGCCCCCCATAAGCAACTGGCACAGGGAGGGAGGGCACAGAGCAATTTCCTTCTCACTTTTTAAACTCCTGCCTCCTCGGGCTGTCAGAGCAGAACCTGGGGATCCAGAGAAATTCTGCTGCCCTTGGGGTCAATGTGGGTGTGGAGCGCAGCAGGGAGCAGGAGGAGCAAGATCAAGGAAGCAGCTCAGGGCTGTCTGCAGAGCTGGTGCTGAACCAGGGGAAGGGGAGAGGTCCAACAGTGCTGCCTCAAGGGTGGGAGGGTTGAGTGGGACACCAGGATGGGATGTGGGAGAGAGTCAGGAAGGACGGTCCAAAGAGTGGGGCTGTCCCTGAACAGACCATGCAAAGGAGGAACTCTTGAGTAGGTGGAAAGGGAAAATCCTTTGGAGATGATGCAAAGAGGGAATTCTTGAACAGTCCTTCACAAAGGAGAAAACCTTTGGATGAGTGGTTCGAGGGAGGACCTCTCAAAGTGATAAGGCAAGAGAAGAACATAAGGGCAGCCCTTAGCCAGCCATTGCAAAGGGGAAAGCCTTGGAAGGGTGGTGCAAAAGGGAAACTCATGGTCAGCCAGTGGAAATGATCAAGACTTGGAGAGGTAGTTCAGCAGCAGCTCCTTGGGGAGGATAGTTCAGTGAGGGAACCCTTGAACAGTGTAAACTGCAAACCCTTGGACAGTAGTGGCAACAGGGGCCCTTGGACATTGTTAGAAATGGGGAACCCTGGGAGGGTGGTGCAAAAGGAGAACCCTTGGACAGCCATCTCAGAAGTGGAATTCTTAGAGAGGTCATGCAACAGGGAAACCCTTGGGCAGGCTGCACAAATGGGAAACCTGCCGATCGTTAAAAGGAAGATCCCTTAGATAAGTAGCACAACGGGAAAACCCTCGGGCAGTGTAAGAGGGAAAGAAACACCTGGAGAGACAGTGGAGAGAAGGAAGCTCTGGCGAGCAGAGTGTCACTGGGCACAAGGGGAGCTGGAAGCAGGGGGAGCAGCGCACCTGTGTATGTTCATCTCCCGGGGCGGCCGCCGTGCCTTGTCGTAAGCCACCTTGGCGAAGACGCCGGCAATGAGCACGAAGGCGATGGCCCCGCACGAGATGTAGACGGTGGCGTTGGTGCTGTCCTTGTCCGGGTCGTACTTGTTGGCGTCTCCGTCAGCTCCGTTGCTGCCGTCGGCGGGCAGGGAGCCGCTGGCCGTGGTGGGGTGAGCCCACTCGGGGCTCTTGTAGTTGCGGCAGAGGCTCTGGTTGAGCTTCTCGGCGCGCTTGTTGCAGCAGAAGCGGTAGAAGCAGGTGCCGCAGCAGTAGCGGAAGCCTGTCAGGCTGTTGTTGCACTCGAACTCCTTGTCCCACTGCCCGCTCACGTCGTAGTACCCCCAGCACGTCTCATGGGCCGGGGCCGCGCCGCCCCCGCCACCCCCACCGCCGCCGGGGGGGCTCCTGCCGCCTCCTGCTGCCTTCCCTCGCCCGGGCAGCGAGGTAGGGGCGGCCGCCCCCGGCCCCACTAACGTTTGGTTCAGCAGCTCCTTGCCCGGTTTCGGGGTCCGCCGTGGAGCCGCCGCCGCCGCCCCCTGGGTCCGGTTGCCCTTGGCGCGGGGGGGGCCGGCCGCCTGCGCGGCCAGCAGCAGGGCCAGCAGCTGCAGGGCCAGCAGCAGCAGCAGCGGCAGCAGCAGGTGCCGCGGCCCCATGGCGGAGCGAGGCGGGGGCCGGCGGGCGAGGTGCGGGGTCGGACGGCGGTGCGGGGCTCAGCGCCCGCGACTCTGACCCATGGAGGGGATGTGGGGATATGGGGGGGGTTGTCCCGCTGCTGCCGCTCGGCTCTTCAGCGGCGGCTGCCCGGCGCCGGCAGCTTCATGCCGGGGCGCAGCGGAGCCAGGCGGAGCGGAGCTGGGAGCGGGGCTGGGAGCGGCAGGGTCCGGAGCCGGCCGGCGCTCCTCCGGCGAGGGGCTGCGAGAGACGGGGAAAGAAAGGTCAGAGCTCGCCGCGTCTCCCCCTCCCCGCGCTCAGGGCACCCCCGACCCGCCCCCGCCCCCCGCCCACGGCCTTACCATGCCGGAGCGGGACTGCAGCGGGGCCGGGGGCCGGGTTGCCCGCGCTCCCAGCCCAGGCGGGGGCGGAGCGGCGGCGGAGCCGGGCGCGGAGCAGGGGCGGGAGCTGAGCCGAGCCGAGCCGAGCCGAGCCGAGCCGAGCCGCGCCGGGCGCTCCGGATTAGACCCGCCCACCGCTGCCAAACCCGCTCCTGACATCATTCCCGGGCCGCCGCCGTCACCCTACGCGGGGTCCGCTTCGCGAACGCGCCGGACCGGAGACCTCCGAGCTTTCCCCGCAACCCGCCCGGGGCAGCGCGCTCCGGCCGCTGCCCCGGCTCCGCCGCCCGTGAGGCATCAGGATGAGCGGGCTGGCTGCTTGCGGTGCCACCAGGAAGGGACCCTATAAGGGGGTGCAGGGCTATAGGAGATGCGCAGGTCTATAGTGGGTGCAGGGCTCTAGGGGTGTGCAAGGTTATGAGGTGGGGCACAGGTATATAGGGGCGTGCAGGGCTATGGAGGAGTGCAGGGCTATAGGGGTTACAGGGTTATGGGGATATACAGGGCAATAGCGGGTGCAGGGCTGTAGGGGTGTGCAGGGCTGTAGGGGTGTGCAGGGCTATAGGGGGTGCTCCTGTAGGGGTTACAGGAGGTGTGGTCCCCATCAGAGCAAGCACAATGTGGTGCATGAGGTTTTGGTCTCTACAGAGGTGGGCAGGGGTGTGGTCCCTATAGATGTCTGTGGGGCATGGCCCTGTACCCATCCATGGAGATGTGTCCTTACAGGGATGGGCACAGGGGTCAGCTGTCTGTCCCTGTAGGTGTGCGTGGGGCACCAGAGCCTGTGGGGGCTGTGGTCTGTGGTGCACTGGGTGTGGTTCCCATAGGTGTGCAAAAGGTCATGGATTGGTGTGTGCAGGGAATGTGGTCCCTATGGGTGTCTGAAGGCCTACCCGAGTGTCAAGGACCCCCTGCACACAGACAGTAATAGATGTTCTGTGTCACAGTGTGGGGTAGGGGGGGATGATCATCATGAACATGTGTGAGCAGGCCCTAGAAATGTGCACAAGCTGTTTGGCTGGTGACCTAGAGACACACAGGGGTTACTGGAGCCCAGGTGTGCGAGCAGGTCTGCCCAGGCAGCTGAGGGGCAGATCTCCCTTACCTCTCCAGGAGGTTCCCATTTCAGGGCAGTGCAGCAGCACAGCCTGGGCAGATGTTGTCCCCAAGGCTGTCCTGCCCATCAGGGCTGTGCTGTCCCCACACCCTAGAGATGGACAAGCCTCCCAGGCTTCACAGGGATTGCTACACCATCCTGGGACTGTCCACACCTGGAGGAGAGGGCACTCCCCACCCCAACCTGTCTGATGCAGTGCCCACTTCTTCAGAAGGGTTGCCCTCCAGGATAGCTCTGGGGTGCTGTAGGGATGGGCTAGCAATGCCCTGGGCTGGCTGTACCCAGTGACCTAGGCAAAGCCACCACACAGCTGGCTAAGGCAGTTTGGAGCAAGCTTCCTGGAGATGCAGAAGGTTTCACTGCTGTGAGCCCCCACAATAGATTTTCCTCAAAGTCCTGGTGCTTCCCCCATGCTCCCTTGCAAACGAACTCCAGGCTTTCCAAACATTTCCTGAAGACACAGAAGGCGTTGCCAGCTGTAAGGACACACAGAGGACAGAGGAATCACAGCAGAGGAGCACATGGAACAGAAACTGAAATGCTGCCCTGTAGCTGTAGGCAAGCAGGTTTCAGGAGAGTGAGTAGGGTGGAGGGGGAAGAGAGCAGTGGAGAGAAGGAGCAACCACCCCTGAAAATCCCCTCCATTGAGCTTCACAGCCTGAGAATAATCTCCACAAACTACCCAGGTTCGAATGCCCACAGCTTATGGCTAGAGGCATCTTATAACTCCTTTAGGAGATCTCATGGACTGTAAGACTGCAAGGAAAGCTTTAGCTCTGCCATCTAAAGCTGCTGTGATGCTGGAGGACACCCGTGGATGTCACACAACCACTTCATTCCTCAAGAAACCTCACTTTGTGGTGGCCCTAGGAGTACCATGTCTAAGGGCTGTGTTCAAATCTCACGGTAAATCAACACCATGGGGGCTCCAGGCCCCAGCAGTACCTGGCCCCAGACTCAGAAGTGGTGCGGGAAGAAGCCTAAGACCAATGTGGTCAGTCAGATGGGAGTCTGAGCTGGTTTAATGCACATACCCTTCAAAACCCTAAACACTGGGAGCCCAACTCACCTACCTCCCTTTGGGGCTTATGCTGCCCCTATAGGTGTCCTCCAGAACCTTGCATCAAAAGTTGTAAAGCAGGTTTGGCTGATATTGGGAGGCCATCTGCAAACGTGGAACTTCCGGCTCCCCAGCATGGCTTCATCAAAATCACCACAGTGAGCATCCTCAGCCCAGAGCTGCCATCTGCAGGGTAGGTGCTTAGCAAAGCATAGGGGGCACCAGCATGTAATAACCTGCCTCTTCCCCTCATCTGGTTGTTCTCTGCACACTTCTAGAGGTGCTGAGGTCTCTGCTGAGGTCCTGCTCTGGAGAGGGAAGTTACCACTCTAGAGAAAGCCCAGCATCCTCTCCCTCATGGGGAAGTTCACCTGCTGAAGGCAGTCCTCAGGGACAAGATCTGTAATTCCTGAGGCACAAACTGTTGGCACTCAGCTGTGCTCATGCCAAAGGACACGGAAAATGCCTAGACAAGCAACATCTCCCACAGGGCATCATTAGGTGTTAAGTGTTCTGCCCCACAGAATATTTGGGGTCAGAGACTTGGCTTTTCTCAGTGTGTCTGCAGAGCCTCCAGCACTACCTGAGACATGGACTCCAGCTGCTCCTGTGATGCTGTTATGGCTGTAACAGAACAAGGTGGAACGTCCAGATGTCCCTCCTGCCTCCTCCTGCCTCCTCCTGCCTCCTTCTGCCCCATCAATCAACACCAATAAGGAAACTAAAGAAGGACAAAGTCTCCATGGATCTCTTGTGTAATGTCATAGCATTGCCCAGGGCCAAAACAGAATCATAGAGTCACAGAATGGTTTGGGTTGGAAGGGATCTGAAAGCTCATCCAGTTCCAACCCCCTGCCATGGGCAGGGACACCTCCCACCAGCCCAGGCTGCTCAAGGCCTCATCCAGCCTGGCCTTCAACACCTCCAGGCAGGGGACAGCCACAGCCTCCCTGGGCAACCTGTGCCAGTCTCTCTCCGCCCTCACTGCCAACAATTTCTTCCTCCTCTCCACTCAGTCTCCTCTCTCCCAGCTCAAAGCCATTGTGCCTCATCCTGGCACTCCCAGCCCTTGTCAAAAGTCCCTCCCCAGCTCTCCTGGATCCCTTCAGGTATTGGAAGGCTGCTCTGAAGTCTCCCTGGAGCCTTCTTTTCTCCAGGCTGAACAGCCCTAACTCTCACATCCCATAACAGGATGGGAAGAGCTAAAGCAAATGTCGGAAGAAGGAAGCAGTCACTGAGGAGCAGGGTCAGATCTCTGGGACTTCTCTGGGGCCTGCAGCTTTGTGGCTGGCTGCAGAAGGAAAGGACAATGAGAGAATCACTGTACCCCACACCAGCCTTCACTGATGACAGCTCCGCTCCTGATCTTCATCCCCACCTCGAAGTCACAACTAAATCTTCAGCACTTTCTCTTTTCACAGAACCACAGAATTGTTTGAGTTGGAGAAGCCCTCCAAGCTCATCCAGTCCAACCACCAACCCAACACCACCACGGACACTAAACCATGGCCCCAGGAGCCATGACCACACCTTTCTGGAACACCTCCAGGGATGGGGACTCCACCACCTCCCTGGACTGCCTCTTCCAGTCCCTGACCACTCTTGCAGCAACGAAATTTTTCCTCATCTCCAACCTCACCCTCCCATGGCACAACTTCTCCATCCTCCCCAGGCTGCCTTTCCCTGCTCTCCTGTTTTCTTGTTTATCTCCTTGGCTGGGAGCTTTCATCTCTCTACTGGAAACACCACAGCTGCCGGCACTGGAGGGAAGTGCAGAATCAGGAGCTTCTGTTCCATCCCTTCCCATCACTCACCTTCATCCCATTTCTCCTGCCACCACTTGTGGGACTCTGATGACTTTGTGAGGAGTTTGTAATGAGTCTGCTGTGCTCAAAAGCTGATTCTTCCTCGCCGAGGGATTGCGTGGTGACCGTGAATCTTTATTGAAATGAGCCCAGCACTTTGGACCTAATTTTTCTTCTAAAATTAATGTAGCTACGAAGAGCTAATAATAGGAGTTTGGAGGATTATTGCTGTGAACCTGAATTCTCTCTTGCTTGACTAGAAACGTGCTGGCTGAAGGGGCTCCAGGAGAGCTGGGGAGGGACTTTGGACAAGGGCTGGGAGTGCCAGGATGAGGGACAATGGCTTTGAGCTGGGAGAGGGGAGATGGAGAGTGGAGAGGAGGAAGAAATTGTTGAGAGTGAGGGTGGGGAGAGACTGGCACAGGTTGCCCAGGGAGGCTGTGGCTGTCCCCTGCCTGGAGGTGTTCCAGGCCAGGCTGGATGAGGGCTTGAGCAAGCTGTGCTGGTGGGAGGTGTCCCTGCCCATGGCAGGTGGTTGGAACTGGATGAGCTTTGAGGCTCCAATCCAACCCATTCTGTGGTTCTATGATATGTAGAAGGTGCAGGGTGGGTCCTGAGTTTGCTACAAGCAGAAAGCTGTTTAAAATGACATAATGAATGAAAACCAGGCAGGGAAAGATGAGGGGGACAAGTGCAAGGTAGCTGGGGTCCAGCCCTGGCAGTGCCACATGTGAGCAGTGGTTTCTGCAGTTTCCTCAGCAGCTGCTTCAAAGGAAGGGACAAGAAACTGCCTGAGAAAAAGAGACATCTCACCAGCTTTTGTTCTCTGGTGCCGAGGAGAATTCCGTGGTTTGGATGGGGTTGTACAGTGGGAGGGACTGTGATTATCTTTACCCATGGGAACATCTTGTTTCTCATTCTTCCTCTCCATCCAGCCAGGGTGGCAGTGAATGTCACCGGCTGCTGCTGTGCTCCTGCAGCGACGTAGATGCCTGTCTTTGGGGCATTCTCAGTGCTTCAGTGCTTCAGTGCTTCAGTGCTTTCTGTCTTGGGCAGGGGGGAGAGTGGGAGAAGGGCACTGCCAGATCTGCAGGCAGTTCTGCAGACAATTCACCCACCTCTGGCAGCCAGGGCAGCAGGGCACTGCTGCTGCGTGCAGCGATGCCAGCAGCAGGAGGTGCCACCAGACCGGGCAGCCAGGCACTGCTGGGAGAGGCTCCGTGAGCTCACTTCTGTCTCACCAGCTCTGACCAAGCACTTCATCAATGCACTCGCTTGAGAGGGCCATGTGGGGCCATCTGTAAACAGAAGACAAAGAAACTTCTCCAGCAAATGATTGATTCCTCATTATTTATCTAGGTCTGCTTCCAGAGAAGGCTTCAGAAAGTGCTTCTACCACTGCGCCTCTGCAAACCCTGTGCTCCTGTGGTCAGGTGAATGCACATGGGCTCAATATCTTTTCCTGGTGGAAGAAGCTCTAACACAAAACTGGCCTGCCAGACCCTAGCGTTCCTCCAGTAATGCTCTGTGGTGTGCAGGGGCACAGTGCTGATGCCTGCACAGCTCTCACAGCTGTTTTATGCCATTTCCCCCACCCCCCAGTTTCAAACTCCCCAAGAAACCCCTTACAGAGCAAAAAAATTCTTTAGGGTGAGGGTGGGAAGACACTGAAACAAGTTGCCTAGGGAGGCTGTGGCTGTCCCCTTCCTGGAGGAGTTCAAGGCCAGGCTGGATGAGGCCTTGAGCAAGCTGTGCTGGTGGGAGGTGTCCCTGCCCATGGCAGGGGGGTGGAGCTGGATGATTATTGTGGTCCCTTCCAACCAACCCAACCCATTCCATGAATCTATGAAGCTGTTGTGGGGGTATCACACCTCCATGTGCAGATGGAGATCTGCATGCAGAACATCACTGCTGTGACTGCTTTGTAGCTGGCAGAGACTTGATTCAGACAAAAAGAACTCACGTGGCAGTGTCTCTGCACTTTGTGAAGTCTTGTGAGGACTTAGAATCTTTGAATCAGAATGACTTGGGTTGGAAGGGACCTCTGGAGGTCATCCAGTCTGCTTCCTGATGGGAACAGAACAGAAAATCCATCACAAGGGACACCCTCCAACTGTTCACTGCAATGTGTGGCATCCCTTGGGGATCAAGGCAGAGAGATGGGGACACAAGAGACCTCACCACGGGCTTCTTCTCCTTTACTGGTACTGGTTACTGTGCCCATGGTTCTTCCAGGCCTGCCCACCAGTTCAGAAAAGACATTTTAAGCTGGTTTGGGTTCTACGTTTGTCACTACAAACTGTGGGTTGCTACAGGTTGGGTCTCTCTCAGTCCATGACAGATGCAGGTGTCCTGCCCCCATCTTGGACAGTGGTGGTTATTGTCCTTCATCTTCCTCTATGTGCACAGAAGGAAAAGCAGTGAGAGCTTTCCTTTTCTATATCATTACCCTCACTCTTGTGATTTCCATCACCATTATAACACCAACCTGTCCCATTATCACAAGGGCAGGCTCCTCCTTTTCCCAGCACACAGCCAGGCACTGCTCCATCAGTGCCCAACAGACTTTGCCATGGAACTGGGAAGACCCAGCAGTCACTCTTCTGTTCCCATTGTCCTACAGCTCAAGGCACTTCATCACCAACCAGGGTAAGCCAGGAGAAACTGTCCAAGCCAGCAGAGAAGCAGATGGAAGGTACCAGATTGCATGCATCCAACACCTTGCACAGTCATTACCTAGCCAAGGGCTGGATGCAGATAATACCAAATGAGTGGTGCTCATGCTGGTGCTGATGATCACAGGCCTGCTTCCAAGCCCAGCAATGTGATGAGGCACTTGGACAACTTCCTCCACTGAGATGGAACAGGTTGCCCAGGGAGGCTGTGGCTGTCCCCTGCCTGGAGGTGTTCAAGGCCAGGCTGGATGAGGCCTTGAGCAAGCTGAGCTGGTGGGAGGTGTCCCTGCCCATGGCAGGGGGTTGGAACTGGATGGTCTTTAAGGTCCCATCCATATCAAAGCATTCCATGAGTCTATGAAAGTTCATCCACAGCCTAACACCTCCCTGTGCACAACCATCAGACCATGTCCCTAGGCTCCTCAGCCAAATGTCTTTTAAGTACCTCCAGGGATGATGACCCCACCACTGCCCTGGGCAGCCTCTTTCAGTGCCTGATGACACTTTTGGAGAATAAATTTTTTCCTAACACTCAAATATTTTTCTAGCACACTAATATTTCTGCAATCACAGAACAGTGAGTCACTATCTGAAGTGACCAGCTCCAAGTGCTCACCCTCAGGACCTAAGCACAATGTGTCCATGTCCTTGGGCTCTTGACACCTGTGTTGAAAGAGCAAAGAGGATGGAAGCCACAGCTTGAGTCTCCTGCAGTACCATGTGGGACATGAAAGTTAAATCTGGTGAGTCGCTTGCAGCAGCCTCTGTGTCTGTGCTACAGACCATAAGCATTTCTCTGTCATGGAATCACAGAATGGTTTGGGTTGGACCTCAACGCTCATCCAGTTGCAACCCCATGCCATGGGCAGGGACACCTTCCACCAGCCCAGCTTGCTCAAGGCCTCATCCAGCCTGGCCTTGAACACCTCCAGGGAAGTGTTCACCACCACAGCTTCCCTGGGCAACCTGTTCCAATGTCTCCCCACCCTCACTGCCAAGATTTTCTTCCTAATATCTAGATTGCCACAGCATCCCCTGCAGAGGTCACAGTCCAGACCCTCCGATCAATAACCTGTCTCTCTTGGCGATTCCATGGCTGGTCAGGTACCCTGGAAGACCTCCTAGCATTGGTGAAAGATCATCACCTCCAGCCCATTGCTCCAGAGCTCTCATTAACATAAACACAGAAGATAAACCAGAAGGCACCAAGTAAAATGCTCAGCTGCAGAGGGTTCCTGAAGAGGGGACAGACTCTGCTCACTGTGCTTCTGCAGGATGAATAGAAGGTCTAATGCTGGACTGTGGCAGTTTAGGCTGGGTGCCCCCTGCCACTGCTGCATGAGATAGACCTCTGGTGTCCTGGGTGCCCACCCAATAGGTGTGGACACAGGAAACGGCGTATTTCTACCCATAAATCCTGCGCCCTATAAATCCATCTGCAGAGTCATTCTCTTCCTCTTTCTTCCCTCTCTGCTCCCATGGGAGATGTCCTCTCTTATCAGGTCATGCCGGGGGGGTATCTCAGGCCTCTTAGGCCTGACTAGGCCTAGTGCCAGGAGGAGAATGGAGGGGGGGGGCAGTCTCAGACCTGGCCAGCCTGAGACTTGCCTAGCAGTGGGAGGGGGGGGAAGAAAGAGCCCTGAGGGATTGGGAAGACCCTCAGGTGGGAGGAAGGGAGGATTGGGAAGCTTTTGGGAATTCTGTGAGGGGGTTCTGTATGCCTTAGGATGTTCTTTTCCACTATGCTTTGTAGTTTGTAGTTTTCTGTAGCTTCACCAATTGCTTTTCCATTTAAACTTTCCATCACTCTCCAATCCATTTGCATGTGTCATTCTTTTGTCCCTTTCGGGGCAAGAGAGGATCTGTCTGGCCTCAAACCAGCACATGGACACAGTGTGAGGTCCTACAGAGAGGAGAAGAGAGGAGAGGAGAGGAGAGGAGAGGAGAGGAGAGGAGAGGAGAGGAGAGGAGAGGAGAGGAGAGGAGAGGAGAGGAGAGGAGAGGAGAGGAGAGGAGAGGAGAGGAGAGGAGAGGAGAGGAGAGGAGAGGAGAGGAGAGGAGAGGAGAGGAGAGGAGAGGAGAGGAGAGGAGAGGAGAGGAGAGGAGAGGAGAGGAGAGGAGAGGAGAGGAGAGGAGAGGAGAGGAGAGGAGAGGAGAGGAGAGGAGAGGAGAGGAGAGGAGAGGAGAGGAGAGGAGAGGAGCCAGTGCTGTTCAGCAGAACTAGGGTAGTCTTTAGGCATTGTGGGACTAGCAAGATGCTAACCTGCAGCTTGTGAGACACTGGATTCCTTTGTCTCGTGCTCAGCCTCTCAGCCTTGCTTTGTAGTCAGCACACAGAGGCAGGGGGAGGCTGCTGCCTGAATTTGCAGCAGATCTGCAAGGAGAAACCAAAGTCTGAGGTGCTACAGAGGGTGTCACATGGATGGCAACTGCTGGGGCTGTTCTCACCCTTGCTGAGCCCTGTGGCTGAGGCAGAGCCCACAGGAGGAGAAGGGGCAAGGATATTATCCCAGGCTCCCTCAATCAGGACTCATGCTGGAGAATTTTCTCTCTCTTCCCCTGTGCTGTAGCCAGAGCAGATTGCTGATGGTCAGCCACATTTGGTGCCAAGGAGAAGCAGCTGTGTCCAAGCCACTGGGGCCTTGCTGGAGCCTACTGTCAGAAACAGCATCCCTGGGAAGGCTGAAGGACCTTGAGTCTGTCTAGGTGTGTGCACCAACCAGCCCCCTTCAGCTGCCTGCTTGGAAGAGCTCAGTAGCAGCCTGGTCACTGCTTGGTTCCTCCCCATCAATGAAGACTCTGCCCTGGGGGGTACCCTGTGCTCCCACACTGCTGGTGGGGTGATGTGTCCCAGCTTTCCTATCAGCAGCAACATTGCCCCTTCCTTGGCAGGGCTTTGCCTGGGCTCTTCTTATTGCTGCCTCTAAAGAGAGAAACTGCAATAGGACCATGGGAGGAGGAGAGGCTGAGATGCCTTCAAATCTGAGGATCTCCAGAGACTTTTCCTGACCTAACAATAATTGTGTTCTCCATAGAGGGACTTGCAGTGCCATCAAGAACCCATGATCCACATCTTTCCATGAAATTCACTCTCCAGTCTAGATGGTTTTAAGTCTGTCTTTTTAATTTTTATTCACAAAGTTCAAGCAAAGAAAGTAAAACAATGTAAATAAATCACTATTTGGTGTAAGAAAGCAAAATAATGATTATTCTAAACACTTCCATTGGAGAGATAGAAATGTTTAAGAATCTTTACTCAAAACAAGGTTGGGGAGTTGGGCAGTTTGCAGCTGGCTCAGCTTCTGTCTGGTTTCTTCTTCTCTTCTGGCTGAAGATAACACACTGACCTTGACAAGCTAAGTCTAACAACCTCTCTGCTTCTTGACTCTCTGCCTTCTGCTGGGTGGGGGGGAGGTAGGGGGATTCCTTCTGGTTTGGGGGTAGGCCCCTTGGGGAAAAAACCCTTGGGGGAAGCAAAGGGGGCTTGGTTGTGCTTTTCTGTTGATTGTACATATTTGTAAATGTTGTGACTAGTGTCTATTTGTACATATTCATTGCATTGGGTAACATTGTAACTAAGGATGAGGAGAAGGCTGAGGTTCTAAATATCTTCTTTGCCTCCATTTTCAACAGTAAGGCAGGAGGACTTCAGGATAACTGGCCTCCTGAGCTGGTTGATGGGGTCAAGGAGCAGTGTTGTACTCCTGAAATCCATGTGGAATTAGTTCGAGACTTGTTGAGTCACTTGGATATTCACAAGTCCATGGGACCTGATGGGATTCATCCTAGGGTGCTGAAAGAGCTGGCAGATGAGCTGGCCAAGCCTCTCTCCATCATTTTCCACCAGTCCTGGCTCACTGGAGAGGTCCCAGAAGACTGGAAACTGGCCAATGTGACGCCCATCCACAAGAAGGAACAGACAGAAGAACCTGGGAACTACAGGCCTGTCAGCCTGACCTCAGTGCCAGGGAAAATCATGGAGCAGATTGTCTTGGGGGCAATCACTGCATACCTGAAGGATAGCCAAGGAATCAGGCCCAGCCAACATGGATTTAGGAAGGGCAGGTCCTGCCTCACCAACCTGATCTCCTTCTATGATCAGGTGACAGCCTGGTGGACGTGGGAAAGGCTGTGGATGTAGTCTACCTGGACTTCAGCAAGGCCTTTGACACTGTCCCCCACAGCAAACTCTTGGCCAAACTGGCAGCTTGTGGCTTGGACAGCAGCACTCTGCACTGGGTTAGGAACTGGCTGGAGGGCAGAGCCCAGAGAGTGGTGGTGAATGGTGCCACATCCAGCTGGCAGCCTGTCACTAGTGGTGTCCCCCAGGGATCAGTGCTGGGCCCCATCCTGTTCAATATCTTTATTGATGATCTGGATGAGGGGATTGAGTCCATCATCAGTAAATTTGCAGATGACACCAAGCTGGGAGCAGGTGTTGATCTGTTAGAAGGTAGAAGGGCTCTGCAGAGGGACCTTGACAGGCTGGACAGATGGGCAGAGTCCAACAGGATGGCATTCAACAAGTCCAAGTGCTGGGTGCTGCACTTTGGCCACAACAACCCCATGCAGAGCTACAGGCTGGGGTCAGAGTGGCTGAGAGCAGCCAGGTGGAAAGGGACCTGGGGGTACTGCTTGACAGCAGCTGAACATGAGCCAGCAGTGTGCCCAGGTGGCCAAGAGAGCCAATGGCATCCTGGCCTGCATCAGGAATAGTGTGGCCAGCAGGAGCAGGGAGGTCATTGTACCCCTGTACACAGCACTGGTTAGGCCACACCTTGAGTCCTGTGTCCAGTTCTGGGCCCCTCAGTTTAGGAAAGATGTTGAATTGCTGGAGCATGGCCAGAGAAGGGCAACGAGGCTGGGGAGAGGCCTTGAGCACAAGCCCTGTGAGGAGAGGCTGAGGGAGCTGGGACTGTTTAGCCTGGAGAAGAGGAAGCTCAGGGGAGACCTCATTGCTGTCTACAACTACCTGAAGGGAGGTTGTAGCCAGGAGGGGGTTGGTCTCTTCTCCCAGGCAACCAGCACCAGAACAAGAGGACACAGTCTCAAGCTGCGCCAGGGGAGGTTTAGGCTGGAGGTGAGGAGAAAGTTCTTCACAGAGAGAGTGGTTGGCCATTGGAATGTGCTGCCCAGGGAGGTGGGGGAGTCACCATCCCTGGAGGTGTTCAAGACGGGATTGGACGTGGCACTTGGTGCCATGGTTTAGATACTCATGAGGTGTAGGGTGACAAGTTGGACTCGATGATCTTCGAGGTCTCTTCCAACCTTCTTGATTCTATGATTCTGTGATTTCATCATAGATTGTAGATTTGCTTGTAAATACAGCTTGCATTTGCTTCCAGACTGAGCTAGCCTGGTTGTTGTCGGTGTGGGATGGTGATTTCAGCTCCCACACTGTTACAATTCATTATTTTGGTGCTCCAATGCAGGGAAATTGCTTGTATGATTTATTTCTGCTCAGATTAGGAAGCAAAATTAAGCTGTTTTGGATTCTTTGGCATTTTATTTACTCTCTTATCAGTATGATGATCTATAAATGGGCCGTTTCCATAATGACAGATGAGATCGTGAGATCTGTGGCATATAAGCTGTTTCTTTGGGGTAAGAACAAGTTACTAAAGTTGTTGAGTTCTGTGCTGGTTTTATCGGACTAGGGAGTTATGGTAACTCAATTACAAATCTGCCAGCAGAAGCATTTGAGTTTGCTGTTCCTCTTGCAGAGGGTTATGTGAACCAATGGAACACTAAATTGATTTTTATGCTAAGCTTGAATCTGGTGTTTGTTGTAATAATCATATGGCTACTGGTAGCACTGTATCGAGAAAGACGTGGGGCTGTTTGCCCTAGCAGCTTGCGTAGATGTAAAAGGAAACATAGAAAAGCTCAGTGAGATTCGGAATTAGGTTCTTATTCTGATTGCAGTGTCCAGGAGATCACAATTAAGTGCAGGGAAGAATCAGTCAGGGTTGGAAGGGACCACAAGGATCATCTAGTTCCAACCCCCCTGCCGTGTGCAGGGACACCTCACACTGGATCAGGTTGGCCAGAGCCTCATCCAGCCTGGCCTTAAACACCTCCAGGGATGGGGCCTCAACCACCTCCCTGGACAACCCATTCCAGGCTCTCACCACTCTCATGGGGAAGAACTTCTTCCTCACTTCCAGCCTGAATCTCCCCACTTCCGGCTTTATTCCATTCCCCCCAGTCCTATCAGTACCCGAAAAACTAAAAAGTCACTCAGCAGCTTTCTTGGAGGCCCCCTTCAGATATTGAAAGGCCACAATAAGGTCACCTTGGAGCCTTCTCTTCTCCAGACTGAACAGCCCTAACTCTTTCAGAAGGCTTGTGAGAAAGCTGCCAATAGCCTTGGCTCAGTAGCAGCAGCTGCAGGAGCTCTGCCAGTAGCTCCGGGAACTTTGCCAGGATCTCAGATAACAGCCATGGCTACGCAGGCAGGCGTCATGAATGAGGCACAGTCTCTTCCTCCCTCTGATGCCAAGATGGAAGCAGCAGTGGCTGCAGGGTCCCAAAGAGCACCTGCTGACTCTGCACAGAATCTCTCTGTTCTTGCTCACTCTGCTGCGAATGTGAAAGCTAAGCCAGTGAATTTGGTTCCTACTCTCACCAGAAAGTGCAAAGGAGCTGCAGAAGGAGGTGCAGATGCTGCAGGAGAGGGTGCAGAAGGTGCAGAAGGAGGTCAGGATCCTTCTGTTCAGAGTCCCTCTGTTAAGAAAGATCCTTCTGATGAGGAAGAGAAGGTTAGCCTTAAAAGCCTGGAAAACTTCTTGAGACCACACAGGGATGATGGAAATGTAGGACAGGATATGGGCCCTAGTAAATTAGCAACTGCTGGAAGTGCCTCTGAACTCCAGGAAATTACACGGAAGATTGCAGTAGGAGTATGGGGACAGCGAGCTCAAGAAGATGATGATGATGATGAGGATGACATACAGTCAGCTAATGCACCCAGACAGGAAATTAGACATGTGAGGAAGGATTACATCAGAGGAGACACTGAGCCAATCCTGTCTTGGCTAGGCAAGTGTTTTGATATGGGAGCCTCAGCCTTGGTGCTAGGCAACACGTCGGCCTCCCAGTTGGGGAGGCTCTCAAAAGATACAGGCATAGGCAGGCATCTAGGCAAGTGCCTTGGTAAAGTTTCTCTGTGGGCACGCCTCCTACTGGCAGTCTCGCTGAGGTACCCCAGCAGAGATGATTTACCATGGTCTACTGTTGGCTGTTTCACTGACCAAATGAGGCAATTGGAGGATAGTCTCTCATGTACTTTGGTTTCAACCACTGAAACTCTGTCTGGAAAGATTGAAAATTGCATGAAAGAGCTGAAGGAGGAATTTAAAACGTCCATATCCAACTTGATGAAGGGGGATGATTCTGATTCCTCTTCCTCCAGATGGATACAAGTTTCAGCTGTCAGGAACAGATGTGCTCCAAGGAGTTCATTCCAGAATAGGTCAAACCAAAACAGACAGCAGAGGCAATCACGTGGCAGTATCTGGATAACTCTGTGTGATCAGTTTGGTGAGAACATGAACAGATGGGATGGTCAACCAACTTCTGATCTTTTCAAGAGGTTACGGGAGCTGCAGAGGGGCAGATCCCGAGGTAGCAATACCAGGAGGGTAGCTGTTGCTTCCTCAGTTTCCCAGAACAACTCTGATAGCTCCAACAGTGATCCTAATTCTGGTGCTGGACGTTGTGCCAGCTGTACATGTGGAGGTAATCCCCACCATTAGGGGTGCCCTGCCTTCCGCCAGGGGGAGGTAAGGGATAATGGAGATAACAGAATCTATTGGGATGTGTACATCCAGTGGCCTGGCACTTCAAAATTTCAGAAGTACAGGGCCTTGATTGACACAGGAGCTCAGTGCACCATAATACCATCAAATTATCAAGGGGGAGAATCTATAACTATTCAGGGAGTCACTGGTGGATCTCAAGAGTTGTTTAAGATAGAGGTTGATATAAGTTTAACTGGGAAGCAGTGGAAGAAACATACTATTGTAACAGGTCCTAATGCACCTTGTATTTTGGGAATTGACTTTCTGAGAGAAGGGCGTTTTAAAGACCCTAAGGGTTACAAATGGGCTTTTGGAATAGCAACTGTAGAAATTGATGGAGGAAAATTGAAGTTGTCCATTAGACCTGAGCTTTGAGATGAATCTGCAGTTGTGGGACAACATGAGATAGAGGATGTAAAGCTGCCGGTTGCTTCTCAAACTGTGCATCACAGACAATACAGAACCAACCGTGACTCTTTGGTGCCCATTCAAAACTTGATTCGTCAGTTGGAGAGTCAGAAGGTCATCAGCAAAACTCATTCACCTTTCAACAGTCCAATCTGGCCTGTGAGAAAGCAGAATGGAGAGTGGCGTCTGACAGTCGATTTCCGTGCCTTGAATGAAGTAACTCCACCCAGGAGTGCAGCTGTACCAGACATGATGGAACTCCAATATGAGCTGGAATCCAAGCAGGCCAAATGGTATGCTACCACAGACATTGCTAATGCTTTCTTCTCTATTCCCATAGCAGAGGAATGCAGGCCTCAGTTTGCTTTCACCTGGAGAGGCATTCAGTACACATTCAATCGTTTGCCCCAGGGGTGGATTCACAGTTCAACCATCTGCCATGCAGTGATCCATGATGCTTTGGAGAAAGGTGGAGCTCCAGAACACATTCAGTTCATCGATGACATCATCGTCTGGGGTGAGACTGCTGAAGAAGTCTTCGAGAAAGGTAACAAAATCATTGACATTCTCTTGCAAGCTGGTTTGGCTATCAAGCGAGACAAGGTGAAAGGACCTGCCAGAGAAATCCAGTTCTGGGAGTGTGGTGGCAAGATGGTCGCCGTCACATCCCAATGGATGTGATAAACAGAGTCTCCACCATGGCAAATCCCATCAACAAGAAAGAAACTCTGCGTTTCTTAGGCATAGTGGGATTTTGGAGACTGCACATTCCTGGATACAGTCAGATTGTGAAACCTCTATATGATGTGACTCGGAAGAGAAACAGTTTCCAATGGGGTCCTGAGCAACAAGCAGCCTTTGACCAGATCAAGCGAGAGGTAGTCCAAGCCATGGGTCTGGGACCTGTCCGAACCGGTCCAGACATTAAGAACATTCTGTACACGGCCGCGAGTGACAATGGTCCAACCTGGTGCTTATGGCAAAGAGCTCCAGGGGAGACACGAGGACGTCCTCTTGGTTTCTGGGGTCGTGGCTACAGAGGCTCAGAGGCAAACTACACTCCAACAGAGAAAGAGATTTTAGCTGCTTATGAAGGAGTGAAAGCGCTTTCTGAAGTGATTGGAATTGAGTCACAACTTCTTCTAGCTCCTAGATTGCCAGTTCTGAATTGGATGTTCAAAGGCAAAGGTTCTTCACCACATCATGCAACAGATGCTACCTGGTCTAAGTGGATGGCTCTGATAACACAGCGAGCTCGAATGGGAAATCTCGAAAGGCCTGGTTTGGTGGAGGTGATCACAGACTGGCCAGAAGGCACAAGCTGTGCAAAACCTCCAGAGGAGAGAGTAGCTCGTGCTGAGGAAGCTCCTCCTTACAGTGATCTGTCTGATGATGAAAAGAGATATGCTTTGTTCACAGACGGTTCCTGTCGTCTTGTTGGGAACAAGCGGAGATGGAAATCTGCAGTGTGGAGCCCAACGCGCAGAGTTGCAGAAGCGAGAGATGGAGAAGGAGAATCCAGTCAATTCGCAGAGGTAAAAGCTGTCCAGCTAGCTCTTAACATAGCTGAACGTGAGAGATGGCCAAAGCTTTATCTCTACACCGACTCGTGGATGGTAGCCAATGCCTTGTGGGGTTGGCTGAAAGACTGGAAGAAGAATGGCTGGCAGAGGAAAGGAAAGCCAATCTGGGCTGCAGATCTGTGGCAAGACATTGCTGCTCGCATTGAGAGAATCCCAGTGAAAGTGAGACACATCGATGCTCACATTCCTAAGAGCAAAGCTACTGAGGAACAACAACACAACCATCAGGCAGATCTAGCTGCAAGAGTTTCCCAGGTGGACACAAACTCTGATCCTGATCCTGATCTTGACTGGAAACACCGAGGTGAGCTGTTCTTAGCTCGGTGGGCCCATGACTCGTCAGGACATCAAGGCAGAGATGCAACCTACCGATGGGCTCGTGACAGATCCATTGACATTTCCATGGATGCTATCACACAAGTCATCCATGACTGTGACATTTGTGCTGCTATTAAGCAGGCAAAGCGGATCAAGCCCTTGTGGTACGGTGACCGATGGTCCAAGTACAAGTATGGTGAAGCCTGGCAGATTGACTACATCACTCTACCTCGTTCTCCATCTGGTAAGCAGTATGTGCTGACTATGGTAGAGGCAAGCACTGGATGGCTGGAAACTTATCCAGTTCCTCATGCAACTGCACGTAACACCATTCTTGGTCTGGAGAGACAAATCCTGTGGAGACACGGAACTCCAGAGAGGATTGAGTCAGACAATGGAACTCATTTCAAGAACAATCTTGTAAAAAACTGGGCCAAAGAGCACGGCATCGAGTGGATATTCCACATTCCCTACTATGCACCAGCTGCAGGGAAGATTGAATGCTACAATGGTTTGCTGAAAACCACTCTCAAAGCCATGGGGGGTGGATCTTTGAGAAACTGGGAGAAACATTTAGCACAAGCAACCTGGTTGGTGAATAGTAGAGGTTCAGTGAATCGAGCTGGGCCTGCCCAATCAGATTTGTTGCGAAAGGAAGAAGGTGATAGAGTTCCTGTTATCAGAGAAAAGAATCTGTTAGGCAAAACTGTTTGGGTATTTTCTCCTTCAGGAGAGGCCAAACCTGTCCGAGGGGTGGTTTCTGCTGAAGGTCCTGGTCACACCTATTGGGTGATGCAAGAGAATGGTGAAATTCAGTGTATTCCACAAAGAAATCTAACTTTGGCTGAGAGAGGTTAAATTCAGAGTGTTGCACAGATACAGCATCGCGCCCAAGAGGAGAGTTCATGAGATCTACGGTGCACGAACCCTGAGAGCCCTGAGTCACCTGAGAGTCCCTGTTCCTTCCTTCGCTCCATCTGTGAGGAAACAAGCTGTTTGCTGTTTTTCCTGTGATTTGACTCTTTTGAATCATCTCCATCTGACATAGCTGGAATGGACTATGGTCTTCATTCACTCATTGTTGTAGATATTGTTTTAGATTAGACAGAGAGTAGTAGCAGCCAATGGAATTGTTTAGAAGGGGTAGACTGTGATGGTTTTAAGACTGTCTTTTTAATTGTTATTCACAAAGTTCAAGCAGGGAAAGTGAAATAATGTAAATAAATCACTATTGGGTATAAGAAAGCAAAATAATGATTATTCTAAACACTTCCATTGGAGAGATAGAAACGTTTAAGAGTCTTTACTCAAAACAAGGTTGGGGAGTTTGGGCAGTCTCAGCTTGCTTGACTTCTGTCTGCTGTTTCTTCTTTTCTGGCTGAATATAACACACTGACCTTGACAAGCTAAGTCTAACAGCCTCTCTGCTTCCTGAGTCTCTGCCTTCTGCCAAGGGGGATTGGGGGGGTTCCTTCTGGTGAGCGGGGAGGCCCCTTGAGGAAAGGCAAAGGGGAAGCAAAGGTGGCTTGGTTATGCTTTTTCTGTTGATTGTACACATTTGTAAATGTTGTGACTAGTGTTTATTTGTACATATTTGTACATATTCATTGCATTTCATCATAGATTGTAGATTTGCTTGTAAATACAGCTTGCATTTGCTTCCAGACTAAGTTAGCCTGGTCATTGTCTGTGTGGGACGGGGATTTCAGCAGTCACACTGTTACACCACTGCACATCTCCAAGCCTGTGAGCCTCCTCCTCCTGGCTCACATGCTCAGGAAACAGGGAGCAAAACAGACACTTCATTATCCATAGCTGGAGAGCAAAACTGCTGCCTGGATGGAGCTGCAGCTCTGTGCTCAGGAGCAGGGGAGTAAGGAGGAGAGCAGGCAGGGTGGCCTTTGCAAATAAATGTAGGACACTGCAGGGGGGATCAAGAAACTCTGGGACTGACTGCAGCAGATAAGAGCAGATGAGATGTTAGTGTAAACAGCACCAGCAGAGTCCAGCAGCAGCAAGGCAGCTCCTAAAAGATTGTCCAGCAAAGAAGATTTTCAGGTTGTAGAGGGTATGGGACTCTCCTCAACAGTGTCCTGTCTAAGGAGCTTTCTGCCACCCCCAGGGTGTAGGAGCAGTCGGAGACTTGTAGCCAGAGATCACAGAATCATTAAGGTTGGAGAAGCCCTTTAAGCTCATCCAGTCCAACCAGCAACCCAACCTCACCATGGCCACTAAACCATGGCCCCAAGTGCCATGGCCACACACTTCTGGAACACTCCAGGGATGGGGACTCCATCACCACCCTGGGCAGCCTGTGCCAATCCCTGACCACTCTTGCAGCAAAGAAATTTTTTCTCATCTCCAACCTCACCCTCCCCTGGTGAAGCTTCTGGCTTCCTTTTGTCCTGAGGTCAGTTACTTGAGAGAAGATGATAGAAGGGAGCAGGGTGGGAGCTGAGAAAAGGTGGGGGACACTCTGCCAGCCACTGTTTGAGGGATGCATGGATTTCAGCATGAGGCACAGGGCAGTGGTTCAAGGCAGAGAGATGTTCATCCTTCCATGTCCTTGCTGTGCTGCTCAGCCACTGAGCTGACCATGCCTAGTCCCAGTGTGGCTTTCATCAGTGGACAGTCACAGGCTGCCCAGAGTGTGGCCCTACAGGAGCAGCCAGTGGTGCCAGTGTCCAGTGTGAGAAGCATACAGAGAGTTGGTCCCCAGGGCCAGGAGAGGGTTAGCCACTGAATGCCAGTACCTGGGGGATGGAGAACAAGCAGCTTCAAGTCCATGCCCCAGGGACTGTGTCCCTGGTCTCTCTGTGGGGCTCTGGAGAGTGTCTGCATGGCAACAGCATTCTCCAAGGCAGAGGGGAGCAGGCTGCCCAGAAAGGTTGTGGAGTCTCCTTGTGTGGAGAGCTTCCAACCCCCCCTGGCCATTGTGACCCTGGGCAAGCAGCTGTGTTGGCCTGGATGATATCCAAGCCCTACCAGGTCGGGATTCTAAGTCAGTGCAGGTCTGCCTCTGGAGCTGGCTGGTAGCTGGGAATTCACCAACTCTGGTAGAGGAGGAAGCCTTTAAAAATGCAAAAGCCTCAGTGAGGCAGAAGATGCCATAGATGCTGCACTCCTCCAGCTCTGGCCCAGGCTGTCTCTCTGCAGAGCCTGGCAGCCTGTGCAGCCAGTGCATCTTCTCCCAGCAGCCTGATTCGAGGGCAGAGTCCACGTCCCTCACAGCTCCTGTCTCAGAGCATGGTGACACTGTTTCCAGGTTCTGGTGTGCCATATGGAGCAGTGGGTGTGGGGTGACTGGAAGCCACCTGGTAGGCAGTAGCTCTCCTGTCTCTTCATGGCTGTTTATTTTAATGGATATCAACCCCCTTAGTGTAACAGAGACTCTGAGACTACAGGAAAAGCATTCTGGGGAAATGGTTTCTTCTCTTCACACCATCACTGGCCTCCTATGAGATGGTTTGCAGGTACCTCAGCCTCTCCCCTGGCCCTGTTTGGGCAGCAGTGAAGCAGTTGTGTTTTGATGTCTTGGGGCAGTTTTTTCCATGGAGATTAAAGGCAGAAGAAAATCTATGTGTATCCCTGTCCCAGACCCTGCTCCAGTCTAGTGAGGACCACAGGCCAATGGACTGGAGCCATGGATATGTCTCTGGGACAGATACACAGGCACCCGTGCCCTCAGCCTGGCCCTTTGCTCTCACCAGGTGAGGGCCTCCTGGTGCCAGGGGTGGGAATATTCACTGGCAGTTGGGCACTGAAAACTGGCACCTGATCAGACTCTAAACTCTTCTTTACACAGGCTGCTGACTGCAGAATCTGCCTGAAACTCAACTCCCTTCCCCTCTCTTCCCCTCCCCTCCTCCTTCTCCTCTCCTGCTATTAGCAGTAAGTGTCCCTGAGCAGGAAGGCAAAGCTCCATGCTGAGGGCTTTTGGCCATTTTCTCTCTGCCCTACAGAGAGGACACCCTGTGTGTTCTGGAGGTGTCTGCAGAGAGGTGGGGTCTGGTTTGATTTTGGTGAAGATGAGGGTGGGTTACAGCTCCACAGCCTTCATCCTACAGTTATCCTTTGCACTTCTGTAGCAGCTTTCTCTTGGAGGCCCATGGAGTGCAGCACAGCGCTGGGATCAACAGAGATCCTTTTGCGTCTCACCAAACAAGCCTGGCTCTGGGAAGGAGAACAATGTGTGATAAAGAAGAAGACACCTTCCTTTCACTGAGGATAGGAAGCCAAACAGAGTATCTTAAATTGGCAGTGGAGGAGACATTTAGGTCAGCAGAACTGCAGTAACCTATGCTGGAGTCTGCCCGAGAGTCCAGGTTGTATGAAGCTGATGACATTCAAGCATGAAACCACAAAAGCAAACCCTGGTCTCCTCTGCAGGGTTTCAGAGGCATTTTCTGCACCTTGGTTTGCAGGGAAGGGGTCAGGATGTCTTCCCAGCCCTTCTGTTTTTGAAGAACAATAAAGAAATCCTTTTCTGTCTGTTCTTATCAGTCTCAGAAACTTTTGAAGACACTTTAATGTATCCTAAACAAAGTGGGGGAAAGGAGGTGGGAATGAAGGATTTATAGTGGCTGTGCCTGTCTCACCAGTGCCATCCCACTGGTGAGACACTCTGCACCTTTCCCAGAGACATTCACCTGGAAGCAGAGGTGGGAAAAACTGAGACTGGAGGTATTGCTGTGTGGAAGCTATGTGGAAGTGCTGCTCCTCAGGGCTCAGCACTGGGACAACTACTGTTTGACATCTTTATCAGTGATCTTGATGAGGAGGTACAGGGCACCCTCAGTAAGTTTGCTGAGGACACCAAGTTGGGTGGCAGGGTTGATCTGCTGCAGGGCAGGAAGCTCTGCAGAGGGACCTGGCCAGGCTGGATCCATGGCTGAGCTCAGTGGGAGGAGGTTTAACAAAGCCAAGAGCTGGGTCCTGCCCTTGGGGCACAACAACCCCAGGAAGGCTCCAGGCTTGGGGCAGAGTGGCTGGAAACTGCCCAGCAGAGAGGGCCCTGGGGGTGCTGGGTGCCAGCAGCTGGAGATGAGCCAGCAGTGCCCAGGTGGGCAAGAAGGGCAGCAGCAGCCTGGCCTGGAGCAGCAATGGTGTGGGCAGCAGGAGCAGGGCAGGGATGGTGCCCCTGGACTGGGCACTGGGGAGGCCACAGCTCAAGTCCTGGGATCAGATTTGGGCCATCAGTCCAAGAAGGACACCGAAGGGCTGGAACAGGCCCAGAAAAGGGCAGCGAAGCTGAAGAAGGGTCTGGAACAGGGCTGGGAAGGAGCAGCTGAGGGAGCTGGGGGTGTTGAGGCTGGAGACGAGGAGACCTCATTGCTCTCTGCAGCTCCATGAGAGAAGGCTGCAGTGAGGGGGGGCTGAGCTCTGCTCCCTAGTCTCAGGCTATAGAAGGAGAGGAAATGGGCTCAAGCTGCACCTGGGGAGGTTTAGGTGGGACATTAGGAAGAAAAAAATCACTGAAAGGGTTCTCAGGTGTGCTAGGGCACACCCATCCTGGATGGGGCTGAGAAGAACCCAGCCCCAGGTGGACAAAAGAAATTTAATCTGGGGAGGGCTTGGCCCCTCCCCTGCTGGGAGAAGGTGGTCCCCTGACTCAGAGGTGGTCTATTCCACTTCCCCTTCTTGTCCAGCAAGACTATAAAAGGGCGGATATCTTGCTGCTCTTGGCTTTTTCCTGCCTCGTCTGCTTGAGAGGACTTCCTGCTGCTGTTACTGTCTCCTGCACCGGACCACATACCGCTGGGCTTGGGACAGGTCAGTGGACATATCCATGGAAGCCATCTCCCAGGTTAGTCATGAGTGTGACATCTGTGCTGCCATAAAGCAGGCTAAGCACATGAAGCCTTTATGGTATGGGGGGAGATGGTCAAAGTATAAGTACGGAGAGGCCTGGCAGATCGACTACATCACCCTTCCTCGAGCTCACAGTGGCAAGCAGTACGTACTGACCATGGTGGAGGCAAGCACAGGGTGGCTGGAAACCTACCCAGTACCTCATGCCACTGCCCGCAACACCATCCTGGGCCTGGAGAGACACGTCCTGTGGAGACACGGCACCCCAGAGAGGATCGAGTCGGACAATGGAACCCACTTCAAGAACCATCTCACAAGGGACTGGGCAAAGGAACATGGGATTGAATGGATTTACCATATCCCATATCATGCACCAGCTGCAGGGAAGGTTGAATGCTACAATGGCTTGTTGAAGACCACCCTAAAAGCCATGGGGGGTGGAACCTTTAGGAACTGGGAAAGACACCTAGCTCAGGCCACTTGGTTAGTCAATAGCAGACGGTCTGTAAACCGAGCTGGTCCTGCTCAGTCCAACCTGCTGCTAACAGTGGATGGAGATGGAGTTCCTGTGATCAATGAGAAAAACCTACTAGGAAAATCAGTATGGGTTTTCCCTGCTGTTGGTGGGGGCAAACCAACCCGAGGGGTGGTCTCTGCTGAGGGGCCTGGTCACACATACTGGGTCATGCTAGAGACTGGGGATATTCAGTGTGTGCCACAACGAAACATGATGTTGGCTGAAAAGGTATAGCCTCTGAAGGTAACACCAATTAATGTAATGTAATTACTGTATAACAGTTATAAGTCGTTGTAAGTTTTCTCTCCTAGTTTGATAACAACCTGGTGTCCAGGATCCAGCGTGAACCCACCGCACACAAGCATCAGCTCAAAAGGACTTCTGCACCATCTTGCCTACACCTGCTCCTGCTTCCCATACAGCAATAGACTGTTCCTGACTCCCCTTCAGAGGTGAAGACGGTCTCCTGTTCTCTTTATTCTTCTCCACGTTCCTGCCCAGCTCAAGCACCACCTGCATCAACTGGCACCTGAGAGAGAGACTGCCCTGAGAGAGAGAGAGACACAGCCAGAATAAAGAGGGACTCACAACATGAACTCTAATACCACAACTGGTGACTGGATAAAGAAACTGTGACAGGAAAGTGGAAGAGAAATAGAAGGGGTGGAGTGTGCTCGGGCACACCCATCCTGGATGGGGCTGAGAAGAACCCAGCCCCAGGTGGACAAAAGAAATTTAATCTGGGGAGGGCTTGGCCCCTCCCCTGCTGGGCGAAGGTGGTCCCCTGACTCAGAGGTGGTCTATTCCACTTCCCCTTCCTGTCCAGCAAGCCTATAAAAAGGGGGGACATCTTGCTGCTCTTCCCTTTTTCCTGCCTCGTCTGCTCGAGAGGACTTCCTGCTGCTGTTGCTGTCTCCTGCACCGGACCACGTGGCTGGGGCCCTTTCTCTCTCTCAGCTGAATCCACCGACATCCAGGGGAACACAAGGCCATCCAGGCTTGGGTTTGTATATTTTTCTTCCCACTTACCCTCATCCCTCACCTCTGTGACCCCCCCCTGTTACTGATATATATATATATTTATAATGTAAAAAATTATTTTTTTTTCCTTTCCCTTTTGTGAAAAAAGAAAAAAAATTTACTCCTTCTACTTTCAAACCTACTTCAGAATATTTCTTTCACGAGTTGTTTTTTTTTTTTTTCTTCTTCTCTCTCTCTCTCCACCCTGCTGAGAAAAAAGGGAGAAGGGCTGGGGGAGGAATTTATATCTATTATCATTTGAGCTCCTAAACTCAGAGCTCAAACCACCGCATCAGGCATTGGCACAGGCTGCCCGGGGGGTGGTGGAGTCCCCATCCCTGGAGATGTTTAAAAACCATGAGGATGTAGTTCTTGGGGATGGTTCTGGAGTCCACGCAGGTGGATGCATTGGACCTGCTGAGGCTTCAGCTGATGGAGGGATGGAGCCCATCTGCTGTGGGCATGAGCTGGGGTTGTTCAGCCTGGGGCAGGGTGAGGCCTATGGGGAGAACTCCCTGTGGCCTTCCACTTCTTGGGGAGGGGCTGAGCAGAAGGATGGATACAGACCTTTTTATGGGAGCTGTTGTGACAGGAGAGAAGGAGTGATGGGTTTAGACAAGGGGAGTGAGTTTTGGACTCTATGGAAGGAGGGGATTTGGTCCACTGCGGGTGGTGGGAGCTGCCCCGTGGCTGGCACCATTGCAGGCAGGGGCTGTGAGGACCCTGCTCTGGTTGGAGATGTCACTGCTGACTTCAGGGGATTGGACTGGATGAGCTTTGAAGGGCTCTTCCAACACAAACCAGTCTGGGATTCTATGTTTCTATGATTGGTGATGTTCTGGAATGGACCTGCTGTCAGTGATGGATGAAATCCAGGGCTGGGACAATCCCAAGCACAAATCCAGGCTGGATGAGGAATGGGCGAGAGCAGCCTTGAGAAGGCCTTGGTGGTGTCAGTTGGTGACAAAGTCCCCAGGAGCCAGCAATGGCAGCCCAGAGCCAGATGTGTGCTGAGCTGCATCCAGAGCAGGGAGAGCAGCAGCACAGGGAGGGGATTCTGCCCCTCTGCTCTGCTCAGCTCAGAGCCCACCTGCAGCACTGCCTCCAGCTCTGGGGCACCCAGCATAAGAAGGACCTGGAGCTGCTGGAAAGGGTCCAGAGGAGGCCACCAAGGTGATCAGAAGGCTGGAGAAGCTCTGCTGTGGGGCCAGGCTGGGAGAGTTGGGGCTGTTGAGCCTGGAGAAGAGAAGGCTCCAGGAAGACCTCAGAGCAGCCTTCCAGTAGCTGAAGGGCTCCAGGAGAGCTGGGGAGGGACTTTGGACAAGGGCTGGGAGTGCCAGGATGAGGGACAATGACTTCGAGTTGGGAGAGGGGAGGCTGAGACTGGAGAGGAGGAAGAAATTGTTGAGAGTGAGGGTGGGGAGAGACTGGCACAGGTTGCCCAGGGAGGCTGTGGCTGTCCCCTGCCTGGAGGTGTTCAAGGCCAGGCTGGATGAGGCCTTGAGCAAGCTGTGCTGGTGGGAGGTGTCCCTGCCCATGGCAGGGGGTTGGACCTGGATGAGCTTTCATGTCCCTTCCAACCCAAGCAATCTGTGACTCCACGAAATGCCCTCCTTGATCCTCCAATGGCAGCTCCCAATCACCCTCCCTACTCCTGGTGGTGATTCAGGCAGCCAGGACCAATCTGGTATTTATTAGGAGAGAAGTGAGTGCTTTGCACTGACACCTTGAGAGGTGTCCTGAGGTTTGCTCTGTAATGCAAAGCCAGCAGGATAAAAAGAAATTACCTAAGTACAGCAGGCTCCAAATAGGAGCCTCTGCTGAGCATTGCGTTGGTGGGAGCTGACTGCCAGGAGAACTAGAGGTGGGTTTAAAAGGCTGTCAGACAGCTCCCGGCAGAATGATCCCCCCAGGGCTAGTAGACACTAATGCAGCTCCTGCCTGAGGAGAGCTCTGAAGCTCAGCCTGCCTCAAGCCTGCAGGCACATGAGAAGCTGTGTTCTGCTGCTTGCGTTCTTCTCTTTATGGCTTCAAGTTGCACCAGGGGAGGGTTAGGTTGGAGATCAGGAAAAGTTTCTTTGCTGCAAGAGTGGTCAGGATTGGCATAGGCTGCCCAGGGAGGTGGTGGACTCCCCTGTCCCTGGAGGTGTTCCAGGGGTGTGTGGCCATGGCTCCTGGGACCATGTTTTAGTGGCCATGGTGGTGTTGGGTTTCTGGTTGGACTGGATGAGCTTGGAGGCTTTTCCAACCCCAGCAGTACTGTGATTCCATGAACTGCTGCTGGTTGCTCTCTAGACACATCTCAAGCTCATGTGCTGGGACCATGTCTCTGTAACAGGTCAGTCCTCCTTACTGCCAGGGAAGTTCCTGCTTGAAAGGAAAGCTGAACACCTCTAAAGGGCTTTGAGAACTGCTGAAGAGTATCTTTGCCTTCCGGGACATGAAGGAACATTCAGGCAACAGTTTTGAAATGGAAAGGAACTACCTGAGGCGTGTGTTGAGATTCCTTCCCCAGGAGAATCATAGGATTGTTTGGGTTGAAAAAGTCCTCTGAGATCATCCAGTCCAACCCAATCACACCATGGCCACCAAACAGTGGCCCCAGCTGCCATGGCCACACCTTTCTGGAACACCTTCTGGGAAGGTGTCTCCACTACCACCCTGGTGTGAGCTAGACCAACCTGCTCAGAGCTGTCCCTGCCCAGCTCAGGCTCTGCTCACTGAGGCACTTTCTGCACTTCAGGGCACTCCAAGGGCACTGCAACATCTTGTGCCACACCTTGGGGGGCAAGAAGGCAGAGGTGGTTCCTGTGGGGACAGCACAGCACAGGGGACTCTCCAGGGGATTGCAGCCCATGGATGGCATCTTCAGGAACAAGCTGAGGGATCCCCAGGGCCAAGCCTCTTCTTCCTTGGCTGATGTCCCAGCAGGGCTCTGTCCCTTCTTCCTTCCACCCCCATCCCTGTGTTCCTGAATCCACTTCCAGAACTCAGCTCCTGAATCTGGTTCCCATCTGCGGCTGAGTCCAGGCTGGGACTTGCCCAGTGCCTGCCCCCAGCAGCAGTGGTGCCAGTGGTGCCCTCAGGGGTTGGGTTCCACACTGGTTTGTGTCTCTGTGTCTCTATCCCATGGCATTGTTCTTCTCTCCATCCCAGCTGGGGCAGTTTCTTTCCCACCCCATCAGTCTCTCTCCCTTCTTCCCTTTCTCTTCCCTTTAGGAAGCAGAGGGCTTCATGGAAAGCCTCTGGCACTCCCCTGGTGGCCAGCCCAGCCGTGGCCCTTGACAGGAGGAGCAATATGTGGATGTCTGGGTGGATCTTTGGGCAGACTGTGATGTCACTGGGTAGAGACTGAGCAGTGAAATGAAAGCACTGAACAGAATCAGGTTTGGTCTAGTTCGTACCAGGACACTAGAAAAGATCTTAGTTGCTACGGTTGTGCTGTAAGGAGAGCAGGAGACATTTCCCAGAGGAGAAGGAAAGGTCTGAGAGCTCCCTCAGCGCTGTTCCACCTGGGGAGGGAAGTTCCTTGTGCACACTGGGTGCCCTTCCCCTCCTCCCAAACCTGCCTCTGGTCTGGCAGCAGAGCTCAGACCAAGATCTTTGTTGCTAAGTGCAGGGTGGGAGCTGGGCAGCAGCAGCTGTGATGTGATGCTGATGCTCACAGCTGCTCCTCTCCACACATCCCTTAGCCCCCTCCCCAGCCCCAGCTGGCCAGCATCTGTGAAACACAGAGCTGGGGCCAGGATGCTGGCACACACCTTGGAGCAAATGAATGCCATAAATCATATGATGGCATCTGCTGCTCCCTGAAGAAACCTTGAAGAATTCACGCATGGCCTTAAAACACAACAAAAGGAATGCAGCCAGAGGATGCCCTGGCTAAGGGAGGAAGGGCGGAGGGAAAAGTCTTCTGGGACTGGAGAGCAGAACCTCAAATGTCTGCTTAGTTGGTTTGTTGTGCTGGAGAAGAATGAGTATAGAGAAATCATCATCATTATCCTGGGCTTATAAAAGTAGATGTCAAGGGTTGGGGCTTGGCTGGTCAGTAGAGGAGTGACAGCTGCTCTCTATCAACCCAACCCCTGATGGCACAGATGGCACCACTGGCACCACTGCTGATGGGGGCAGGCACTGGACAAGAGCTGTTATTGGCATTGTGGACATGCTGCAATGATAATCTCACATGCTGACAGGGAGACTGGCCAGTGGGGGCTTGTCTTCCTCCCTCAGTGGGATCATGAAGAACATATCACGCACATCCAGGGCAGCCATCCACGAGTGGGATGCAGCCTGTACGGCTGTGACCACTGATGTCAGGCTAGGCACTGCAGCTGGGAGAGGAGGAGTGTTGGCATTTAATTTCCTATAATCTATAGTGAGTCTCCACTGCCCATCTGCCTTTTTAACTGGCCATACAGGGGAATTGTATGGAGAGTGAGTCCTATAGATAACCTGCCTTCTCTCCAGATCAGCAATCACTTCAGTGATGCCTTGCTTGGCTGCTGCCGGCAGGGGGTATTGAGGCACACAAGTAATGCCTGCTGGGGATAATGCTGGAGCCATCTGTAGAGTGTTTACATGGGCTGTTCTCACCCTCTTGGACTCCACCCCATAGAAGTCAAAGCTCCAGAGCACCCCATTAGGAAGATGCCACCTTTTCCCAGCCAGCACATCAAAGCCAGTATATTTCCCAGGTAAGGGCTAAGAGCTGCTTCCACTAAGGTCCTTTGTTTATCTCCCCTTATCTTTGCTAAACAGCAGACATTAGGTGCTCCAGTATTTTAAATCTTTCTACGGGATGGCTGGATTCCCAGGTTTTTTGTCAGCTCAGTGTTTGGGACACTGATCTGAGCACCCGTGTCAATTAGGAATTTCACAGCCATCCTGTTTGGTCCAGTAGGAATTAAAATACATGGTTCCCCATTGTCAGACCACTGGCACACCCTGATGAAGCGGTGAGGCTGGCCTGTTGCCTTCACTGCCTCTTTTAGTTTTTTGTCTCCTGCCTGCAGGGAGTAAGAGGGTTAGATTTTCCCTCAGGAGAGGCAGCAGGAGCCTCCACAGGGGGGGCTGTGGCACACCCAGGGCTAACACCTGCTTATACCAGCCTCATACCAGCCTCACCTGGGGGTGAGAAAGACCTGTGGGCTTGGATGCCAGCCACCCCTCTGCTTGCCCATGTCCCTTCCCCGCTTTTGTCCTGAACGACGCTTGTTGCCAGGGGGACTGATAGCAGGAGGGGACGGTTCGTAACGCAAACCGCACGCTTGTCCCACAGTGCGGGCCCCAAAACACGGGTGAGCCGTGTGAGATTGAGAGCCCCCACTGCTGCCTGCTCACCCTTTTATATATTCCTAGAAGGTCTGTCCAGGCCAAAATGTGACATATCCTCTTTATCACGCTTTCAAATCCCAGGGGGCTTCTCCCCACGCCGGTAAATACCTGTGGGGCCTCCACCCGGCAGGGACAGTGTTTATTACTGTCATCAGGGCAGGGGAAGACCATTTCACATCTTTGTCTCCCCGTTCAGACCTCTGCTGATAGATGATGAGGGAAGGTGGGGGGATTTGGAGCATCCTGCCACAGCAGCCAGCCCTTGGCAGGAACTGTCCCCACCAGCTGCTCCCTGCTAGCAGCAGCCCCTGGCTGTGCCAAACTCCCATGAAGTGCAGATCTGCTCTTGGGGAAGCCTCTGTAGTAAGCTTCACAGAAATGGTGTTCATAGAATCACAGACCCAGTCCCACTGCTCAGGGGTTGGTTGTATTCATCAGGCTGAGTGCTTTGTATGATGGTCATGAGAACATCCCTCCTGCCTGGGGGACAAGGTGGTTTTGGGCCTGCAAGGCCAATGCAGCTATTGTTGTGCTGGCTGGAGGTGGTCACTGCATCCCTACTCAGGGCTACCTCTTGGGGCTCTGTCCTTAGCATCTCCCTACGCTTCCCATCAGTGCAAACCCTGCAGCATCTGAAGGCCTCGATATTCAGACATCAATTAATGCTTCCTGTTCTTATTCACTTGGCAGCTCTTCATCAGAGAGCTCCCTCTGACACCCCTTGAGCTGTCCCCTTCTTTCCTCTGTTGTCAGCTGTGATTAGCACCTTTGCTCCCCTGCTGCAGACCTGTTATAGTCCCAGCTGCTTCACTTCATGAAGGGCTTTGCTCTAAACTGTTTGCTGGGGTTTTCTCCTGATGCTGAGGGAGGAGAGGCTGGAACCTGCTGTTTCCTCCCCATGCTTTATGTTAGTTGATATTTTCTGTCAGATGGAGGAGACTTCGCTGGCCCAAATGATTCTTATATCTGAGTCAGCAGCTACTCGTGGAGGACTGAGGCTGATGGATTTTGTTTCAGAAGCTTTCAGAATCAGGATGATTTGTGCTCAGAGAAGAAATCCTCTTCTCTGCAACAGGCACAAGAGCTATTGAGGTCCGGTCTACGAGATGTAACAAGGCCAGGTACTGGGTCCTGCACTTGGGGGACACAACAGCCCCACGAATGCTCCAGGCTTGGGGCAGAGTGGCTGGAAACTGCCCAGCAGAAAAGGACCTGGGGGTGTTGTGTGACAGCAGCTGAAGATGAGCCAGCAGTGCCCAGGTGGGCAAGAGGCCACCAGCAACCTGGCCTGGAGCAGTAATGGTGTGGGCAGCAGGAGCAGGGCAGGGTTTGTGCCCCTGGACTGGGCACTGGGGAGGCCAAACCTCAAAATTTGGTTCAGTTTTGTGCCACTCACTCCAAGAAGGACATTAAGGGCTGAAACATGTCCAGAGAAGGGCAGCAAAGCTGAGGAAGGGTCTGGAGAAGAAGGCTGGGGAGGAGCAGCTGAGGGAGCTGGGGGTTTTGTAGCTGGAGAAGAGAAGGCTGAGAGGAGACCTCATTGCTCTCTACAGCTCCCTGAGAGGAGGCTGAAGTGAGGTGGGGGTTGGGCTCTGCTCCCTATTCTCAGACGACAGAAGGGGAGGAAGTGGTCTGAAATTGTGCCGGGGGAGGGTTAGGCTGGAAGAATTTCTGTGCTGTAAGAATGGTCAGGGATTGAAAGAGGCTGCCCAGCAGGTGGAGTCCCCATCCCTGGAGGTGTTTCAGAAATTGTGGCCATGGCACTTAGGGCCATGGTTTGGTGGCCATGTGGGTTTAGGTCAATGGTCATCTTGAAGGTCTTTTCTAACCAAAACCATTCCACAATTATCTCTCCCACACCTCCCTTGATCAGGGCTAATGTCTGAGCACTCTGGAATAGCCTGGGTGTCCTCCACAGCACCAGGGAAACGGGGAAAAGTTAGTGCCACCATGTGTAGAGTCAGCTGGAACTGGAACTGGTTCCATGTAGCTGTTGGCACCCATGGGCCAGCTCTGCTCTTCATGTCTCTCACACCTATGGCCCATGTCTTCATGCCCATGGATGTAGCTGCAGAAACAGCCTCCTCAGCAGGACCTTCACCCTCCTCACTCCTGGAGGCAAGAGCTCCTCCCCATGGGGACACCCAGGGCCCCAGCAGAAGGGGTGATGGCCTTCCCCCCATGCTCAGGGCAAGAAGCTGTCTGCCTGTCTCTGGAACTTTGCATCCAGCTCCCCCCCAGGCCGCTCCTCTGCCAGCTCTCCATGTGTGGAGTTTTGGCACAAGGAGCTGTTGAGGATGAGGGGATGGCTCTGAGCAGCAGCCATCCGTGTTGGGACAGCAGCTCTGCCCTGGCTCTCAGCAGCTGTGACAAGGTCACTGTCCCTGGGTGATGATGTTGAACCACAGTCTAGGAGTTCTCAACAGTTGCTGGCATGTGTAACAGGAGTTAAACTCTGACTTGATTCAGTGGTGCCCAGTGACAGAGCAAGAGGTACTGGGCACAATCTTGAACACAGCAAGTTCCATCTGAACATGAGGAACTTCTTTACTTTGAAGGGTGGTGGAATGGGCTGCCCAGAGAGGTGGGGGAGTCTCCACCTCTGGAGTCATTCAAAACCCACCTGGATGTGTTCCTGGGTGACCTGCCCTAGGTGACCCTGCTCTGGCAGAGGATTTGGACTGGAGGAGCTTCAGAGGTCCCTTCCAACCCCTTACCATTCTGTGATTCTGTGGCAGGAAAAAAGGGATCAAGCGATGGCCCTTGGAGCTCTGAAGAAAAGCCAATGCAGCCCTGTAGACCACGGCAGCCAGCAGCTGTGGGACTGTTGCTTCTCCTAAGCCCAGTGCCAGCAGAGCCAACCTGTCCCCTTCACACACCCACAAGGGCAGCTCCCCCAGCATGCTCCCCAGGGCCATGCCAGACCCCTGCTGACACCTTCCTGCAAGTGTCACTGCACAAGCTTTGGAACACAGAGCAGCTTCAGCCACATGGCAGCCGGGCCCGAGGCCACCCCCCAGCAGACCGGAGGCTTTCAGTTGCTGATGAGTAAACAGTGGTGCTAAGAATAGCTCCTGCCAGCTCTGCTGCTCACCTACCTTATCCTGCTCCAATTACCTGCCTTAATTTACTCCAGCTGTTCCTCCATAGCTCTATGATCTATTTTCTACCTCCTTCTGGTTCCTCTTTGATTTCACTTCACATTTTAATGCACCAGATTCAGCTCTCTCTGGAGATGCCTCTCCTCACAGGAAGGCTGTAGACAACACCACTGCGTCCAAGTTGTCACCATTGCCAACCCCCTCCCAGCGAGGCTTTGGGGCATGGCCAGCTGCTGGCATCCACTTCAGCCTCAGTCCTCGAGTCAAACTTATTGTCCTCACTCACTCTCACCCCTGTCAGAGTACAGGTCTGAGGAGGAACATGCTAGAGAGGGGATTCTGCTCCTCTGCTCTGCTCTGCTGAGACCCCACCTGCAGCACTGCCTATAGTTCTGGGGCCCCTGGTATAGGAAGGACATGAAGCTGTTGGAGAGGGTCCAGAGGAGGCCACCAAGATGATACAGGACTGGAGAACCTCCTTTGTGGGGACAGACTGGGAGAGATGGGGCTGTTCAGGCTGGAGAAGAGAAGGCTCCAGGGAGACCTCAGAGCAGCCTTCCAGTACCTTCAGGGAACCTACAGGAAGGCTGGGGAGGGACTTTTGCCAAGGGCTGTAAGTGAGACGGTGAGGGACAATGGCTTTGAGCTGGGAGAGGGGAGATTGAGACTGGAGATAAGGAAGAAATTCTTGAGACTGAGGGTGGGGAGACACTGGAACAGGTTTAGGCCCCACCCCTAGAGACATTCAAGATCAAATTTGATGTGGGCAGCCTGCTCTAGTTGGAAGTGTACCTGCTGACTGCAGGGGGTTGGACAAGATGCCCTTTGAAGGTCAGTTCCAACCTGATGCAATCTGTGACTCTGAGCTATGTCCTCTTTCAAATCAGGTTCAGCCAGACCCTTTTCCTGTCCCGTTGGTGAATGCAATAGCTGCTCCCACATCAGCTTCTCAGCATGGCACAATGGCTTCTGCTGTCACTCTTAGAGGCAGGACCAATGCTGCATTTGTCTAATTTCCTGTTTTGACAAGCAAAAAATAACAACAAACCAAAACTGGTGATGGTGATTAATTTTCACAGAAACTGCCTAGACTGAAAAGACCTTTAAGGTCATGAAGCCTAATCATTAGCCCGACTGACACGTCCTTGAGTAGACCATATCTCTTAAGCTCTACATCTGCATGACTCTTAATACCTCCAGGGATGGGGACTCAGCCATCTCCTTGGGCAGACTGTTCAAGGGCCTGACCATTCCTGAGTGAAGAAATTCTTCCTAATAGGCAACCTGAACTTCCCCTGGTACAGCTTGAGGCCATTTCCTCTTGTCCTATCACTTGGTTGAAGCCCAGCCCCCACCTCATTTCAGCCTTCTCTCAGGGAGCTGTAGAGAGCAATGAGGTCTCCCCTCAGCCTCCTCTTCTCCACACTAAACACCCCCAAGTCCCTCAGCTGCTCTTCCCCAGCCCTGTTCTCCAGACCCTTCCCCAGCTTGGTTACCCTTCTTGTTCACGAATGTACTGGGGGTACATTTTGATGCAGCTGCAGCCAAGAAGTAGCTCTCCTCCATGTGTGATACCTCGGTTGTGTCTTCCTTGCTTCTCCATATGTTCTTTCCACTGTCAGGCCCAGAATCAGGGGAAACTAAACTGATACAGATACCAACCCCAAAGCTTTCTTCCTTTCTAAATTCTTGATAATGCTGAGGAGTTCAACACAGCATAGTGAGATGCTGCAGCAGGACCCACAGACAGGCAGAAAGTCTCCAACAAACTCCCAGTGAAGGAGAGGAGATCAGAAAGGATCTTTCTCATCACCTAAACATCTGTAGGAGAGCTGGGAGCAGAGTTCCTAAGGGCACAAGCTGAGGCCTCAGCTATCCTCCCTCGCTGAACACCAACACAGTCTGGAAGGAGCACCTCATGGGGAGGGAGCAAGCTGGTGCCTGAGGTGCCAGCCTCCCCTCCCTCAGTGCAGCAGCAGCTGTCCCTCTGCAAAGTGGCAGTGGGCAGCAGGGTCACTGAGTCCCCAGGCCCACCTGTGGCACCCTGCACATGCTGAGCCGGCGCATCTGCTGCTGCAGGATCCAGCTGTGGTTGGACATGATGATCAGGTTGCCCACGGAGGTTGTGGATGTCCCCTCCCTGGAGGTGTTCAAGGCCAGGTTGGATGAGGCCTTGAGCAACCTGTGCTGGTGGGAGGTGTCCATGCCCATGGCAGGGGGTTGGAACTGGATGAGCTTTCAGATCTCTTCCAACTCAAGCCATTCTAGAATGTTATGAATCTATGAATCTTGAAGGACTTTTCCAATCTAAACAATTCTATACCTCTGAAGGTTTTGTCTTATCCAGATGGAGATCTACTTGAAGCAGATTTCCATGACTCTTTTGATGGGTGAAAGACAGTAATTCCCAGACAGCTGCCTGCAACCTTCTGTTGCAGGGGAGAAATTACTTTTTGGAGGTACTTGTGTCTGGCAGGTGTCTATGCAGTGAGGCACCTGGGTAATACTGGCTGCATGTAGGTAATTCAGGCTGGACATAGTTCTGAGACCTCCGAAGCTGGGAGTCAGGAATCCCCCATCTTTACCTGGTATGTAAAAGTGGATGACACCAGAGCGTCACTGTGAACTTCACACTGAGTTTCACTGTGAACAGGTGAAGACCCCAATCTCTGGTCTTTAAAATTCTCTGATTTCTTAATTCTCATCTCATGTCTTCTCTAGTGCTTAGGGCTTTTCTACTTCCACTCATGCTGCAGCATGAACCATGAGCAAGTCATGAGCATGGTCCACAGCACCAAGCCCCCTTCTCCAGGGGCCCAGCTGGGCCTTCAGGAGCTCCCTGGCCTCTTGGTCAACCTCCTGCTGCAGGAAACAGCTCTGCTGTGGGCACAGGAACTGCTCCTGAGGTGTGGTTCAAGCACAGCCTGGAGAAGGAGGAGAAGCAGAGGCTGTGCTGGGAGGAGGGGGACAGACAGGCAAGGCCTCTGGGCTGGGAGAGCCGGGGGAGAGGGCTGGGAGTGGGATAGGAGTGAGCTGGGAGCAGGACAAGAGCAGAGCTGGGAGCAGGATGAGAGTAGGGTGGAGGTGGAGACATGACAGGAACAAGGTGGGAGGCAGGTCAGGGGCAGGGCTGGGAGCAGGGTGAGAGCAGGGTGGGAGAAGGACAGGAGTGGACTAGGATGGGACAGGTTGACAGCAGGATGAGAGCAGGTTGTGAGCAGCGTAGGAGAAGGATGGAAGCAGGATAGAAGCAGAATGGGAGTGGGTGGGAACAGAGTGGGAGTGGTATAGTAGTGGACTGGTGGCATGGCTGGGAGCTGGGTGGGAGTGGGATGGAAGCAGGATAGGAGGAAGGCTGGGAGCAGGATGGGAGAAGGACAGGAGCAAACCTGGGACACAGCTGGGATCAGGGTGGGATCGGGACCGGGAGACAGGACGGGAGGGGGCAGGCTGGTAGCAGGGTGACGTGCCGGCGGCAGCAGCCGCGGGCGGGCCGGGAGCAGCGCCCGGAGCAAGAGGCGGCGGCGGCTCGCCGCGGGCACCGCTAGAGGGCAGGGACGCACCGCGGGGCGGTGCCGACAGGGGCGGCCCTGAGCGGAACGGGATGGCAAGGGCACAGCTCGGCTCGGCTCGGAAGGGCTCGGCCCGGAGCCTGCCGGCCCCACACCGCCGCTCCTCTTGACCCCACCCAGCTCCCCAGGCCAGAGCATTCCGGCCCCGCTCGGCTGGGCACAAGGGTGCCCTGTGCCAGACTGGGTGAAGGAGCCCTGCGGCCAGGGCACTGCGGAGAGTGGTCCTGAGCAGCAGCTGCAGGCTCAGCCTCTGCCACTGTGTTCTCTCGGCTGCTCTGAGCTGTCTCCTCCTCCTGAAGCGCTTAGCACAAGGGACCTCAACATCCAGACCGAGGGCCTTGTCTGGACACAGTCCTCCAGATACCTTCTGAGAAACCAGTGGGGAAACTGAGGTGAGGTCAGATATCACTCCCAGGATCATGGAAGCTGGAAGGGACCTCTTGAGCTCATCCAGTCCAAGCCCCTACAGCACCCACAGCAGCTTGCCCAGGGTCACAATGCCCAGGGGGGGTTAGAAGCTCTCCAGAGGAGACGCCACAACCTCTCTGGGCAGCCTGCTCCAGGCCTCCAGCACCCTCACAACAAACAACTTTCTCCTCCTGCTCAGATGCAACCTCCTGGGTTCCACTTTGTGCCCCTTGCCCCTTTTGCTGTCCCTGGGCACCACTGAGCAGAGTCTGGCCCCAGCCTCTTGCCCCCCACAGCTCCTTTAGCTCTTGCTGAGCATTGCTGAGTTGCCCTCTGGGGCTGCTCTTCTGCAGGCTCTCAGCCCCAGGGCTCTCAGCCTTTGCTCCTCACAGAGCTGCTCCAGGCCCCTCAGCAGCTTTGCAGCCTCCCCTGGACTTTCTCCAGCAGTTCTCTGTCTCTCTTGAATTGAGGAGTCCAGAACTGCACTCAGGACTCCAGATGTGGCCTCACCAGGGCAGAGTGGGACCTGATGAGATGCACCCGAGTGCTGAGAGAACTGGTGGGTGTCCTGGTGGATAACAAGTTATCCATGGGACAGCAATGTGCCCTCATGGCCAAGAAGGCCAATGGGATCCTGGGCTGTATTAAGAAGAGTGTGTCTAGCAGATCCAGGGAGGTTCTTCTCCCCCTCTACTCTGCCCTGCTGAGACCTCATCTTGAGTACTGTGTTCAGTTTTGGACTCCCCAGTTTAGGAGGGACAGGGACCTGCTGGAGAAGGTCCAGCAGAGAGCTATGAGAATGATTAGGGGTGTGGAGCATGTACCTTATGAGGAAAGGCTGAGGGACCTGGGGCTGTTTAGTCTGGAAAAGAGAAGACTTAGAGGGGATTTAATAAATATTTATAAATATCTGAGGGCTGGGGGTCAGAGGGAGGGGACAGGGACAGGCTCTGCTTACTTGCTCCCTGCAACAGGACAAGGAGCAATGAATGTAAGCTGCACCACAGGAGGTTCCACCTCAGCACAAGGGGGACGTTCTTTACTGTAAGGGTCACAGACCACTGGAACAGGCTCCCCAGAGAGGTTGTGGAGTCTCCTTCTCTGGAGACTTTCAAGGCCTGTCTGGATGTGGTCCTGTGTGACCTGACCTAGACTGTATGGTGCTGCTCTGGCAGGGAGGTTGGACTCGATGATCTCCTTGGGTCCCTTCCAACCCCTAACATGCTGTGATCCTGTGAGTAGAGAGGGAGCAGAACCTCCCCCAGCATGCTGCCCACACTCTTCCTCATGCACCCCAGCACACCAAGGGCATATTGCTGGCTCGTGGGGAACTTCTTGTCCCCCTGTACTCCCAGGTCCTTCTCCATAGAGCTCTTCCTAATAGCTGGTCCCCCCTCAACTGTCCTGCTGCAGGAGGTCCTCCCCAGGTGCAAAACTCTGCACTTGCCCTGGTTGAAGCTCATGAGGTTCCTCTGCCCAGCTCTCCAGCCTGGTCAGCACAAGCTGATGGTCTATCAATACACCCTCTGCAATGAAAGCTACAGATTCCCAGTGCACCACAAATGCTGGGGAGCAGGGATGTTCCTCCTGAGATATTTGCCAGTAGCTATGAGGCTGCCATACAGTGCCAGCTTTCCATGTGCTGGTGTACTTCAGAGTGCCCAGCTCCCCCTGATGCTGTCCTCTGAGCTGCTCATAACAGCAGACCTGAGCAGGAAATTGTCCCTCATGTGGATGGCTTTGGTGTGTTAAGGATTCCCACTGGTATCCAAAGCTCAGAGACAGTGGAACCTTGTTATGAAGTGTAAATTCTCACCGAAAATAAGCGGCAGAGATATTTATAAAGGTTTAATAAATATTTATTAACACTATATTACAAGTGATATAGAATTGGTATTTACAGGTTCTAGTATTCAGTCGGAAAGAATCAGTTCTGCAGAATGTATATATACAGGCACTTTGAACAGTTCGAGGAAATCTATATGTTTAGAAAACGAAACTAAATTGGAGTGAGGTAGAGAGAGAGAGGGGGTGAGTGCTTGTCGGGAAACGGCAAGCCCACAAACAGGCAGTTTGCACAAACTGCCCCAGAAACTCTATGAAGAAATGTTCAGTTTATTCACTAACTGAAGAAAGTTCTCGAGGTCCTTTTCTTGATACTGTTTTATAGTCCCAGAAATCGTAGCACGGATGTATCGCAATAACGTGATACAAATGGCGCTGACCGTTTGGTGCCGTGCCACGTGGTAGCGGCTTCTCTCGGAACAAAGGGGCCTGGAAGATTACCGGGGATTCCCGGAGGCTTTGCAGGTCAGTTTGCCGTTGTGCTGTGTAAACAAGCCTGCCGCTCCAGGGGAAAACCTTTGTCGCTGCGGTCGCCAGGATACGGCCAAAAGCGGCTCCTCTGCGAAGCTGGAGCGACCCTTTCCATGATCTTACGGAGATCGGCTGGGGAGGGTGCCGGTCCTTTGGGCAGAAGCGGCGACTTGCGGCAATGCACTCGAACGCTGCCGGGTCGAGTCCTGGACAAGGCGGATCTCTCGGCGGCAGAAGGCACGAGGCGAACACGGGCACGCACACGGGAACAGGCGCGGGTATTAACGCGGAGCACCGAGCACGGATACCGGGCACGGAACACGAGTTTTCCAAAACAAGCCCTATTTAACATTTGCCGCACGGACACCGGTCCAGTGAACATCCTTGTTAAACAGAGCAATTGACCAATGAACTGATGTTTCACCCAAATATAATGTGAACATAACTTGTGAACAATGGGCAACGGGCATGTCGTCGGAGTGCCATTGTCCCAAATGACCCAGGAGATGGTCTACTCAGACAGAGTGGCGCCCAGCCTTCCCCCCCCCACACTCCAGAGGGGAGAGGGGGTTCCAGCTGAACACCTAGGCCATGTCCCACCACTTTAGGGATATAGCCTTGGGTCATAGGCTTCTTTCACCACAAACCTACTCCCCAGAGTGGAATTTTTAGCCAGTTTGAGAGTTTTCAACCTCGACTCAACCACCTTCCTGCACCCTAGAGCATGTCCCATTGCAGTGTACTTGAGTAATGCTTCCCAGCCTCCTGCTGGAGATTTTCCATTGCGGATCCATAAATACTTGCTCCTTTCACAGGGCACCTCCTGTACCCTACAGCTCAACAACCTGGGCAATGCTCCTTCAAGGAGGTGGTAACACCTCTCCCTCAGCAAGGGGCATCTAGGCTCAAGTTCTTGCCAAAAGGCAGAGAAATGGGAATTTTCTGATGGAAGCCTGGTGGTGTGGGACAATCCTATCCAACTCTGCAGGCTGGAAACTTTGCTTGCTGCAGAATTGGCAAGTCCCTGTCAAGCAGCCAAGGGATCAATGCTTCCCTTCCTGCTAGAACTGTCTGGTGTTTGTTCCTCCCCATCCCTCCTATCTAGCGCTGCACACACTCTCTGCCTTTCATGTCCTGGTGGCAGCTCAATCCAGGTGCCTGGACTCACTCCAGTCTCAGCAGGATGACAGGATGGGAACGGCTGATGTTGGGCATCAGTCCCACCACAGCAAGGGATTTCCTTGTCTGCTTTGGACAGCCCTCTCTCTTCACTGCACCCACACAGGCAAACACCTCCCCAGCTTGGAAAGCAGCTGCTGACCTTGGAAATTCTAGAATTACAGAACTGTTTTGGTCAGAACAGACCTTTAAGGTCATTGAGTTCAACTATCAGCCTCACACTGCCAGGTCACCACTGAACCATGTCCCTTAGCACCACATCTCCATATCTTTTAAACCCCTCTAGAGATGAGGACTCCACCACTGTAGTGGGCAGCCTGTGCCAGGCCTTGACAAACCTTTTGGGGAAGAAATTGTTCCTCATGTCGAACCTAAACCTCCCCTGGGACAACTTGAGGCCATTTCCTCTTATCCTATCACTTGTTCCTTAGGAGAAGAGACCAACCCCCACCTCTCTCCCCAGCTGCCCTGTATGAGGAGCCTTTTTGTTTTGTTCTTTTGCCTATGATTGGTGCTGTGGTTTTGTTCTGCTCGTGGATAAGCAGTGGAAGGTGGCCATGGAGACACACACACATCAGCAGGTGGAGGAATCTTTGCATTTCATGTTGTATAAACTTTCCTCTCAGAGTGCTGCAAATAACAGAACTGTTGAGGCTGGAAGAGCCCTTTGAGATCATCCAGTCCAGCCCCTCACCCAGAGCTCACAATGCCACCACTGCTGATTAGCTACTGCACCATGTTCCTCAACACCACATTCACACAGCTTTGAAACTCCTCCACAGGGATGCAGCCTGGGACAGTGCCTGAGAACCCTTGCTGGGAAGGAATTGTTTCTAATCTCCAACCTGAACCTCCCCTGGCACAACTTGAGGCCATTTCCTTGTCCTGTCACTTGTTGCATGACCAACTCCAACCTGGCTTCAACCTCCTTTCAGGTTGCTGTAGAGAGCAATGAGGGCTCCCCTCAGCCTCCTCTCCTAAAAACTAAGCAACCCCAGGTCCCTCAGCTGCTCCTCACAAGACTTATGTTCAAGGCCATTCACCAGCTTGGTTGCTCTTCTTTAGACATGCTCCAACCCCTCAAATGGAGCAAAAAGGCCCATTGGTGTATGAGGATGCTGAGGCTCAGCATTAAGTTGACCTTCTTGATTCTGCATCTTCAGTCTGCTGCTCAGGGGCACGCTCACTGAGCCATGCAACCTAAGGCCAAGGCTTAAAGCTCTTAAGAGCTCAGGTTTCTCTAAACCGTGATAGTAAACTCAGCTGGTTTCCAGAACAGCTCCTCTGCTGGAGGAGACCTCAGCTGGAGCACTGTGTCCAGCTCTGGAGTCCTCAATACAGGAAGGACACAGACCTCATGGAGAAGGTCCATAGGAGGCCATGAAGATGACGGTCCCCCTCCCCCCCCTTCCTTCCTGCAGAAAGTTGGGGCAATGCAGGAAGAGGAACAAAGGGGACAGGACCAACTCTCCCTCTGGGGTAAGAGCAGGTGTGCTGGCCACTGCTCCCCCCTGACCAGGCCTTGTGTTTCTGCCTTTTATAGCCACAGCCTGGCAGAACCTCTTTCCATTGGGTAACTGTGTGCTGGCTTCAGTTGTCCTATTGGCCCAACTGAATCTCAGGCAAGGTGTATATACAGGCTGATTTCTAGTCACCTTGCCTTGCTTAAACCTTGCTTAAACCTTGCTTAAACCTTGCTTGAATTACCTTCTTGGACCCACCTTGCTTGAAGCTGCTTCGAGTTGCCCGGTTCCGAGCCTGGGATAAAGTCACGAGCCTACATGCTGCAAGCTAGAGAAATCTCAAGCTTAGGAGCCAGAGCCAAGCCTGCTTCCCCTTGCAACTAGAATTTTTCAGTGCCTCAGTTTACCCAGGAAGATGCAAGAGCCTGTGATGATAAGTGTGGAAAACCACCTGCTGGGCACTGAAGCCAGAGCAGCCCGAGGCCACGTGGCCTTCCTGCCAGCAGCCTGCTGTGCCTGGTGCACGAGAGCACCCCAAAGCCTCAACAGCTAATGCACAGCAGCAGCACTCCCCCTTGGGTGGAATCAGCTGTGAGTAATTAATTCATTGTCTCTTTGGCTTAACGGTTCTTGTCGAGTCTCTGCCTGTGCTCCAGCTCCTGGGGAGTCTCCTTCCCTGTTATTTCCAACAGGTTTGCATAAAATTGTTAAAAATGTTATAGTTGCCTAAATCCTGCACATTCCCACTGTAAATATGTATTCTAACCCTACATCCAATCTATTTAATAAGTTTTGGGCAATTTTTCATATTAATAAAAAGTTATTGATATTTTTATTAATATTTACCATTATTGTTTACAAATTAAATCATTTTCCTTAGCCTCACTCCTCTGGGTCCTGCAGAAGGGGACACACATGGCTTGAAAGAGGTTGTGGAGTCTCCTTCTCTGGGGAGATTCCAAACCCTGCTGGCCATTGTGGTCCTGGGCAAGCTGCTGTGGGATGGAGGGGGTAACAGTGACAAAGGGTGAGGAAAAGGCTGAGGTGCTTCATGCCACCAAGGCTCAGAGTTGGGACCAGACCTGTCCAATTTCTTTATCAATGACTTGGATGAGGGGATCCAGGCATCCTCAGTGAGTTTGCAGGTGACAGGAAATGAGGTGACAGTGTTGATATGCTGGAGGGGAGGGAGGTTCTACAGAGGGACCTGGACAGGTTGGACCAATGGGCTGAGGTCAACTGTATGAGCTTCAACAAGGGCAAGAGCTGGGTCCTGCACCTGGGCCACAACAACCCCATGGATGCTACAGGCTTGGGGAAGAATGGCTGGAGAGCTGTTTGGTGGGAAAGGACCTGGGGGTGCTGACTGACAGGAGGATGAACATGAGCCAGCAGTGTGCCCAGAGGGCCAAGAGGGCCAATGGCATCCAGACCTGGACCAGAAACAGTGTGGCCAGCAGGAGCAGGGAGGTGACTGTCCCTCTCTGCTCAGTGCTGGGAGGCTGCACCTCGAGTGCTGTGCTCAGCTCTGGGTGCCACAGCACAGGAAGGACATGGAGAGGCTGCAGCAGGGACAGAGAAGGGCACTGAGCTGATGAGGGGCTGGAGAACAAGGCCTGTGAGGAGCAGCTAAGGGTGCTGGAGCTATTTAGGCTAGAGGAGAGGAGGCTGAGGAGAGAACTCATTGCTCTCTACAGCTCCCTGAGAGGAGGGTGTAGAGAGATAGGCACTGGGCTCTTCTCACAAGTGGCTAATGACAGAAGGAGAGTGAATGGCCTCGAGCTGTGCAGGTTTAGGATGGACATTAGGAAAAAGGGCGGTGAGACACTGTCAGAGGCTGCCCAGGGAAGTGGTGCAGTTGCCGTTCCTGGAGGTGTTTAAAAGCTGCATGGGTGTGGTGCCTGGGGACATGGTGTGGTGACAGACTTGGTGCAGTGGGAGGAATGGTCTTAATCTTAGAAGTCCTTTCTGGACTGGATGATTGTGTGATTCTGTGAACAGAGGGGAAAGCAGCCCCTGATTCCATATGGGGTGGCAACATTCAGAAAGGGCCTGAGCGCCCTGGAGTTTCCAGAGATGATGCAGCATCAGTATCTGGAGATGCAGAATCCCTGGTGAATCTGCTCCCAAAACAAGGATTGTTTCCTTCTTGTCTGCCTCATTGACAACCTCAGGTCTCCACATCCAGGCACCACAACCATCCTCCCTCTTCCAACCACCAAGAGGATCCTGCAGAGCCCCTGGGCCCATGCAAAGGAATCCGAGCCCTGCTGGTGGTATTCCAGCCTCTAGTCAATATTGGATTTCTACTCAGTGGGTATTTTAGAAGTCCACACTCCAAATCCTCCCCTCTTAATCCTTAAAGGCAATAAAATACACCAGCACTTGGCTGGGAACAAGAACTCTGAGAAAGGTCACTTGTGTTTGAGACAGGAGTCACTGTTTTGTTTAACTCTTAAAGGATCATTGAAAAGCACACAGAAGAAACCTGGCTTTGAAAGAGTTTCTTTAAGGCTTCAATATGAATTCCATCAGCTGCAGGCAATTTAACCTGTTCCTAGCTGGGATGGCCAGAAGTGGTTGCAGAGGCTTCACAGACTGTCCACCCAGACATCCACATATTGCTCCTCCTGTCTAGGGCCACGGCTGGGCTGGCCACCAGGGGAGTGCCAAAGGCTTTCCATGAAGCCCTCTGCTTCCTAAAGGGAAGAGAAAGGGAAGAAGGGAGAGAGACTGATGGGGTGGGAAAGAAACTGCCCCAGCTGGGATGGAGAGAAGAACAATGCCATGGAATAGAGACAGAGAGACACAAACCAGTGTGGAACCCAACCCTTGAGGGCACCACTGGCACCACTGGCACTGCTGGGGGCAGGCCCTGGGCAAGTCCCAGCCTGGACTCAGCCGCAGATGGGAACCAGATTCAGGAGCTGGGTTCTGGAAGTGGATTCAGGAACACAGGGATGGGGGTGGAAGGAAGAAGGGACAGAGCCCTGCTGGGACAGCAGCCAGGGAAGAAGAGGCTTGGCCCTGGGGATCCCTCAGCTTGCTCCTGAAGATGCCATCCATGGGCTGCAATCTTTTGGTGGGCATGTGAGGGTCCCCTGTGCTGTCTGCTCCTCCCCACAGGAAACCACCTCTGCCTTCCTGCCCCCCAAGGTGTGGCACAAGCTATGGCAGTGCCCTTGGTGTGACCAGGAGCAAGTCCGAGGCAGAGGCTTTCTGCAGCCCAGCCCTTGGCAGGAGCTGTCCCCATCAGCTGCTCCCTGCTAGCAGCAGCCCCTGGCTGTGCCAAGCTACCCTGAAGTGCAGAAAGTGCCTCAGTGAGCAGAGCCTGAGCTGGGCAGGGACAGCTCTGAGCAGGAGGGGTTCTGGTCTGGCTCACAGCAGGAACTCCTGGACTTTACCATGTACTGGGCTTGGTGGTGGATTCGACTTTGCTATGCTGGAGGGCAGAGAAGAACAGACATCTTGCTTCTGGAAGCTACCTGTAGCTTATTTTGTGTCCCTTTGGAATGTGTAAATGTCTGCCTAAGAATAATCCATGAGGATAATTCCCTGCTGCTTTGCATTCTGGCTTTTCTCAATTGTCCTTTTTTGCTTCTTCGATTTCAGTGCCACTGTCCTAAAGCTTGTGTCACATTTTAACTAACCAGGGATGACTACAGGAATTTTAGACCCACTTCAGTGGCTGTTCACCAACAATGGTAGAGATCCCCCAGTCACCATTCCAGAAGAGCATTGGTCTTGCTGCTGATGCTGTGTCACATATGCTTGCCCTGTGCAGATGTCACAGACAGCCGTTGGCAGCATCACATATGGGTGACTGAATCCCTCCCCAAACAGCCAGGCAGAGAATTTCCACATCACCAAATTCATTTCCAGCAAATTGAGACCAATTTCATGCACTGCCTCAATTCTGGTTGGTCATGAATGTTTCAGACCACTGCTCCTTGTGCTGGGCATGGGAAAGAAACTGCCTTGGGCAAAGGACACCTTCCTTCCCACAGGCCCATCTTCACAGCCTCTGCTTTCCAGGGTCATAGAGTCATAGAAGGAATGAATGTATTGGCTTGGAAGAGACCATTAAAGGTCATTTAGTCCAAGCACCCTGGAGTGAGCAAGGTTTCAATAAGCTTACTCTGAGCCCTGTCCAACCTGAGCAGGGATGTTTCCAAGGATGGAGAATCCTTCAGCACAGCTTCCTCCCTGTATTTACATTCCAAAGACCTCAAAGATAGAGGGTCCTGGCATCAGGCAGTATGGCTGTCTCAATAATTGTTTGGGCTGGGGAAGCCCTCTGAGATCATTCAGACCAACCATCAATCCAACACCACCATGGCCACTAAACCGTGGCCCCAAGTGCCATGGGACACAGTCTAGGACACCTCTAGGGATGGGGACTACCTCCCAGGGCAACCTCTTCCAATCCCTGACCACTCTTGCAGTAAAGATAATCTCTTCCCCTGGCACAATTTCAGGTCACCAGCATCCTGGCCTGGATCAGCAATGGTGTGGGCAGCAGGAATAAGGCAGGGATTGTGCCCCTGGACTGGTGAGGCCACAGCTCAAGTCCTGGGTTCAGATTTGGGCCTTTCACTCCAGGAAGGATATTGAGAGCTTGAGCAGGTCCAGAGAAGGGGAACCAAGCTGGGAAGGTCTGGAGAACAGGGCTGGGGAGGAGCAGCTGAGGGACCTGGGGGTGTTTAGTGTGGAGGAGAGGGGAGACCTCATGACTTGCCCTGCTCTGCCAGGCAGCAGCCTCAGCTGCTTCGGGCCCTGCAGATGTTTGATTGTCATTGTTGGGACTGAAGCCATTGGTGTCACTGCTGGGAGACAGAGTGGCTGCGTGGCTGACATGGCCCCCAGGACACACCACTCACTGTTGCTTCCTGGGCCTCTGCTCCTAGTTAAGCTGGAGCAAGGCTGGGATCAGGCAGACTGACCTCAGGAGGTACCCTGCTGCTGTGTTCAACTGCATGTGACAGGGCATGTGGCCTTGCTGAGGAGGAAATGGGGATGACCATGGTCAGGATGGGGAACACCAGTAGGGAGGGTTCAGTACAGGCCGGGCTGACCTGATGGAGAGCAGTTCTGTGGAGAAGGACCTGGGAGTGCTGGGGGACAAGAAGTTCCCCATGAGCCAGAAATGTGCCCTTGTGGACAGGAAGGTCAATGGGGTCCTGGGGTGCATGAAGAAGAGAGAGTCCAGCAGGGCAAGGGAGATTCTGCTCCCTATCTACTCTGCCCTAAGGAGGAGACATCTGGAGTCCTGGGTCCTGTTCTGGGATCCCCAGTTCAAGAGGGGCAGGGAACTGCTGGAGAGAGCCCAGCAGAGGCTGCAAAGCTGCTGAGGGGCCTGGAGCAGCTCTGTGAGGAGCAAAGGCTGAGAGCCCTGGGGCTGAGAGCCTGCAGAAGAGCAGCCCCAGAGGGCATCTCAGCAATGCTCAGCAAGAGCTAAAGGAGCTGTGGGGGAAAAGAGGCTGGGGCCAGACTCTGCTCAGTGGTGCCCAGGGACAGCACAAGGGGCAAGGGGCACAAAGTGGAACCCAGGAGGTTGCATCTGAGCAGGAGGAGAAAGTTGTTTGTTGTGAAGGTGCTGGAGGCCTGGAGCAGGCTGATCAGAGAGGTTGTGGAGTCTCCTTGTGTGGAGAGCTTCCAGCCCCTGCACGCCTTTGGGAACAGTCCCTCTGCAGCCTGCTTGTAGCCCCTTCAGGTACTGAAGAGCCTCTATTAGGTCTCCCTGGAGCCTTCTCTTCCCCAAACTGAACACCCCCAGCTCCCTCAGCAGAGGTGCTCCAACCCCCTGATCATTTTCATGGCCTTCCTCTGGACCCACTTGTGGTAGTTGACTCCAAGCCCTCCTTTCCCCTGCCCCTAGCAGAGTCAGGATGGGGGAAAGAGAAAATCATGCGAAAGGGGCAGGGGCAGGCTCTTTCCCACCTAGGGCTGGGGTCGGGGCACATGGACCCTTCCCCACACCCCCTATCAGAATCCTTGTGCTGTGGCAAGCCTGGGATGCAGTAGGTTGAGTTTCCTGCTTCCCTTGGTGCCATTTCCAATTACTCTTGGAGATATTAAAAAGGGAGTGAGCTGAAAAGTGCTGCTGCTTCCTGCTGAAAAGACTCTCCCTCATGGCAGAGGGCTTCTCCCTCATGGCAGAGAGCTTCTCCCTCACGGCAATGTGCTCCTCCCTTGTGGCAGAGAGCTCTTGCTGCTGCACAGCTCCCTGGCTGCACAGCACTGCCTGGCTGCACAGCACTGCCTGGCTGCACAGCACTGCCTGGCTGCACAGCACTCCCTGGCTGCACAGCACACCCTGGCTGCACATCACTCCCTGGCTGCACATCACTCCCAGGCTGCACAGCTCCCTGGATGCACAGCTCTCCCTGGATGCACAGCTCCCTGGATGCACAGCACTCCCTGGCTGCACATCACTCCCTGGATGCACAGCAATCCCTGGATGCACAGCAATCCCTGGATGCACAACTCCCTGGCTGCACATCGCTCCCTGGCTGCACAGCACTCCCTGTGTGCACAGCTCCCTGGCTGCAAATCACTGCCTGGCTGCACATCACTCCCTGGCTGCAGAGCACTGCGTGGCTGCACAGCACTGCCTAGCTGCACATTACCCCCTGGCTGCACAGCATTCCCTGGCTGCACATCACTCCCTCAGTGCACAGCTCCCTGGCTGCACATCACTCCCTGACTGCACATCTCCCTGACTGCACAGCACTCCCTGGCTGCACAGCACTCCCTGGCTGCACAGCACTCCCTGGCTGCACAGCACTGCCTGGCTGCACAGCACTCCCTGGCTGCACAGCACTCCCTGGCTGCACAACTCCCTGGCTGCACATCGCTCCCTGGCTGCACAGCACTGCCTGGCTGCACAGCACTCCCTGGCTGCACAGCACTCCCTGGCTGCACAGCACTCCCTGGCTGCACAGCACTCCCTGGCTGCACAACTCCCTGGCTGCACATCGCTCCCTGGCTGCACAGCACTGCCTGGCTGCACAGCACTTCCTGTCTGCACAGCACTCCCTGTCTGCACAGCACTGCCTGTCTGCACAGCACTGCCTGGCTGCACAACTCCCTGGATGCACATCACTTCCTGGCTGCACAGCACTTCCTGGCTGCACAGCACTCCCTGGCTGCACCGCACTCCCTGGCTGCACCGCACTCCCTGGCTGCACCGCACTCCCTGGCTGCACAGCACTCCCTGGCTGCACAGCACTCCCTGGCTGCACATCACTCCCTGGCTGCACAGCACTCCCTGGCTGCACAGCACTGCCTGGCTGCACAGCACTCCCTGGCTGCACAGCACTCCCTGGCTGCTCAGCACTCCCTGGCTGCTCAGCACTCCCTGGCTGCACATCGCTCCCTGGCTGCACATCACTCTCTGGCTGCACAGCACTGCCTGGATGCACAGCACTCCCTGGCTGCACATTACTCCCTGGCTGCACATCACTCCGTGTGTGCACAGCTCCCTGGCTGCACATCATTCCCTGGCTGCACATCACTCCCTGGCTGCACATCACTCCCTGGATGCACAGCTCTCCCTGGATGCACAGCTCTCCCTGGATGCACAGCTCTCCCTGGATGCACATCACTCCCTGGATGCACATCACTCCCTGGATGCACAGCAATCCCTGGATGCACAGCAATCCCTGGATGCACAGGTCCCTGGATGCACAGCTCTCCCTGGATGCACAGCGCTCCCTGGCTGCACATCGCTCTCTGGCTGCACAGTACTCCCTGTGTGCACAGCTCCCTGGCTGCACATTACTCCCTGGCTGCACAGCATTCCCTGGCTGCACATCACTCCCTCGGTGCACAGCTCCCTGGTTGCACATCACTCTCTGGCTGCACATTACTCCCTGACTGCACAGCACTGCCTGGCTGCACAGCACTCCCTGGCTGCACATCACTCCCTGGCTGCACATCACTCCCTGGCTGCAGAGCTCCCTTGCTGCACAGCACTGCCTGGCTGCACATCACTCCCTGGCTGCACAGCACTTCCTAGCTGCACATTACTCACTGGCTGCACATCGCTCCCTGGCTGCACATCACTCCCTGGCTGCACAGCACTGCCTGGCTGCACAGCACTCCCTGTGTGCACAGCTCCCTGGCTGCACAGCACTCCCTGGCCGCACAGCACTCCCTTGGCCGCACAGCACTCCCTGGCCGCACAGCACTGCCTGGCTGCACAGCACTGCCTGGCTGCACAGCACTGCCTGGCTGCACAGCTGCCTGGCTGCATATCACTCCCTGGCTGCACAGCTGCCTGGCTGCATATCACTCCCTGGCTGCACAGCACTCTCCCAGGCTGTATTTGCCTTTTTGCATGGCACATTGTGGATTATAATTGCAGTTCTGGAAGGCTCCTGAAAACAGGAAACCATAAGAGGAACCCTCACATTTGCAATGCTGCCTCGTGTAGAATTGGGACATTTCCTAGAGTCTCTGGGGGGATTGGCTGACTCTTGATATTGGGGGAAAGGTCACCTATACTTACTTGTATTTTTCCAGTGACTGTCTCTTAAACTGTTTTGTTATTGTATATTTATATATAATGAAAGTATTTCCCAGCCCAAACCCTGAATCTGTACATTTTTCTAAGCCATGTATAGTTCTGTGGGGGCAGGATTTGGAGTAATAAATAATTTATATTTTTATTAGTCCCCTACCTCACCACCTAATCATTTCCCAACACCACTCCATCAAGCAGCTTTTTTCCTTCTCGTGTCTACCACAATGTTTACTCTCTCTTTCCCCCTCTCCAGGACAGGTCACAGAATCACAGAATTAAGCAGGTTGGAAAAGACCTTCAAGATCATCAAGTCCAACCTATACCCCAACACCATCTAATAACTAAACCATGACACCAATTGCCTCATCCAGTCTTCCAGGGATGGTGACCCTACTACCTCTCTGGCAGTGCCTGTTTCTTTGTGTCAGTGGTGCCATCCCCACTGGCCATAACCTCTGGAGAGCTGCTTTTATTGCTCCAGGATGAGGGCTGTCAACATTATTCCATCAAGAAAATAAATAAATGCATTTTTTAACAGATCTCAGAATGTGATTCTCTGTTTTCTGAGGGGGAAAAGTAAGAAAGGAACTGCAAGAAGCTTTCTTTTCACTGAACAGGACAAAAATACATCTGAGCTATGGAAAAAGAGATGGCTGAGTTCCAGCTGCTCCCTCACAATGACTGTCTCTGCTTTCCACTGGGATGGGGGCTGAAAACCTGGTCAAAGCTGGGGACCTTGCCCCAAGCAGCTCATCCCACAATTGGCTGATGGGCAAATACCACCTAGAGGGAGGTGTTGGCATAAGAGTACCGAACTGGTTTGGTTGGAAAACACCTTTGAGCTCATCCAGATCTGGAAGCTGCTTCTTCTCTGCCTCCTCTGTATACCTCTAGGGATGGGGATACAGCCACCTCCCTGGGCAGCCTGTTGCAGGCTTTGACAACCCTTTCAGGGAAGAAGTTTCTTCTAATGTCCAACCCCAGATGCATCTTGAGGCTGTTTCCTTTCCTCCTGTCACTTGTTCTTGGGAGAAGAGCCCAACCCCCACCAAACTGCTGCCTCCTATCAGGGAGCTGTAGAGAGCAATGAGGTCTCCTCTCAGCCTTCTCCACATTAAACACCCCCAGCTCCCTCAGCTGTTCCTCCCCAGCCCTGTTCTCCAGACCCTTCCCCAGCTTGGCTGCCCTTCTCTGGACCTGCTCCAGTCCTCAATGTCCTTCTTGAAGTGAGAGACCCAAAACTGATCTCAGAATTTGAGCTGTGGCCTCCCCAGTGCCCAGCACAGTGGCACAATCCCTGCCCTGCTCCTGCTGCCCACACCATTGCTGCTGGTGGCCTTCTTGGCTACCTGGGCACACTGCTGGCTTATCCTCAGCCACTTTTGACCAACACCTCCAGGTCTTTCTGTACTGGGCAGCTTTCCAGCCACTGTGCCCCAAGCCTGGAGTACTGCATGGAGTTGTTGTGAGCCAAGCGCAGGAGAATGGCAGAAATCATAAAGCAAAACCATGGTTCAGTGTTTGTGGAGAGGACAAAAGAAGGGAGAGCAGCATGTGGAGAAAATAAATTGTACAGGCATTTGGGTAGTGAACACAGCTTACAGCTGTTGGCCTAAGAGCAGAGAAGACAGTTTGGGATGCCTCTGCCAGTTTGCAGGCAAGTCTGGCATCACAGCTGAGCACTGCTGGGACAGGCAGCCCAACCTGCAGGAGGAGGCCACAGTGAGACTTTTGTCCCCACACACGAGTGAGTGTCACTGCCCTCCAAGCCTTGGCAGGGGATAGTGGGCAGGGTTGCTCTTACCTGTTCCTTGTCCTCCTGCAGTGACAGGATCTGCTGAAATGGATTGCAGCCTTGCTGTGTTGTCCTCAGGGAAAGGATCAAACAGCACCAAGCCAGCACACACAGCACTGGCCACATCTGCTTGGAAGGGACCTGCCCAGACAGACAAGTTCACAGAACCACAGACCCCCCGGGTGCCTCGGGTTGGAACAGACCCTCAAAGGGCATCTTGTCCAAGCCGCCTGCAGGCAGCAAGGACGCCTCCAGAGAGAGCAGGCTGCCCAGGGACACAGCAAGGCTGACCTTGAATGTCTCCAGGGCACCTCCCTGGGCAGCCTGTTCCAGTTTCTCACTGCCCTCATTGTGAAGAGCTTCCTCCTTCTGACCTACACCTACCCAGGCTGAGGCAGGACCCAGCTGAGGCAGGTCTGATGAGCACTTGGCTTGTGTCTCTCAGGCATGACTCCATGAAGCTCAAGTGCATTTGCATATAGATGGAGCCAGCTGTGCCCTGGCTCAGGAGAACAAACTCAGGAAGCCCCGGGGCACCTCCTCTTTGGGGAGAGCAGTTCTCTCCAAGGGACCATTAAAAGGGCCTCACCTCTGGTGACAGCAGACAAAGCCCTGTCAGGAGACTTTGGACTGTGGCAAACAGGGCAGCGTTTGCCAGGCCACATGTCAGAGCACAAGACCTCAGCTTAGCTGCCCAGGCTCATTGGGGACCAAGAGGCAATGACTGAGCGGCACATGGACTTGGATGTCTTCCAGCTACCTCCCAGGCATTGGACCTGCTGACTGCATTTAGGGTCATGACCCCAGAGAAAACAGCCCAGCTACGTCCTCTAAAGAACTTCTCCCTTTTGAGAAGAGGAGGCTGAGGAGGATCTCATCAATGCTTACAATATCCAAGGGGTGGCTGTCAGGAGGATGAGGCCAGATTCTGCTGTGTTCCCCAGTGACAGGACAAGAGGCAAGGGGTGATGGAACAGGCCAGTGATAGAAGCATGCTAGCTGGGAGCAGGATGAGTCCCAGGCCAGAGCTCTGTTAGTCAGTGTGCTGCAGTTGTTAATGAGCAGAACCACAGAATTGTTTTGGGTGGAAGAGACATTTAAGATCATAGAGTTCAGCCATGCCCCCAGCACTGCCAGGGCACCACCAAACCACGTCCCTCAACACCACATCTACACAGCTTTGAAACCCCTCCAGGGATGGGGACTCCACCACTGCCCGGGGCAACCTGGGCCAAGCCTTGACAACCCTTTTGGGGAAGAAATTGTTCCTCATGTCCAACCTAAACCTCCCCTGGTGCAGGCTGAGGACATTTCCTCCTGTTCTATTGCTTCTTCCTTGGGAGAAAACGACCAACGCCCACCTGGCTCCAGCCTTCCTTCAGGAAGCTATAGAGAGCCAGCAGGTCTCCCATCAACCTTCTTTTCTCCAGGCTGAACATGTGCTGCTCCTCCCCAGCCCTGTTTTCTAGACCCCTCACCAGCTTTGTTGCTCTTCTCTGGACAAGCTCCAGCACCACTTCTTGGAGTGAGGAGCACAAATCTGAGCCTCCTGTTCAGGATGTGGCCTCACCAGTGCCCGGTACAGGAGAAAATCACTTCCCTGATCCTACTGACCACACCACTGCTGGTCCAAGCCAGGATGCTGATTTTGGCCACCTGGGCACTCCATTCTGTAATGCAGATGTTATCAGTCACTCGCTGGCATTGTCCTGAGCTTTTATGTGTTGCAGACAGACCCACACCTGCTGCTTTGCAAGGGTGGCAGGAGGGTGAGGCTGAGGGAGAGCAGAGTCTTCATCTCATAGCTCAGATTCAGAGAATGGGTTGGGCTGGAAAGGACCTCAAAGGGCATCCAGTTCCACCCCCCTGTGCTTCCAGTCCCTGTCTCTCCCAACAACAACTCAATAACCCATGGGCTGCAGTTCTCTCATTATTGGGGAGACAAATAAAAGACATTTCAAAGACCCACAAGGTAGACAGTTCTGGAGGGTTCACCTCCTGGGTCCTCTGACACAAGTTATTAAACCCATTTTTCAGCAAACCCAGGGCTTGGGCGACCTCTGAGAGTTTTTGCCACAAACAAAACCTAAACCACACTTGGGAAAAAAGTAGTAAATAGGAAGGGGAAAGGAAAAAAAATCAGGGGAAAATTAGAAAGCTGTAAATGTAATAACTTTCCATTATGCAAATTTGATATAATCAGAGCTGGAGCTGAAGTGCAATAAAAACAGACTTTCATTAAGTTTATGACTTTCTGACTCTATAATACCCCAGAAACCCCAGTTCTGGGGTTACCATAGTGACACAAGCTTACAGCTTCCAGGGGTTCTGTCTGCTCTCCAGCAAGTGCACAATGAAGCTGGGCCAGGACCTGGTTTCTCAGCTCCTTCAGCTGGGAAGAACCTGAAACTCAAACAGCAAAGGGCATTTGGCAACATAACTGAGTCTTAAATCCTAAACCCTGCTCAGGTCACCTGTGCCTGAGGGACTGATGGGACAACTCTCTGACCATGGGTGGCATCTAAAAGGCACAGATCATAGAATCATAGAATGAATTGAGTTGGAAGGGATCATCAAAGGGCATCTTGTCCAACCCCTCCTCAGGCACCAGGGACACCTCCAGCTAGAGAAGGCTTCCCAGAGACATAGCAAAGCTGACCTTGAATGTCTCCAGGGATGGGGCCTTCACCACTTCCCTGAGCAACCTGTTCCAGTGTCTCCTCAGCCTCACTGTGCAGAACTTCCTCCTGATGTCCAACCTAACTCTGCCCTGCTCCAGTTTCAAACCATTGCCCCTGGTCCTATCCCCACAGCCCTTCTGAATGGTCGCTCCCCAGCCTGCCTGTAGGTCCCCTGCAGGTATTGAAATGCTGCTCCCTGGAACTTGATCTCCAGACTGAAAAACCCCAACTCTTCCAGTCTGTTTTCATAGGAGAGGTTCTCCAGCCCCCTGATGATCTTTGTAGCTCATCCTCTGGATGACCTTCCTTCCAGCTCTTGCCAAACTGCCAATCTCACAGTACTCTGGTGCTGACTTCAGACAGGGCACAGCCAGGTCCTGTTTGTAAAGCAGTAGCCTCTGGTTTTCTGGGGAATATTCCATGATTAGGTGGCCACAAATGAGCTGAGAAGAATTTAACTACAACAGCTGCAATGAAGTGAAGCCCAGCTGGAAAAGATCACTTCACAGTTCTTCACTATGAGGGTGGTGGAACACTGGAACAGGTTGCCCAGGAAAGTGGTGAATGACCCACCCCTGAAGAGATTCAAGGTCAGACTTGATGTGGCCCTGGGCAGCTTGCTCTACTTGGGGATGTCCCTGCTGCCTGCAACAGGGTTGGACAAGATGACCTCTGGAGGTGTGGCAGTTCAGGCTGGGTGCCCCCTGCCACTGCCGCATGAGATACACCTCTGGTGTCCTGAATGTCCACCCAATCAGGTAGACACAGGAAACGGCGTATTTCTACCCATAAATCCTGCCCCCTATCAGTCCATCTGCAGAGTCATTCTCTGCCTCATTTTGCCCTCTCTGCTCCCGTGGGAGATGCTCTCTCTTATCGGGTAATGGTGAGGGAGTATCTCAAGGCCTCTTAGGCCTGTCTAGGCCTAATGCCAGGAGGAGAAAGGAGGAGGGGGGGGGGGAGGGGGGGCAGTCTCAGACCTGGCCAGCCTGAGACTTGCCTAGCAATGGGGGGGGAAAGAAAGAGCCCTGGGGGTTTTGGGTATACCCTCAGGTGGGAGAGGGGAAGGATTGGGAAGCTTTTGGGATTATGTAAGGGGCTCTGTATATTCTTGGCACGATGCTTTGTAGTTTTTGTAGTTTCACCAATTGGTTTTCCATTTAAACTTTCCATCACTCTCCAATCCGTTTGTGTGAGTGCCATTCTTTTGTCCCTCTCGGGGCAAGAGACGATCTGTCTGGCCTCAAACCAGCACAGGAGGTCCCTTCCAACCTGATTCATTCTATGATTCTACGAAATTCTCTGATTTTCTGTATGCTGTCAGACAAAGGACATGTGCTGAGGTGTCTGCTCTCTGTGCCTTGCTGCTCTGCCTTCAGGTCATATCTCAATGCCCAGTATCCAAAGGGTGCAAAGTGGTGACTGTTACACAAAGTGCTGTGTTCCCAAAGAGGAACCTTTATGCAAAGCAGAGCTCCTGACTGTGACCTACTGATGGCGGCATCAAGCAAAGGTTGGACTTGATGGTTCACGGAATCACAGCCACAGCCTCCCTGGGCAACCTGTTCCAGTGTTTCCCCACCCTCACTGACCTTAGAGGTCTTTTCTGCCCTTAGTGGTTCTATGCAGTGGAACAGCAGCCTTAGTTTTCAGGTTCTCCATTTCCCTCTCTTTTTAAAGGTTAACATTTCACAGCAGCGTCACTGACCTCCCTCTCAGTTTGCCTCTGTACAAACACCTCTGTTCAAAACCCAGCACAGGGAAATGCAGAGTTCCTCTTTCTCCTTTCCCTCAGTCCCTGAGGAGGTTCCCATCTCCTGTCTGCTAAGCAGGGAGACCTCCTTTTCCTGGTCTTGTTTTGAAGCAAATCCACAGTGAAAAGCCAAAGCACTCTTCTCAGAGACCATCACACCTCTGCCTCTGGCCAGCTGCTGAATTCAATAGGCAGTGAGGCCACATCTGGACTGTTTTGTCCAGTTCTGGCTCCTCAGTTCAAGAGGAACAGGGAACTACTGAAGAGAGTCCAATGGAGGCTATGAGGATGCTGAAGGGACTGGAGCACCTGTGTGAGGAGCAAAAGCTGAGAGCCCTGGGGCTGGAGAAGAGCAGCCCCAGAGGGGATCTGAGCAATGTTTACAAATATCTGCAGGGTGGGGGCAAGAAGAAGGGGCCAGGCTCTTGTCAGTGGTGTCCTGTGATAGCACAAGGAGCAGTGGGCACAAACTGGAACACAATCTGGAAGATTTCCTGGCAGAAAAGAATCTGGAGGTGCTGAATGACAGAAGATGAGCCAGGGGGTGCCCAGATGGCTAAGAAGGCCACCAGCAGCCTGGCCTGGAGCAGCAATGGTGTGGGCAGCAGGAGCAGGGCAGGGATTGTGCCCCTGGACTGGGCACTGGGGAGGCCACAACTCGAGTCCTGGGTTCAGTTCTGGGCCTCTCACTCCAAGAAGGACATTGAGGAGCTGGAGCAGGTTCAGAGAAGAGCAACAAAGCTGGGGAAGGGTCTGGAGAACACGACTGGAGAGGAGCAGCTGAGTGACCTGGGGGTGTTTGGTGTGGAGCAGAGGAGGCTGAGGGCAGACCTCATTGCTCTCTACAGCTCCCTGATAGGAGGCTGCAGTGAGGTGGGTTTGGGTTCTTCTTCCAAGGAACAAGTGACAGGACAAGAGGAAACAGCTTCAAGTTGCCCCAGGGGAGATTTAGTTTGGACATGAGGAACAATTTCTTCCCCCTAAGGGAATTGTCAAGGGCTGGCCCAAGCTGCCCAGGGCAGTGATGTAGTTCCCATCCCTGGGAGGGTTTCAGAGCTGTGTGCTGTGGCAGTGCTGGGTTCATGGCTGGACTCAATGCCCTTAAAGTTCTCTTCCAGCCAAAAGAATTGTATGACTCTTAACAGTAGACCTCTGCAGGATTAAGGGATCTGAGCCATGCTGTCCCCTCATTTTACTCATTCCCACGCCTCCTGCTCTACCCTTTGTTGGAGGTCAGCTTGTCCATGCCAGTACCTTCCATCCTGCAGCACTGCCCATCAGTTGCTGCTGGGACCTGGAGGCTCTCTGCAGGATGCTGCATTTCCTCCTGGTTTGCAAGGCTGTGATTTTGGAAGAACACTCCAGGCACAGGGGCCATTGTCCAGTGGAGTGGGGCCCTCATAGCCCTAATGCCAGATTGCCTCTGCCCCTCTGGGCACTGAGAAGCTCCTTCAGTGGCATAGCAGTGGGTACTATTTTGGATGCAGAGTAATTAGCAGCATGGCAGGAAAAAGCAGCAAAGCCATGAATGGCATTTTGGGACAATTATTTCACCATCTCTGGCTATTATCAGTGAAGCTTATTAGCACCAAATTGTCTCCACAGGAAGCAGCATCAGCATGCAGAAGAATGCCTGGGGGCTGGCTGGTGGAGCAGGAGGCAGCAGAGTGGATCTCACCCTGCTCCTCCTCGCTGCAGGAGCATGCAGAGGGACAGCCTGCCATGGCCTGAGGAGCTTCAGCTTTCCTGCTCCAGCTCTGCAGCAGGACGTGGCTCTGGGACTGCTGGAGTGACCTGGTTTGAAGAGAGGCTGGAGATTTGCAGAGTCACAGATTGCATCAGGTTGGAAGGGATCCTCAAAGGGCATCTTGTCCAACCCCGCCTCAGGCAGCAAGGACACCTCCAGCTACAGCAGGCTGCCAGGGACACATCAAGTTTGACCTTGAATGTCTCCAGGGATGAGGCCTCCACCACCTCCCTGGGCAACCTGTTCCAGTGTCTCCCCAGCTTCACTGTGCAGAACTCCCTCCTGATGTCCAACCTAACTCTGCCCTGCTCCAGTTTCAAACCATTGCCCCTGGTCCTGTCCCCACAGCCCTTCTGAACAGTCCCTCCCCAGCCTGCCTGGAGGTCCCCTGCAGATCTTGAACTGCAGCTCTAAGGTCTCCCTGAAGCCTTCTCTTCTCCAGGCTGAACAGCCCCAACACCCGCAGCCTGTCCCCACAGGGGAGGTTCTCCAGCCCTCTGATCATCTTGGTGGCCTCTTCTGACACATACCTCTCATGCTGAGAACTCCAGAGCTGGACACAGTGCTGCAGGTGGGGTCTCAGCAGAGCACAGCAGAGGGGCAGAGTCACCTTTCTTGACCTGCTAAGTGACAGAGAATGGTCTTTCATGCTGAACTTGAGCTCCTGCTGTGACATGGTCTGCTTAGTGGGTGGGGGAAAGGCTGTGGATGTTGCTTACCTGGGATTTAGTAAGGCCTTCAGTGCCTTTCCCCACAGCATCCTTCTGGGGAACTGGCTGCTCCTGACCTGGAGTGGCACACTCTTTGCTGGGTGAAAACCTGTTTGAATGGCCAAGCCCAAAGTGTGGTAGGAATAGAGTTAAAACCAGTTGGTGGCCAGTCCCTAGTGGTGTTCCCTGGGGAGAGCTTAGAGCTGCATTTCAGTACCTGAAGGAGCTACAGGTAGGCTGGGGAGAGATTGTTCAGAAGGGCTGTGGGGATAGGACAAGAGGCAATGATTTGAAACTGGAGCAGGGCAGAGTTAGCTTGGACATCAGGAGGAAGTTCTGCGCAGTGAGGCTGGGGAGACACTGGAACAGGATGCACAGGGAGCTGGTTAAGGCTCCATCCCTGGAGACATCAAGCTTTCTGTGTCCCTGTGCAGCCTGCTCTAGCTGGACGTGTCCCTGCTGACTGCAGGGGGCTTGCCCTTGGAGGGTCCCTTTCACCACGATGCCACCTGTGATTTAGTGGATGCTTGGATTCATCCGCTGCCCAACAGTTGTGGGAGATTCTGTCTCCATCCCCAGACAACTCCTCCAACCATCTCTTAACAAATAACTCAACCCCACTGCAAGGCAGCTGAGCAGAGGGTAAAGCATAGATGGCAGGGAGCACAGGAAAGAAGCCCTGCTGGCTTTGATGCGGGGAGCTCAGGCTGCTCCGCAGGAGGAACACTCATTTTGCTTTGATGGAAATTTGATTTCTCTGCTTTTTGTCTCCAGGACATGATAACAGCACCAAACACTGCAGAGAGCTCTAGAGGCAGCACACACTGCTGGATGAATCATTCCATCCAAATTCTGAAGGTCCTCTCCAAGGTGAGCTCTGGACTACAAGGGATTTTTCTTGTCAGGCCTTCAGTTCTCCAGCCTCCTGAGATGTGTTGCAGCAACGTGGTCTGCTTTGCTCAGATACGTTCAGCAACAGAGGCTATTCATGACTGGTGAGTTTTTCTGGCAGATCAGAAGTGTCCTGATGGCCTCTGCCTGGCTCTGTTAGCCTGTAGTGGATGTTGATATCTAAGCAGCATTCTCAAGGACACTTCCATTGCCTCAGCAACTGAATGATAAGAGACAATCCCAGAATCCCAGTTTGGTAGACTACAGAATCTGAGAATCACAGACTAGCAGAGGTTGGAAGGGACCTTCAGGAGATCGGTTGTGCTTTTCTGTTGATTGTATATATTTGTAAATGTTGTGAATTTTGTATATTTGTACATATTCATTGCATTTCATCATAGATTTTAGACTCTGCTTGTAAATGCACAACCGATCTCCCTTTGCTTCCCCCCAAGGGGACCCTCCCAAAGGGGCCTCTCTCTCTCCCAGGAGCTTCCCCCCAGACCCCCCTGGACAGAGAAGCAGAGTTAGTTAAGCAGACAGTTGTTAACTTAGCTGCCAAGGTCAGTACGTGTTATCTTCAGCCAGAAGAGAAGAAGAAACAGCAGCCAGACAGCCCAGCAACTGCCCCCACTGCAGAACGCAGAATGTGCAGAGTGCCTACTTTGTTTTGGGTAATAGTTCTTAAACATTTCTATCTATCCAATGGAAGTGTTTAGAACAATCGTTATTTTGCTTTCTTACACCCAATAGTGACTTATTTGCATTCTTTCACTTTCTCTGTTCTGAACTTTGCAAGGAAAAATTAAAAAGACAGTTTCAAACCATCACACCCAGTTTGGTAGACTACAGAATCTGAGAATCACAGATTAGCAGAGGTTGGAAGGGACCTCTGGAGCTCATCCAGTCCAATCCCTGCTCCAGCAGGGCACCCACAGCAGCTTGCCCAAGAGCACAATGCTCAGGGGGGGTTGGAAGCTCTCCACACAAGGAGACTCCACAACCTCTCTGGGTAGCCTGCTCCAAGCCTCCAGCACCCTCACAACAAACAACTTTCTCCTTCTCCTCAGATACAACCTCCTGGGTTCCAGTTTGTGCCCCTTGCCCCTTGTGCTGTCCCTGGGCACCCCTGAGCAGAGTCTGACCCCAGCCTCTTGCCCCCCACAGCTCCTTTAGCTCTTGCTGAACACTGCTGAGATCCCCTGTGGGGCTGCTCTTCTGCAGGCTCAATAGCCCCAGGGCTCTCAGCCTTTCAACATCTGACACCACTTCAGGCTTTCCAGAAGATAAAGATAAGCATCTTCTGGCAGGGGCAGAGGGACTCAGACCACTTAAAAGCAGGTGGAAGGAGAGAGGACCACCAGGTCTTCCTGTGCAGGAAGGACACAGTGGGTGGTGAAGGCTTTCCCAACAATGGGAGCTCTCAGCTGCTGCAGGGAGCAGGAGTGGTTGCAAGCAGCAAGGAAATTAATTAAAGCTAAAGATCAGCAGCCAAAGAGAGTGGAGGAGTAAATGTCACTTCCTAAGTAGGGCAGGGAGGTAACTTTGCACTAATTAACCACAGCTTTGCTGCAGGAAAAGGACACAGCTGCCAGCTGCAGCCTCCCGCATGCATTCTGGGCAGGGGCCAGCAAAGGTTAAGGTGGACTGAAATGAGTGTCAAAGGCTTCTTGTCCTGCAGGAGATTCCCAGCATCCAGAGCAGCTTCCTAGCAGGTCCCCTCTCAGATGTCCTGGTGCAGGGGTTGTTTCTTCCCAGCTGCAGGACCCTGCACTTGCCCTGGGTTGTTCCTCCCCACTTGGCCTTACTAAACTCCATTGGATTTCTCCCCACCCAGCTCTGCAGCCTGCCCAGGTCTCACTGGATGGCAGCACAGCCTTACAGGGTGTCAGCCACTGCTCCCAGTTTGGTGTCATCAGCAAACTGGCTGAGGGTCCCCTCTGTCTCTTCATCCAGGTTATTGATGAAGATATTAAATAGGGCTGGACCCAGTGCCCACCCCTGGTGGTCACCACCAGCCACAATCCTCTAACTAGACTTTGCCCCACTGACCAGAGCCCTCTGAGCCCTGTCATTCAGGCAACTCCCAATCCACCTCCCTGCCCAATCATCCAATCCACACTTGTTCAGCTTGGCTGTGATGATGCCATGGGAGAGAGTGTTGAGAGCCTTGCTGAAGTCAAGGCAGATGTTGACATCCACCTCCCCCAGGCTCTGCCTCATTGTGCACAAAGGAGGTTGGGTCAGAAGAACCGAAGTGGGGAGTTGGTAGTGAGGCTGCTCTCAGAGACTTCACATAGCAGCCTGGTTCAGGTTCATTCACTGCACTGATTGAGGCCATCAGACAAATCCCTTGGAGAGGAGATGAGGGTTCCTCCAGGCCCCTGTCAGCTCAGCTATTGCAGTGACAGCCCTCTGGCAAACCTTTGGCATTTAACTCTCATGATGGGAACTCATGCAGGAGATAACAGCTGTGGTGTCTGGAGGTGCTCTTTGTGGCATTCCCATACCAGCACAATGGAGTTCTTGGCATTTCCACTCACCATTCTCTTGCTCTTCTCCCACAGCAGACTTTCAAAAGCCACCTGCAGAACAAGGCAAACATCTGTGCTCAGCCCAGAGCTACTGGTTCTGCTGGTTCCAGAAAGGATGAAGAGGACTTCCCTAGGGTCCCAGCAAGATCTCAAGGGCTAGAAGCTACTGGAAGGTGGGGTTCAAGCCATCTCTTGATGGCATGAACAGCAAGGAAGGACTTGAGCAACCTGGGCTGGTGGGAGGTGTTGGCACTGAGGTGTTGGCACTTTAACCTTCCAACCCAAACTGTCCTATGAATCTATGAAACATTATCCAAACATCTGAGATTTCTTGATGTGGAAAGGGAAGATTCTCTCATGGTTTGAAGGCTCCAGGTTGTGCCTGTTGAGGGCAGGTTGGCATTTCATGCCTGGCAGCTAATGGAGTTGTGCGTGCAGGCCTGCGCCCAGCACCCCAACCGCTGCATCTCATCATGCAGAGCATGTCCTCGCTGGCTGGGGAATCATCAATGCTCATGGCCCTGCTGCAGGGTGCAAGGATGGCTTCCCATCCCTGACAAGTACAGATGAGGACTGCTCCTGACTCTCTGACTTGGTTAAACAACAGGGGAAAATTAAAGGCAGCCTCTGTTGAGCTGGGAGAGGGCAGCAAGAATGTGAGCACTCAGTGCCACCTCTGCAGAAAAAAGCAAAGAGAAAGGATGGGGCAATGGAGGTGTGTGTGGGACAGGCTGAGAGCTGGGATTGTTCAGCCTGGAGAGGAGAAGGCTCCAGGGACACCTTCTGGTAGCCTTTCAGTTCTTCAATGGCTTATCAGAAAGCTGGGGGCAGACTTTTGAGCAGGGCCTGTTGTGACACTGCAGGAGTGGTCAGGGATTGGCACAGGCTGCCCAGGGAGATGGTGGAGTCCCCATCCATGGAGGTGTTCCAGAAAGGTGTGGCCATGGCATCTGGGGCCATGGTTTAGTGGCCATGGTGGGGTTGGGTTGATGGTTGGACTGAGTAATCTCAGAGGGATTTCCCAACCCAAACTATTCCATTCTCTGAGCCATTTCTGGTCTACCCTGCCTTTTGGTGACCAGGCAAGCAGAACCCTGCAATGAAATGTGGGAACCAAGGATTCATGTAGTGACAAAACCTATTTCTTTCTCTCTTCTTTTTTTTGGCCTACTGCAGAGCCCTGAGCTTTTCAACTCTGACTTCTGAGTTAATGCTGGTAGGTGGTTCAAAGACCATGATGCAAAGTGAAGCCCCCAAGCATGACTTTCTCTATAGCTGCTTGACTTAGACACTCTGCTTTTCTGCACACTCATTCACTGCAATTAGCTCCTTCTGCATCTGCCTCCTGAACATTTCCTTTTCTACTCCCATGAATAATAAAGCATCCGCAGACCATGGCCCTTTATTATACAGTGCCTTCTCCAGGTCCGTTATGAATACACCAAAGAGTCCAAGTCACTGCACAGAGCCCTGGGACATGCTTTCATTTATTCCAGCCCATTGCTTCCTGTTCTAATGAGTTTTCAGTCCATGCAATGGATTTCCCTCTTATCCCCCTGCTCTGCTGAACTATCTTGTTAAAAATGTCTTGAAAATCCCAACTCTGACTCCATTATTCATTGGTTACTCCAGAATCCTCCAGCAGGTTTGAGGCTCTCCACCCTTATACCATATTTATCACTTCTCTGCTAGTTCTGTGCTTTATTATAATCTCTACTGATCTCTTGCCATGGAGGTCAGGTGTCCTGCTCTGCAGTGCCCACATCTGCAGGGACAGGACCAGGGGCAATGGTTTGAAATGAGAACAGAGCAGATTTAGATTGGATGTGAGGAACAAGTTCTGCACCATGAGGCAGAACAGGTTGCCCAGGGATGTGGTAGAGGCTCCATCCCTAGAGGTATTCAAGGTGAGGCTGGACAGGGCTCTGGGCACCCTGCTCTAGTGGAGGATGTCCCTGCTGACTGCAGGGGGGTTGGAGGCAGACAGTCCTTGCATCAGGCAGTATGGCTGTCACGAGAATTGTTTGGGTTGGAAAACCCCTTTGCCTTTCTAGGCCAAGTGAATCACACTCTAGAGATGCTCAGGCAGGGAGTCAAAGACAATGAGCTCAGAGATGTCTGTACCAGAAACATCTACACCCTGGCAGATGCCCTTTGCCTTCTATGAATCACAGAATTGTTTGAGTTGAAAAAACCTCCAAGGTCATCCAGTCCAACCACCAACCCAACCCTACCATGGCCACTAAACCATGGCCCCAGGAACTATGGCCACAAGTTTCTGGAACACTGCCATGCATGGGAACTCCACCACCTCCCTGGGCAGCCTCTTCCAATCCCTGATCACTCTGGAAGCAAAGAAATGTTTCCTCTTCTCCAACCTAACCCTCCCCTGGCACAATTTCAGGTCATTTCCTCTCCTATCAGCTGAGACTAGGGAGAAGAGCCCAACCCTCACCTGGCTGCAGCCTCCTTTAAGGGAGCAGTAGAGAGCAATGAGGTCTCCCCTCAGCCTTCTCTTCTCCAGACTGAACACCCCCAGGTCCCTCAGTTGCTCCTCCCCAGCCCTGTTCTCCAGACCCCTCCCCAGCTTTGTTGGCCTTTGGTCAGCTCTTGGTGCTGCAGTTTCTGGCTCTGTTCTGTTCTTCATGAATTCTAAAGGGATTTATTAAGAGTTGATGATGCCTTTAGCAAGGTCTCTTTTTGGCTTGTGCCAGAGCTCTGCTGCTTCCTGACCTTTGAAATCTCAGCACCCTTTGGGTGTATTTTGGGGAGACCAATGTTTTAGCAGGGCCTGTTGTGACAGGACAAAGGATGATGATTTTAAAGCAGAGCTCTCAGCCTTTCCTCCTCACAGATATGCTCCAGTGCCCCCCTTTGTAACCTCTGTTGGACTCTCTCCTGTAGTTTCTTGACTCTCTTGAACTGGGGAGCCCTGAAGTGGACACAAGACTTCACCCTCTGCCCAATCTCATCTGAAGCTGTGTGTATCCCATCAAGTCTTTGTGCTTTCAGCTGAGCAGCGTGTTTGCATGGGGGTGTGTTTTGTCAGATGTTCCCCCCAGTTCCAACTGAAACTTCATGGAGATGCAAACTTCTTTTGACAGCATTCCCACACAGGCTGTGAGGATACAAAGCCAGGTTTAAGCAGAATGCCTCAAAATAAACCCCTGAAAAGCAGAATGGTTTGTCAGTGCAATGGTGAACTCACAAAGCTGTTTCTGCTTTTCCTGTCAGGTGTCATAGGGATGCAGAAGTTACCACAAATATTTCCCCTGAGACAAAATGGTGAGGCTGTGATGGAGACTCATCCAACCAAAACTGTTGTGACTGGCTCCACTAATGACAGCAGAGCAGGACGACAGAGGGATCTCTGCACAAACCTGGAGTCCCCTCTGTGCTTTCCCTCTCTGCTGTCAGCCCTCGCTGACACTGGGCTGTCATCGATAGCAGCATGGTGGAGCCTGGCAGCTCCAAGCCACAGCCTCAAAGGCACATCTGGAGCTGACGAGAAGGAAAGACTGCAGGTGGTGACCAGCCACCAGTTTGCTTCACAGTTACAGGGACTGGGGGTGAGCCCTGAGTGTTCCTAGGCTGGCAGGGGTAGGCATAGTTTCATAGATTCACAGAATAGGTTGGGTTGGAAGGGACCTTAAACATCATCCAGTTCCAACCCCCTGCCATGCACAGGGACACCTCCCACCAGCCCAGATTGCTGAGGGCATCATCCAGCCTGGCCTTGAACACCTCCAGGCAGTGCTATGGCAATGCATCCAAAACCCCTTCCCCCATGGAGTCAGGATGGGGGTGAAGATCAGAAATGTGGAAAAGGGGTAAGGAGGGAGGCAGCTCCTCCCTTTTAAGGCCCTGCTAGCTGACAACTGGGCCCCTTCCCCCAAGCCACATGTCAGGGGCAGACCCCCAAACCAGCCTGGGCAATGCAGAACCTCATGCTGATCTGTGATATCTATGACACAGGGCATTGGGCCATGAGCTGATGTACAATGGGTTGGCTAGAGAGCACTGAAGGCTCTTCCTGGGATTTTCTCCCCCACACGTGTGGATCACACATCACAGTCCAGAAGGATTCCTCAAGAAACAGAGACACCAAGAGGACTACTCACAACTGGAACTGGCCTTGTGAGTGTATTTTGAACCACAGAATGCCTTCTCTTGTTAGTAGGGGCAATGAACTTCTCTTGGGTCCTATCATTTTCCAGATACTGCTTTTTAACCATTTGTACTGTCCCTGTACTCTGGCAGATGTTGTGCAAACCAGCAAACAATCTGTAAAGAATATTTTTTCCTAAATTTGTATATGTTACACAGGTGGTGGGATTTTTAAATGAATAAATAGTTTCTATTTTTATTAATTCACCACCTGCACCCCTTTGTTCCTAAAAAGGAACCTTCACAACCTCCCTGGGCAACCTGTTCCAGGGTCCCACCACTCTCACTCTAAATCTGCCCTCCTCAAGAATTTCTTCAACCTGAACCTTGCCTCAGGCAACTTGAGGTTGTTTCCTCTTGTCCTATCACTGATTCCAGCATTCCACTTTGTACTAAGACTTTCCATCCACTCAATATATGAAGGCATGGAGAGATGAATGAATCAGTCCTAAGCTGAGACCTTTGGATGAGTACTGATGGTGCTGAGGTTTTTCCACTGTGTGCCCAAGCACCACCTTCTGCAAAGAGACATGGAAACCTCATGAGAAGTTTGTATGGGCATCAGCTCTCTCCTGAGCTGTGCCTTCCTTGGGAGATGGAACACAAGAAGTTCCATTTAAACTTAAGGAGGAACTTCTTTAATTTTAGGGTGCTGGAGAGGCTGCCCAGAGAGGTTGTGGAGTCTCCTTCTCTGGAGAGCTTCCAAACCCAGGCTTCAGAGGGTTTAGAGGTGATTTGGCAAACACAGTTTATGGAGGAAAGTTGTTGATAAATGATAATAGCAAACTATGATTACAATGTGGATTAGAGAAAATAAACCCTGCTCATGAAATGAAGGTGGGGAGGAGCAGGGGAGATTGTAGGCAGTGCAGAGGTGTCCTGAGCTCCTGCTGCACTAGCAGCAGCAATTGGAAGTCTCTGTTGTCAAGTGGCACTAATGCTTGTGCTCATCATGGCACACCTCAGAAGTGCAGTGTGGTCACAGTAGGGTGGGGTTGGAAGGGACCTCTGGGAATCATCCAGTCCAACCCCCTGCTAAAACAGGGCACCCACAACAGCTTGCCCATCATCACAGTGCCCAGCTGGGGTTGGAAGCTCTCCACAAAAGGAGACTCCACAACCTCTCTGGGCAGCCTGCTCCAGGCCTCCAGCACCCTCACAACAAAGAATTTTCTCCTCCTGCTCAGATGCAACCTCCTGGGTTCCACTTTGTGCCCCTTGCCCCTTGTGCTGTCCCTGACCCCAGCCTCTTGTCCCCCCACAGCTCCTTTAGCTCTTGCTGAGCATTGCTGAGATGTCCTCTGGGGCTGCTCTTCTGCAGGCTCTCAGCCCCAGGGCTCTCAGCCTTTGCTCCTCCCCTGAACTCTCTCCAGCAATTCCCTGTCCCTCTTGAACTGGGGACCCCAGAACTCGACCCAGGACTCCAGAAGTGGCCTCACTGGGGCAGGGTAGAGGGGGAGCAGAACCTCCCCTGACCTACTGTCCACATTCTTCTGAATGCACCCCAGGAGACCATTGGCCCAGAGGACTGCAGGATGCAGAGGCTGCAGCTGGGTTTATTCCTCATGGTCAAACCTGATGTGGCCCAGAGCAGCCTGATCTAGTTAAAGATGTCCCTGCTGACTGCAGGGGGTTGGACAAGGTGAGCTTTGAGGGTCCCTTCCAACCTGATGCACGCTGTGATTCTGTGGTTATTGAGATCCTGCAGCTGCTTTTTGGACAACTTTAGGGCAAAGCAGAGCAAAACCTCAGGTACTGCAGTTTAGGTGTGTGCTGAAGTCAGTGGAGCTGATCTGCTGGTCACCAGTGTTTGAACAGACAACAACTTAGGGCAGCATTGTCATTTATTCTCTGTTGTGCTTTTTCTCTTTTCTTTTTCTCCTTTTTGTTTTTCCTTCTTCATTACCAGGGCTGTTAAATTTTATGAATACAGTATCCTTGCTCCTTCAGTTGATATTAATTCACTTGAAAACCTATCAGTGATGGAACAATCTCCAAAGGCTTCCCCATTACAGTAAATACCTGGTAGAAATCCAGATAAAAATTATAGCCTCAGGTTCCTTAAATATCTGCAAAATGCAAAAACAAATTTCCATCTGACCTCTGCTCTCAGTCGTCTGCTGACCCCAGGCTCAGTGCTCCCCAGTTTCCCAGAAGAGTCAGTTTAAGGGCTGGGACTGTGGATATCTCACAGGCTTTTGATAATTTCGCTTTGGCCATGGAGGAGGAACTTCACAAACTGCCTTTATCATCCTATGGCTTGAAATAAGGAGCAGAAGGTCCCCAGGCCTTTAAGTGCCCCAGACCCAGGTGGATTTGGCTAGGTTTGCTCTCTGGCAGATTTGGACAGTCCTGATGGATTGCCCAGAAAAAAAAGGAAGAACAAGGAGCAAACTTTTAGTGTTCTCAGATCTTTTACCAAGATTTACTAGAACAGCCTCCTCAGACAGGTGACAGGACAAGGGGCAAAGGGCATAAACTGGAACCCAGGAGGTTGCATCTGAGCAGGAGGAGAAACTTCTTTGTTGTGAGGGTGCTGGAGGCATGGAGCAGGCTGCCCAGAGAGGTTGTGGAGTCTCCTTGTGTGGAGAGCTTCCAAATCCCCTGGGCATTGTGCTGCTGGGCAAGCTGCTGTGGGTGCCCTGCTGGAGCAGGGCTTGGACTGGATGATCTCCAGAGGTCCCTTCAGCCCCACCCTGCTGGGTTCTGGGATTCCATGCAGGAGGATGTCCTAATTGTTCCATGCTCGTGACATTTAGTTCCAAAGCTAAATTCATGCAACTAATTCCACTCATCCCTCTTATCTTCCTGCTCTACTTTACAGACAACTCACACAGCTGAGTTTCTTTCCCGAGGGTTTTCCCAAACTGCTGATGTTTTGGAACTGCCTTTTTTTGCCTTTATAGATGCTAACAACTGTTTTCTTCTTGTCCATCTCATCAAAGCAAAATCCCACACACAAGACTCATTTCCTTCCAAACCTTCTCCCCATGGATGACCCCAGATGGTGTCTGACAATGAGCAGCCACTTTCCTCCATCCTTACTGCACATGTGGATCCCTGAAGGTATGTGGAACATCAGGAGCTGCTGCTGGTGGGCACTTGCCAAGCATAGTAAAGCACAGGAGGGTAGGAGGCTTCTTCTGTAACTGTTGTCACAGGGCCCTCAGCTCATGTGCAGTGGGCAGGGAAGTGACAGCTCAGTGGCTCTAGAAAGATTTCTCCTGATTAGCAGTAGAGGTGGGATTTGTGGCTGGGCTGTGTCCAGCACAGGATGTCAGTGTGGGCTCACGGAGCACTAGAAAGTCACCTGCCACCTGGATGGGCTTTGCAGGGTCTTTAGGGGGTCTTAACAGTGCAAAGGGGTGGGGAGCTGAGTGGTTCACCTCACAGGCACAGCTGCTGCAGTCCAGCCTCTGTACTCAGCCCTGAGGCAACAGCAGGGCACTCAGCTGGGAGAAGCCAAGCAGAAACTGCAATGTTTAGTCCTGCAGGAGAACCATTTCTCTGGTATCCTTCTTGGACAGGCCTGGTGGAGCCCCCAGGCACTACCAGGGATTAGTTTCCCCAGGAGGTCCAACACTAAAATAAAGCTCCAGCACTGCCACTCTTTCTGCCTCAGGAAACACCCCACTGAGGTGAGGCCTTGCTGGAAATTTGTGAGAGAATCCCAGAGATCTGAATGGTGAGGGCTAGAAGGGACCTCTGGAACTCATCCAGTCCAAGCCCCTGCTCCAGCAGGGCACCCACAGCAGCTTGCCCAGGAGCACAATGCCCAGGGGGGGTTGGAAGCTCTCCACACAAGGAGACTCCACAACCTCTCTGGGCAGCCTGCTCCAGGCCTCCAGCACCCTCACAACAAACAACTTTCTCCTCCTGCTCAGTAGGAACCTTCTGGGTTCCACTTTGTGCCTCTTGCCCCTTGTGCTGTCCCTGGGCACCACTGAGCAGAGTCTGGCCCCAGCCTCTTGCCCACCACAGTCCTTTAGCTCTTGCTGAGCACTGAGAATATGGAACCATCTTCAGATGGAAACAGCTGGGTTCCAGTTAGCTCAGTGAACTGGAAAACAAAAGTTCTGCAGAGCTCTCATTGGCCATTTCCTTTATCACAGCCAGCTGGCAGCTCCAGCTGTATCCCTGTCCCAGCAGCAAGGAGGTCTTCAGGGCAGGGCTGGGGTCTTGCAGGCATTAATTCTTCATTCAGATCCAAGCAGGTAGAAACCATACCAGGGAAAAGTGTCACTAAATCTGCACTGAGGACTCCTTTTGGTAGTGAATTGTGATAATATTTTGAAGCCTTTCTGATAGCCCTACCTGGAGCTCCCATCAAGCAGTAAAAAAGTCATAAATGGGACAAAAAAGAATTCTCCCCTGCCACACAGCCAGGCTGAGTTTACAGCTACAATTCATGCTAAGTGTGCAGCCATTAAGTTATTCAGGGATGATAATGGCTGCTCTTCATAATCCTTAATCACCATGCCAATAGGATTCTGCTTGCACTGGCTGAAGAGCAGCTGAGGGAGAAATGCATTTTGGCTGGGCAAGGATCAGCAAAGCTTTATGGTGATGGCAGATTAATTAGTGAGAGATGATGATGGAGAGGGGAGCAGAGCAAACAGCCCCCACCTCAGCACTGCCAGGACTTGGTTTGGTCAGCACTGCAGCCAGAAGCACCTTGGTGTCTTACATCATAAGATAGGAGGGACCTGGGGTTATTTGGTGGGGAGAAGAGGAGGCTGAGGGGAGACCTCATTGCTCTCTACAGCTCCCTGAGAGGAGGATGCAGTGAGGTGGGGGTTGGGCTCTGCTCCCTAGTGTCAGGTGATAGAATGAAAGGAAATTGTGCCAGGGGAGGGTTAGGTTGGAGAGGAGGAAAAATTTCTTTGCTGCCAGAGTGGTCAAGGACTGGAACAGGCTGCCCAGGGAGGTGGTGGACTCCTCATCCCTGGAGGTGTTCAAGAAACCTGTGGCCATGGCATCTGACACTAGGGAGCACAGCCCAACCCCCACCTGGCTCTAGCCTCCTCTCAGGGAGCTGTAGAGACCAAGGAGGTCTCCTCTCAGCCTCCTCTTCTCCAGGCTGAACACCCACAGGTCCCTCAGCTGCTCCTCCCCAGCCCTCTTCTCCAGACCCTTCCCCAGCTTGGTTGCCCTTCTCTGGACCTGCTCCAGCCCTCAATGTCCTTCTTGCACTGAGAGGCACAAAACTGAACCAAGTTTTGAGGTGTGGCTTCACCAGTGCCCAGTCCAGGGGTACAATCCCTGCCCTGCTCCTGCTGCCCACACCATTGTCCTTATCTTGAGCATCCACTTAGCATCCCTCCTTAAGTAGGTGCTTACATTTCCTCTGTCATCATGAGAGGGACAGGTGCCTCTGAAGGGATGTGAAGGAGGTCCTGCCTCCCTAGGTGGCTAGGCTATATCTGCACTCTCCCTGCTGCCCAGTAAGCAGTTGCTGCACTTTTCTTTGAAGGACAGGCTTCTGCTGCTACCTTTTGTAGCAGGCTTCAGCTTTCTTCCTTCTTTTAATCAAGGCTTGCCGGTAGTCCACATGGACAGGATCACAGATTGCACCAGGTTGGAACCAAGAAGCTACTCCAGTGAGTATAACTCCCCCAGGAAGGGTCATGACAAGCCTTTCTCTCCAGCATGCACAGGTATGACAAGAACCAAAAGCTGATGATGGACACAAGTAAATCTGGACTGGAACTAAGGTGCAAACACTCGTGTGATCCCTGGAAGAAACCTCCAATGACCTTTCCTTGTAAGACCTGCCTGTAAAATCCTTTCCTTTGGAGACATCTTGCCCAGGTCTCTGTGCTTCAATAGAAGCAGCCCTGCTAGAGCATGATAGCAGGAACCCAGAGCCCTCTGAATTCTGTGGGAAATGCAAAGCCTTCAGGTTCAGTTTAAAAACAAAATAAAAAATGTCCTTCAGGAAATGTCTTCGTCAGGTCCTTATTACTCTCCATGCTGATTGCCTGCAGGACCATCACTCATGTTGTGATGAAACCCAATGGGAGGAATATATTCTGCTTGGGAGCCAGCCAGATGTGCATTCCCCCTGGCCTCTCAAGTGAGCTGCACCATGTGGCACCAGCTGCTCTGAGGAGCAAGGTCATTGTGCCCCCCAGAGCTCCCTGCTAGGTACCCATTTTCCCTAGTGTGCAACAAAGGGTCTCTCAGCCTCCCCACTCCATCCAGGAAGCCCATCAGGGGCCTTGGTGGGGCACCCACCTCTCAGTGCTCTTTAGCACATGATTAAATACTTCCTGTGCCATCCCATTTTGTCCTGGTAAGAGAGCATGAAGCCCTCTTCATGCCAGACTGAGATTCAGCAGCAGATGTTGGCAACAGCTCCAGTTGGGAAAAGAAGGCTCCAGGGAGTCATCAGTGCATCCTTCCAGTAGCTGAAGGGCTCCAGGAGAGCTGGGGAGGGACTTTGGACAAGGGCTGGGAGTGGCAGGATGAGGGACAATGGCTTTGAGCTGGGAGAGGGGAGATTGAGACTGGAGATGAGGAAGAAATTGTTGAGAGTGAGGGTGGGGAGAGACTGGCACAGGTTGCCCAGGGAGGCTGTGGCTGGCCCCTGCCTGGAGGTGTTCAAGGCCAGGCTGGATGAGGCCTTGAGCAGCCTGGGCTGGTGGGAGGTGTCCCTGCCCATGGCAGGGGTTGGAGCTGGGTGAGCTTTGAGGTCCCTTCCAACCTAACCCCTTCTGTGAATCCATGACAATGGCTGTCAGAGTGGGACAGGGCAGTGCTGTCCCCACCTGTGTGCATGCTGGGGCTGGCTCTCACCATGGCTGGTCGCAGTTCACAAAGCCTCTTCTAGGGGCTGCTGAAGAATTTGGTCAAATACTTTTCCACTGACTGCTTCTAACAGTGGCTTTCACTTTTCTGAAGAGACATTCAGTTCTCCCTTGGCTTGGGGGTGCAATATTTGACATGTATCAGATAATTTCACCTCTCTATCCAGACTGAACAACTTTGCACCAAGTTAGATCAGAATGCTGTCAAACAGCTCACTGCTCACTGGCTGGTGGGAGCTGCTCTGCACCAGATCATAGAGAATCACAGAATGGGTTGGGTTGGAAGGGACCTCCAGGCAGGGGCCAGCCACAGCCTCCCTGGGCAACCTGTGCCAGTCTCTCCCCACCCTCACTCTCAACAATTTCTTCCTCATCTCCAGTCCCAATCTCCCCTCTCCCAGCTCAAAGCCATTGTCCCTCATCGTGCCACTCCCAGCCCTTGTCCAAAGTCCCTCCCCAGCTCTCCTGGAGTCCTTCAGGTACTGGAAGGCTGCTCTGAGGTCTCCCTGGAGCCTTCTCTTCTCCAGGCTCAAAAGCCCGAACACTCCCAGCCTGTCCCCCAACAGAGCTTCTCCAGCCCTATGATCATCTTTCTGGCCTCCTCTGGAGCCTCTCCAGCAGCTCCAGGTCCTTCTTGTGCTGGGGGCCCCAGAGCTGGAGGCAGTGCTGCAGGTGGGGTGTGAGCAGAGCAGAGCAGAGGGCAGAATCCCCTCCCTGTGCTGCTGCTCTCCCTGCTCTGGATGCAGCTCAGCACACAGCTGGCTCTGGGCTGCCAGGGACCATTGCTGGCTCCTGGGGACTTTGTCACCAACTGACACCCCGAAGACCTTCTCCTGCAGGCTGCTCTCACCCACTCCTCACCCAGCCTGGATCTATGCTTGAGATTGCCCTGACCCTGGTGCAGGACCTTGCAGTCAGCCTTCTTGAACTTCATGATGTTGGCTTGGGCCCTCCTCTGCAGCCTGTCCAGGTTCCTCTGGATGGATTCCTTTCCTCCAGTGCATCAAGTGGAACACACAGCTTGGTCTCATCCTCAGTCTTGTTGCAGGTGCCTTAGTCCGTAGTGCCAACAAAGATGTCACACAGCACTGGTCACAGTACCGGCCCTCAGGGATGCCACTTATCTCTGGTCATCCCACGTCCTCCCCTGGAGTGTTTTTAAGCAAGACTCCCATCCCACATGGCCTGTGCAGGGACCAGAGGAGCCATATTCCTGATGAGCAGGAGCCACAGGCACACGGATGGGCAGGAGAGAAGGGAAATGGATTACCTGCCATGCCTGAGCCTACTTGAAGTCCATGGGGTGATCATCTCCCTGGTCAAGAGTAATGATTTCCAGCTTCAGAAGCAATTGTCAGCTGTGATCCCATGATGAAGAGTATTGGCAGAAGCTGGTTTGGAACTGGTAGGTGCCTGGGGTGGTGATAATTAAGCAGAAGCAGAGATAAAGCAGGTGGTTATCTTGAGCTGCTGTTGTTCAGGAGACACTACCTGGATTCTGCTGAAAGCCAACACAGACAATTTCAGACTGCCTTAGGAAAGGGATTTGAGCTGTAAACTTTCTCAGTGTGGAGCCTAAGAGAGCTAAAATCTCTTCTCACCACAGAAACTTAAAGGGCTTTGGTCACATCTCCTACTGACACAGTGCAATGCACTTTTGTGCTCTATTTCCTCATGTTTGAGAGGCTAAAACCAGCTGCTTCACAGAAGACCAAAATTTGGAGTGCTCTGGAAAGGAGGTTGAATGCTCCTCCACTGAGCACCCCCAGCCTCTAGGCTTCCTTCAGTCTTTGCTTACAGGGCCTGTGGGGATTGGACCAGGGGCAATGGTTTGAAACTGGAGCAGGGCAGATTTGGGTTGGACATCAGGAGGAAGTTCTGCACAGTGAGGCTGGGGGGACACTGCAGCTGGCTGCCCAGGTGCCTGGTTGAGGCCTCATCCCTGGAGACATTCAAGCTCAGCCTTGCTGTGTCCCTGTGCAGCCTGCTCTAGCTGGAGGTGTCCCTGCTGCCTGCAGGGGTTTGGACAAGATCCCCTTGGAGGGTCCCTTCCAGCCCAGTGCAATCTGTGAATCTGGATTATCAGCTCTGTCCCTTCCCTGTGTGGTGGACACAGAGTCAGCAGAGCACAAAGCTGAACCTCTTTGCCTGTGCCTGCTGGGACCCAAAGGTCTTTCTTCTTGTATTTGAGATACTGAAGAAGGGTCCTAGCTGTCCTCCCAAGCACAGAGCCAGTTCTGTAACTCCATCTACCACTGAGATGTCCACAGCCCTGGGCAGGGTCCCAGTGTGTTCAGCAGGTTGTCAAGCATTTGAGTTTGTGTCAGAGGTAGGATTAAACCCTGGGCTTGATCTGTCCAGTGAGAGCTAGGGTTAGATGTAGTGCTGTGGTCACCTGTAAGTTTGTGTCCTGCATGATGGCTAAACAAGAGAGCTCAGAGGGTCGTGGTCAACGTGCAGAGTCCACTTGTAGAACTGTAACAAGTGGGGTTCCCCAGGGCTCAGGACTGGACCCAGCACTATTCAAAATCTTTATCAGTGACCTGGATGAGGGGACAGAGTGGAGGAGGAGGAGTGGTTGAGACACCATCAAGCTGTGACCTGGACAGGCTGCAGAGCTAGGCGAAAGGGAACCTAATGAGCTTCAACAAGAGTAAGTGTAGAGTCCTGCACCAGGACAGCTGAGGGGTGACCTGCTGGAACAAAGCTTCACAGAGGAGGACCTTGGAGTTATCCATGAGCCAGCAATGTGCCCTTGTGACCAAGAAGGCCAATGGGGTCCTGGGGTGCATGAAGAAGAGTGTGGCCAGCAGGGCAAGGGAGGTTCTCCTGCCCTTCTGTCCTGGTGAGACCATATCTGGATTATTTGGCTCAGTTCTGGGCTTCCCAGTTTAAAAGAGACAAGGAATTGGTGGAGAGAGTCCAGCAGAGGTTATGAGAGTGATGAAGACTGGAACATGTGTCTGAGGAGCAAAGGCTGAGAGCCCTGGAGCTGTTGAGCCTGGAGAAGAGCAGCCCCACAGGGGATCTCAGCAATGCTCAGCAAGAGCTAAAGGAGCTGTGGGGGGTAAGAGGCTGGGGCCAGACTCTGCTCAGTGGTGCCCAGGGACAGCACAAGGGGCAAGGGGCACAAACTGGAACCCAGGAGGTTGCACCTGAGCAGGAGGAGAAAGTTGTTTGTTGTGAGGGTGCTGGAGGCCTGGAGCAGGCTGCCCAGAGAGGTTGTGGAGCCTCCTTCTGTGGATCCACCTGGAAGTGTTCCTGTGTGACCTGCCCTGGCATGATCTCCCTTGCCCTCCATGATCTCCAGAGGTCCCTTCCACCCCTACCATGCTGGGATCTGACAGAGCTGCAATTTACCAGGATAAATGAGCTGAAACTCAGCCTAGGTGCTTCATCCCCCTCTCCAAACTGGTCCTTGGGGGAGCTTGAAGCTCAATCTGGAATTTCAGGATGTCTGAGCCCTCCATGAGTGATTGTCAGAGTTGATTTACTGGCTTCCATTTACAGATAGAGGAAGCAGCACCCAGGTATTTTTTTCCTGTTTGATTTAATGTCATTCTGTCAGCAACTGAATTACCCAAATGAGTGTGTCTAGACAGGGCTTTGCAGAGTTTAACAACACACTTCCACTTAATTTGCTGCTGGTTTACGCATGGTCCCAGAAGGAAGGACAGGCACAAACAGTTTTCCCCATCAGAAGTGACATTAGACCAAATATTCTCACACTGACAGAATCCTAGGCAGTGGGCACCTCACCAAGAGCAGAACTGGGTGTGGACCTGTGGTACCAGAAGAGGACCACAGAACCCCAGAATGGCAGGGGCTGGGAGGGACTTGTGAGATCATCCAGTCCCACCCTCTGCCAAAGCAGGGTGAACTAGAGAATGTTTCACAGCATGGTGCCAGGTGGTCTTTGAATGACTTCAGAGAAGGAGACTCCACAACCTCTCTGGGCAGCCTGCTCCAGGCCTCCAGCACCCTCACAACAAACAACTTTCTCCTTCTCCTCAGATACAACCTCCTGGGTTCCAGTTTGTGACCCTTGCTCCTTGTGCTGTTCCTGGGCACCACTGAGCAGAGTCTGGCCCCAGCCTCTTGCCCCCCACAGCTCCTTTAGCTCTTGCTGAGCATTGCTGAGATGCCCTCTGGGGCTGCTCTTCTGCAGGCTCTCAGCCCCAGGGCTCTCAGCCTTTGCTCCTCACAGAGCTGCTCCAGGCCCCTCAGCAGCTTTGCAGCCTCCCCTGGATTCTCTCCAGCAGTTCCCTGTCCCTGTGGAACTGAGGAGCCCAGAACTGTACCAAGGACTCCAGATGTGTCCTCACAAGGGTAAAGCAGAGCAGAGTGGTACCTGCTGGCCCCATTTTTTTTTTTTTTAATGCACCCCAGGGCCCCATTTACCTTCTTGGCCACAAGGACACATTGCTGGCTAATGGAGAATTTGTTGTCCCCCTGCACTCCCAGGTCCTCATTTGTGGAGCTGCTTCCCAGCAGGTCCTCCCTCAGCTGTCCTGCTGCAGGAGGTTGTTCCTCCCCAGGGGCAGGACTCTACCCTTGCCCTGGTTGCCCTTCATGAAATTCCTCTGCCCAGCTCTCAGCCTGGTCAGGTCTCACTGGATGGCAGCCCAGCCTGAGGGGTGTCAGCCACTGCTCCCAGCTTGGATCTCCAGCAGTCTGGCTGAGAGGCCACGCTGTCTTTTCATCCAGGTCATTGATGAAGATGTTGAACAGGACTGGACCCTGCATCGACCCCTGGGGAACACCACTTGTTACAGACCTCCCAACCCGACTCTGTGCCACTCAGCACAACCCTCTGAGCTCTATCTTTCAGCCAGTTTTCTGTCCAGCCCACTGCCCCTTCATCTATCCCATTGGAGAGACAGTGAGGAGCTGGGCAGGTGGCACTGAGCTGTGTCTCCTCAGGCCCTCACATTCTCTAGGAAGAGCTGCAATGGATGGGAAGTGACTAGCAATAGGATGGAAGGAGATAGGTTTAAGTGGAATAGGATGGAAGGAGATAGGTTTAAGTGGGACCAGGGAAGCTTCAGGTTGGAGATGAGGAAAAATTTCTTTGCTGCAAGAGTGGTCAGGGATTGGCAGAGGCTGTCCAGGAAGGTGGTGGAGTCCCCATCCCTGGAGGTGTTCCAGGAAGGTGTGGCCATGGCACCTGGGGCCATGGTTTAGAGGCCATGGCAGCTGGGTTACGGTTGGACTGGATGATCTTAAAGATCTTTTCCAGCCTTAATGATTCTCTTCTCCTGTGATTCTAAGAGTAAAGATACTCACCCACTGGCAGAGATCTGGGTGGACATTGCCCACCTTGGCCTTCATACTAGGTATCAGCGACTCTTCTCCAAGGAGGACACAGAAGTTTTCTTTATTTCTGGAGAGGGAGGAGACAGGGCCCAGCAAGAAGAGAAATAAATAACAGACAGATCTGATAGGGGCTAATCAAACTCCTCTGCCAGTGCAGCATGCTAATTAGCTTAACCAGATTGCTTGGAATGAGCAAATATTGCTTATTTCATTAACTACATGACAATTGTGCTCCCAAATGAATCCAGAAAGAAATTGAAGAGTGGAGATGTGAAAAATCAGAATGTTAATAAAATAAGCAGTGCCAGAGCAGTGCTGCAGCCCAGGAGATGGGTTTGGGCTCAGTGTCCAGGGACCTTTTATGAAGGAAATGACATGAAGCACCTGAAATGTGACTGCTCACTCCACAAGCTGTGGAGAGCCCTGGTGTTCCTCAGGGTCCCAACACAAAGGATTTTTCCTGAACAGATGGACCAAGAGCTGAACTGGGGCCCGGAGAGGGGAACTTCAGGGATGATAGCTCAAGGGCAGCAGCAGTGCTTTGAAGTTTGTGTCCATCAACAGCACCTTTTTCATCAGTGGGGTAAGGGTGTGAGCAAGGAGCTGAGGGCATGGCTTAGGGCAGGACTGTGTTAGCCTTGGTTCCACTCCTCTTGTGAGACCTCACCTGCAGTGCTGTGTCCAGCTCTGGAGTTCTCAACACAGCAAAGGCATGGACCTGATGGAGCGGATCCAGAGGAGGCCATGAAGATGATTAGAGGGCTGGAGCACATCTCCTACAGGTTGGGAGAGTTGGGGCTATTCAGCCTGGAGAAGAGAAGGCTCCAGGGAGACCTTAGAGCTGCAGGTCAAGATCTGCAGGGGACCTCCAGGCAGGCTGGGGAGGGACTGTTCAGAAGGGCTGTGGGGATAGGATCAGGGAGAATGGTTTGAAACTGGAGCAGGGCAGAGTTAAGGTGGAGATCAGAAGGAAGTTCTGACAGTGAGGCTGGGGAGACACTGGAACAGGTTGCACAGGGATGGGGTTTAGGCTCTGTCCCTGGAGACATTCAAGGTCAAATTTTCTGTGTCCCTGTGCAGCCTGCTGTAGCTGGAGGTGTCCCTGCTGACTGCAGGGGGTTGGACAAGATGACCTTTGATGGTCCCTTCCAACCTGCTGCATTCTGTGATTCTACAATTCTCTGGGATGTGCCATGCCACTCAGACATGCCGCTGAAGACCTCCTTTCCTGGGCCACAGATGATAAATGGAGGTGATGTAGTTTGCTCTAAGTGGAGAGCAGCAGTTGTTAGGTTTGGGATTCAGTTGTTGATCAGCAGAACTTGATGATAATAAGAAAATGATTCTATGAACTAGAGGCACATTGAATGAAGAATCTCTTGGCAAACAAGATCTGATCTGCTTGAGCTGTCGGCAAGGGACGTGCTGCAGGGAGGCGCTGGGTAGGCTGCAGCTTCAAAGCTCAGCTTTGTTAAACAAATCCAAACAAAATCCATCTGGTTTGTGAGCAGAGAAGGTTTTCATCCCCATAACAAAATCCAAACCTCTGATCAATGGTTCTGCTGAGCTGCTGGCTGAGGAAGGGAGATAAAATGAAACCAAAGCACCTGGTTTCACTCTGGAATCATAGAGTCATGGGCAAAGGCAAATGAACAAGGTCAGGAGCAGCACTACCATGCACCAGAAGGTGCAGGACATCAGCCAGCTGAGCAGGGCTCAGAGCCTTACTTCACCTCCAAAAGCAAGTACCAGCACCCGATGGCCCCACAGAACTTCAGTGCCATATGAGCATGGCCCAAGGAACAATACGGGGAAAGGTCAAGTCCCCCAAGCTTCACTCCACACACCTTCCATGGACAGAGGATAGAGCATCCCCCAAAGCCATCCCAAGGTGTCTGAAAGCAAACTGGATGTGTGACACTGAGAGCCCAGAGAGCTAGAGAACATAACCCCTGTGTGACCTTGACTCTGTGACTGTGACTCCATGACTGTGACTGTGGAACTGTGAAAGTGTGACTGTGTGACTGTGTGACTGTGACTGTGTGACTGTGTGAATGTGACTGTATGATGGTGTGACTGTGTGACTGTGTGACTGTGTGACTGTGTGACTGTGTGACTGTGTGACTGTGACTGTGTGACTGTGTGACTGTGTGACTGTGTGACTGTGACTGTATGACTGTGTGACTGTGTGACGGTGTGACTGTGTGACTGTGTGACTGTGACTGTGTGACTGTGTGACTGTGTGACTGTGACTCTGTGACTGTGTGACTGTGACTGTGTGACTGTGTGACTGTGTGACTGTGACTGTATGACTGTATGACTGTATGACTGTGTGACTGTGTGACTGTATGACTGTGTGACTGTGTGACTGTATGATGGTGTGACTGTGTGACTGTGGCTGTGTGACTGTGTGACTGTGTGACTGTGACTCTGTGACTGTGTGACTGTGTGACTGTGTGACTATGACTGTGTGACTGTGTGACTGTGACTGTGTGACTGTGTGACTGTGTGACTGTGACTCTGTGACTGTGTGACTGTGACTGTATGACTGTATGACTGTGTGACTGTGTGACTGTGACTGTATGACTGTGTGACTGTGACTGTATGACTGTATGACTGTGTGACTGTATGATGGTGTGACTGTGACTGTATGACTGCATGACTGCGTGACTGTGTGACTGTATGATGGTGTGACTGTGACTCTGTTACTGTGTGACTGTGACCATGTGACTGTGTGACGGTGTGACTGTGTAACTCTGTGACTGTGACTGTATGACTGTGTGACTGTGTGACTGTGACTGTATGACTGTGTGACTGTGTGACGGTGTGACTGTGTGACTGTGACTGTGTGACTGTGTGACTGTGACTGTATGACTGTGACTGTGTGACTGTGACTGTATGACTGTGTGACTGTGTGACTGTGTGACTGTGTGACTGTGTGATGGTGTGACGGTGTGACTGTGTGACTGTGTGACTGTGACTGTATGACTGTGACTGTGTGACTGTGACTGTATGACTGTGTGACTGTGTGACTGTGTGACTGTGTGACTGTGTGATGGTGTGACTGTGTGATGGTGTGACTGTGTGACTGTGTGATGGTGTGACGGTGTGAATGTGTGACTGTGTGACTGTGTGACTGTGACTGTATGACTGTGTGACTGTGTGACTGTGTGACTGTGTGACGGTGTGACTGTGTGACTGTGTGACTGTGACTGTATGACTGTGACTGTGACTGTGACTGTATGACTGTGACTGTGTGACTGTGTGACTGTGACTGTATGACTGTGACTGTGTGACTGTGACTGTATGACTGTGTGACTGTGTGACTGTGTGACTGTGTGACTGTGTGACTGTGTGATGGTGTGACTGTGTGATTGTGTGACTGTGTGATGGTGTGACGGTGTGACTGTGTGACTGTGTGACTGTGACTGTGTGACTGTCACTGTATGACTGTTTGACTCTGTGACTGTGTGACTGTGTGACTGTGTGATGGTGTGACGGTGTGACTGTGTGACTGTGTGACTGTGACTGTATGACTGTGACTGTGTGACTGTGACTGTATGACTGTGTGACGGTGTGACTGTGACTGTATGACTGTGTGACTGTGTGACTGTGACTGTATGACTGTGTGACTGTATGATGGTGTGACTGTGTGACTGTGTGACTGTGTAACTCTGTGACTGTGACTGTATGACTGTGTGACTGTGTGACTGCATGACTGTGTGACTGTGTGACTGTGTGACTGTGACTGTATGACTGTGTGACTGTGTGACTGTGTGACTGTGACTGTATGACTGTGACTGTGTGACTGTGACTGTGTGACTGTGTGACTGTGTGACTGTGTGACTGTGTGACTGTGTGATGGTGTGACTGTGTGATGGTGTGACTGTGTGACTGTGTGATGGTGTGATGGTGTGACTGTGTGACTGTGTGACTGTGACTGTGTGACTGTGTGTGACTGTGACTGTATGACTGTGTGACTGTGTGACTGTGTGACTGTGTGACTGTGTGATGGTGTGACGGTGTGACTGTGTGACTGTGTGACTGTGACTGTATGACTGTGACTGTGTGACTGTGACTGTATGACTGTGTGACTGTGTGACTGTGTGACTGTATGACTGTGTGACGGTGTGACTGTGTGACTGTGTGACTGTGTGACTGTGACTGTATGACTGTGTGACTGTATGATGGTGTGACTGTGTGACTGTGTGACTGTGTGACTGTGTGACTGTGTGACTGTGACTGTATGACTGTGTGACTGTGTGACTGTGTGACTCTATGACTGTGACTGTGTGACTGTGTGACTGTGACTTTGTGACTGTGACTCTGTGACTGTGTGACTCTATGACTGTGACTGTGTGACTGTGCGACTGTGTGACTGTGACTGTGACTGTGTGACTCTATGACTGTGACTGTGTGACTGTGTGACTGTGTGACTGCGACTGTGTGACTGTGTGACTATGTGACTGTGACTGTGTGACTGTGTGACTGTGTGACTGTGACTGTGTGACTGTGACTCTGTGACTGTGTGACTCTATGACTGTGACGGTGTGACTGTGTGACTGTGTGACTGTGACTGTGACTGTGTGACTATGACTGTGACTGTGTGACTGTGTGACTGTGTGACTGCGACTGTGTGACTGTGTGACTCTGTGACTGTGACTGTGTGACTGTGTGACTGTGTGACTGTGACTGTGTGACTGTGTGACTGTGACTGTGTGACTGTGTGACTGTGTGACTGTGACTGTGTGACTGTGACTGTGTGACTGTGTGACTGTGTGACTGTGACTGTGTGGCTGTGACTGTGTGACTGTGACTGTGTGACTCTGTGACTGTATGACTGTGACTGTGTGACTGTGACTCTGTGACTGTGTGACTGTGACTGTGTGACTGTGACTGTGTGACTGTATGACTGCAGTGTAGCTAGGGAAAGGACCTTCTGGGCTTTACTGGGACTGGCTGCACTGTACTCCCTGCTGCCCAGAGGAGGTCAGAGTCACAGACTGCTTTGGGTTGTAAAGGTCCCCCAGGGCATCTTGTCCAACCCCTCTGCAGGAAGCAGGGACACCTCCAACCGGATCAGGCTGCCCAGGAATGCATCAAGGCTGACCTTGATTGTCATCAGGGACAGAGCCTCCACCACCTCCCTGCACAACCTGTTCCAGTGTCTCCCCAGCCTCACTGTGCAGAACTTCCTCCTGATGTCCAACCTAACTCTGTCCTGCTTCAGTTTCAAACCATTGCCCCTGGTCCTATCCCCACAGCCCTTCTGAACAGGCCCTCCTCAGCCTGCCTGGAGCCCCTTCAGAAGCTGGAAGGCTGCTCTGAGGTCTCCCTGGAGCCTTCTCTTCTCCAGCCTGAACAGTCCCAACTCTCCCAGCCTGTCCCCACAGCAGAGCTTCTCCAGCCCTATGATCATCTTTGTGGCACTCTCTGGATCCTCTCCAGCAGCTCCATGTCTCTGTTGTGCTGAGGACCCTGCAGCTGAGCACAGAACTGCAAGTGAAGTCTCAGCAGAGCAGAGCAGAAGGGTAGAATACCCTCTCTCCATCTCTGGCCATGCTGTTTTGGATGCACTCTGCTCTCCTCCACTCCAGCCTGCTGCTCAGCTGGCAGGTCACACACAGGACCACACTGGACAAATTGAAGCCATCTCTCTCTTTCACTGCCTTCCTGCTTCACACAATCATGAAGTTGTTTTGGTTGAAAGAGTCCTTTAAGATCATTAAGTTTAACCAGTAACCAGGTCACAAATCTTTTTCCTCAGCTCCAGACATGACTTTTAAACCCCTCCACCACTACACTGGGCAGCCTAGACAGGAGCTTGGCAACCCTTCTGGGGAAGAAATTTTCCTCATGTCCTCCCCTGGTTCATTTTACACTTGTCCAATCACTTCGTCCTCACAGGGAGCTGTGAGAGTGAGAAGTTCTCTCCTCAGCCTTCTTTTCACAAGCTGTTCATGCTCTGGACATATCTGAACAGAAAGAAAGGAAAAGCTGGAGTGCAGGGACTGCTCCTGTGGCATTGCACACACTGCTTGAGCCTCCTCCACCTCCCTTCTCCCTTATAGCCTTCTACAGATGCCATGCCACACTGTCACTCTGCTTAGTGTGTCACCTTTCCCCAGAGATTGCTGCCCTTGTACAACTGCCTTGACTGTGCCAAGCCAGGGGGAGCAAACATTTATTTCAGTTGCTTGTGACTTAAAGGAAAGGGTTTGCAAGGAACCTCAAAGCTCATCCAGTTCCAACCCCCTGCCATGGGCAGGGACACCTCCCACCAGCTCAGGTTGCTCAAGGCCTTATCCAGCCTGGCCTGGAACACCTCCAGGGAAGGGACATCCAGGACCACCCTCTGCAACCGTGGTGATGCACTGTTGATGTGGCATCAGGTTTGAGGGTGGCTTGGACTGGATTCCCAGGCCACAATCAGAGCCAGATTCTGTCTTTAACATAGTCTGGGGAATTGAGAAGGTGCTCACCAGTGTCTCTAGCATGGAGCCCATTGATCATTGCTATCTACAGCTCCCTGAAAGGAAGCTGGAGCCAGGTGGGGGTTGGGCTCTTCTCCCTTGTCTCAAGTGATAGAAGGAAAGGAAATGTCCTGAAATTGTGCCAGGGGAGGGTTAGGTTGGAGAGGAGGAAAAATTTCTCTGCTGCAAGAGTGGTCAGGGATTGGAAGAGGCTGCCCAGGGAGGTGGTGGACTCCTCATCCCTGATGGTGTTCCAGAAAGTTGTGGCTATGGCACCTGGGGCCATGGTGGGGTTGTGTTGAAGGTTGGATTGGATGATCTCAGAGGGCTTTTCCAACACAAACAATTCTGTGATTCTGTGATTCTTCATCCACTGCATAGCACTTTCTGGGGATTCTATGGCATGAAATGACATCACAGCATCACAGCATAGTCAGCTGTCCCCAGCTCCTCCATCAGCTGAAGCCAAATATATTCTGCAAATTCCTTTCCCATTCCCAAACCTCCTTTCTGGACATGTCTCCAGCACAATTGCTGTGCAAGTGATGAGCTCTTCAGCCCATCCTCTGCCAGATCCCACAGCAGAGGCAGAGCTGGAACACAAACCTGTGAGTCAGAGGACATCTCCAGATGCCAGTGGACTTTGGTGCCCCCATTTCTGCTGAGCCTGTCTGCAGCAACAGCTTCCACTGCTGATCCTGATGAGCCTCACCCCGTGCTGCATTTCAATGCACTGCTCTGGGCAAGGTGCACTTTGAAGATGATAGCCAGCAGCTGCAGTGTGCCTCTGGTCCCCTGAGATCCCTGTTTGTTTAATAAACTGAACAGCACAGCCCATGGTGAAGGTAATCTTAATGGGAGGGGGGAGGAGGAGGGGGAAACTCTAAATGTCTGTGAGTAGAACTGATTGGGTATCAAAAAACACAAAGCATCCTGAAAACCAACTGACACAGCCACCAGATGGAAAAGCCACACAGATATTTTAATTAGAATTGATTACAACAGGTTAAAATAAACATCTAAGAAGTCAAGATGAAATCCTTCAGTCAATACAGAACTTCACCCTGAGAGAGTGCCCTTACTCCTTGCCAGCACCAGCCCAACCTGTTCTCTGAAGGCTCCTCAGAACAGACAAAGAAATAAATTGCTGACAAAGCAGAGTTCACAGCCAGATGCAACCTCACTCCCTGGAGCTCAACAGCTCTTCATTTTCATCCAGTCCCAAACACAAACCCAGGCTGGGTGGACAATGGCTCAAGAGCAGCCTGCAGGAGAAGGTCTTCGGGGTGTCAGTTGGTGACAAAGTCCCCAGGAGCCAGCAATGGTCCCTGGAAGCCCAAGAGGCACCTGTGTGCAGAGCTGCATCCAGAGCAGGGAGAAGAGCAGCACAGGGAGGGGATTCTGCCCCTCTGCTCTGCTCTGCTCACACCCCACCTGCAGCACTGCCTCCAGCTCTGGGGCCCCCAGCACAAGAAAGAGAGAAGCTGGGAGATTTGGGGTTGTTCAGCCTGGAGAAGAGAAGGCTCCAGGGAGACCTCAGAACAGTCTTCCAGTACTTGAAGGGGCTCCAGGAGAGCTGGGGAGGGACTTTGGACAAGGGCTGGGAGTGGCAGGATGAGGGACAATGGCTTTGAGCTGGGAGAGAGGAGATTGAGACTAGAGAGGAGGAAGAAATTCTTGGCAATGAGGGTGGGGAGAGACTGGCACAGGTTGCCCAGAGAGGCTGTGGCTGTCCTCTCCCTGGAAGTGTTCGACAGAAGACAAGAGGTGGCCCGAGGGTACTGCTGGTCAGAAGCATCCTACTGATGCAAGTGTCCCCAGGGGGGCCCAACTCCTGCTACGTCCCAGCATGTCACCTATGTCAGAAAGCAGCTCTTCTGGAGGAAACAGCTCTGCCAGGCTACTGGCAGTGGGACCCTCCAGGTAGTGTTGTCCTGGGCACTGGGCATGTGCAGGGGACCGTGCAGTCCCCAGGCCACAACTGCAGCATCCTGAACTAAAGTCCTGCATGGTTCTGCCTTCGGCAGGGTGTGGAGGGGCAGTCAGCCTCTCTCAGTCAGAATCAGCACAAGGAACAGCTTTGTGGGCTTGGGTGGATTCAAAGATTCTCCCTCACTGTGCTGGTTCTGCTGCCATCCTCTGGCAGCTGCTTTTCGATGGCACCCTCCCTTTGGACAGAGCAGGCCAAGCTCTAGGAGAACAAGGAGGATACTGTTCTCTCTCCAAAACACCAGGGGAACTTCTCCTGCCTTCCTTTCCTTGCAGATCCCCAGAGCTGAACAACTTGTCTCTGTCAGGCTGGGCCAAAAGGACATCTGGAGTATAATTCTCCCCAAGTGTCTGTTCTCAATACCTTCAAGAAGACCTATCAGCACCCATGTAGGGTGGGTCACAGTGCCTGATGGATGGACAGAGCCCTCTGGCACTGCTGTTCCAGTGACATTCCAACAGAGTCCTTCAGAAGTGCAGAGCTGCAGACAGGAGACCTCCTGCCCACATCTACCTGGGACAAAGTGCCAAAGCTCCAGCTGCCCTGCTGGAGGTTTTCTTTTCATCTGTAAGTCAGCAGCAAGTAGTGAACCCCAGCACCTGACAACATGGGACAGGGAAGCTGTGGCAGTTTAGGCTGGGTGCCCCCTGCCACTGCCACATGAGATACACCTCTGGTGTCCTGGGTGCCCACCCACAGGGGTGGACACAGGAAACGGCGTATTTCTACCCATAAATCCTGCACCCTATAAGGCCATCTGCAGAGTCATTCTCTTCCTCTTTCTTCCCTCTCTGCTCCCATGGGAGATGTCCTCTCTTATCGGGTAATGCCGGGGGAGTATCCTCAAGGCCTCTTAGGCCTGACTAGGCCTAGTGCCAGGAGGAGAATGGAGGGGGGGGGGCAGTCTCAGACCTGGCCAGCCTGAGACTTGCCTAGCAGTGGGAGGGGGAAGAAAGAGCCCTGGGGGTTTGGGTTTACCCTCAGGTGGGAGAAGGGAAGGATTGGGAAGCTTTGGGAATTCTGTGAGGGGTTCTGTATGCTTTGGGATACTCTTTGTCACTATGCTTTGTAGTTTGTAGTTCTCTGTAGCTTCACCAATTGCTTTTCCATTTAAACTTTCCTTCACTCTCCAATCCGTTTGCATGTGTCATTCTTTTGTCCCTTTCGGGGCAAGAGAGGATCTGTCTGGCCCCAAACCAGCACAGAAGCTCCTCTGATGCCAGTCACACAGGGGTGGAACTGCTGTGACACTGCTACGAGCCCCCAGTTAAGTGTGGGAGCTGGAGACAGCCTCAATCACAGCATTGACATCGGCTTCTTGCCTGTGTCCTGTCTGTCATCTCCTTGTGTCCAAGCTAAACCTCTGTGCAACCTGAGGCCATTTCCTATTGTTCTATTGCTTGTTCCTTGGGAGAAGAGACCAACCCCTGCCTGGCTCCAACCTCCTGTCAGGAGGTTCTCTGCAGTTTCTTGTTCTCTCACCCCAGAATCTGTAGTTTCTCTTCTACCACCCGGTACTGCTATGAAAACCCTTCCTCTGTCTTCTTGATCCACTATTCCTGGCAGTATTCCTCAGATCTCAGAGACGGTCAAGTTGTCTAATGGAGTTGGAGCTGTTCATCCTGGAGAAGAGAAGTCTCCAGGGAGAACTTAGAGCACCCTTCCAGTACCTGAAGGGGCTCCAGGAGAGCTGGGGAGGGACTGTTCAGAAGGGGCTCCATGGATAGGACAAGAGGCAATGGTTTGAAACTGGAGCAGGGCAGAGTTAGGTTGGACATCAGGAGGAAGTTCTGCACAGTGAGGCTGGGGAGACACTGGAACAGGTTGCCCAGGGAGGTGGTTGAGGCTCTATCCATGGAGACATTCAAGGTCAAATTTGATGTGGCCCTGGGCAGCCTGCTCTGCTGGAGGTGTCTCTGCTGACTGCAGGGAGGTTGGATAAGATGACCTTTGAGGATCCCTTCCAACCCAATCCAGTCTGTGATCTGTGAATCTGTGATCTCCAAGGACACATCCATCTGAAGAAATCCTGATATTCCAATGGAATTACACCAAGTGGTGTTTATGGATTCATTTTCTCTGTTTACCTTTTTCTTTGTAATAATTCATCTGATGAGTTCCACCTTTCTTTCCTGTTTACTGATTACCTACAGAGAGACTGCAAAAATACCATCCTTCCCTGGGGAATAATTCCAGAGAAGTCAAATGCCACAAAGCCAGAAGCTTCCAAGGGGTTGAGGTACCTGAGGTTGTTTACTCTGGGGAAGAAGAGGCTGAGGGGAGACCTCATTGCTCTCTACAGCTCCCTTAAAGGAGGCTGCAGTGAGGTGGGGGTTGGGCTCTGCTCCCTCATCTCTAGTGATAGAAGGAGAGGAAATGACATAAAATTCTACCAGGGGACGGTTAGGTTGGAGATAAGGAAAAATTTCTTTGCTGCCGAAGGGATTGGAAGAGGCTGCTCAGGGAGGTGGTGGAGTCCTCATCCCTGGAGTGTTCCAAAGAGGTGTGCCCATGGCTCCTGAGGCCATGGTTTAGTTGCCACGGTGCGGTCGGGTTGGTGGTTGGACTGGATGACCTTGGAGGGTTTTTCCAACCCAAACAATTCTGTGATTCATAGAAGGCAAAGGGCATCTGCCAGGGTGTAGATGTTTCTGGTGCAGACATCTCTGAGCACATTTTCTTTGACTCCCTGCCTGAGCATCTTTAGAGTGTGACTCACTTGGCCTAGAAAGGCAAAGGTTTGGATGTCGAGGTCTAGAGCAGGGCTGGGTGGACTCCAGGGCTGTGTACTTTCACGAGTGCCCTACTCTCAGCACTGGCATGATGAGAACTGGCCACTCTGGGGTGCTGGCAGGCTTGGCATGTAGCACCTCTAGCTCAGGTTTTGAGGGGTAGCAGGACAACATTTCTGTTGAGGAGCAGTTCTGCTTCGTTCTTCACTGTAACATGTCACAAAGCATCAGCTTACTGCAGGTCAAAAGTGGAAGTCATCTGTGGCTGGGGGATGGAGGACAGAGCATGAGGTCCAGCAAGGGACACATGAAATCATAACCAGGCAGGCCAAGAAATCAGAGATTCACAGAATGCTTTGGGCTGGAAGGTCATTGTCCCTCATCCTGTCACTCCCAGCCCTTGTCAGAAGTCTGTCTCCATCTATTCTCCAGTGGTAGAAGCCAAGCAGAGTTCACAGGATGGAATTGTGGAGCAGGCACAGAGGTCCAGCAAGGTAAAAGAGGGAAGGTCTGATGGTAATGAAATTTCCCTGAGCACATGGTGTCTCCTGCACTCAGCAGGGACATCCTCCACTCTATCAGGTTGCCCAGAGCCCTGTCCAGCCTCACCTTGAATAGCTCCAGGGATGGAGCCTCAACCACCTCCCTGGGCAACTTGTTCCAGTGTTCCACCATCCTCATAGTGAAGAACTTCTTCTTATCATCCAATCCAAATCTGCTCTGCTCTAGTTTGAAGCCATTGGCCCTGGTCCTGTCCCTGCAGACCTTTGGGAACAGTCTCTCTCCATCCTTCTTGTAGCCCCTTCAGGTACTGGCAGGCTGGGCGGAGGTCCCCCTGGAGCCTCCTCCTCTCCAGGCTGAACACCCCCAAGTCCCTCATCCTGTCCTCACAGCAGAGCTGCTCCAATCCCCTGATCATTTTGCTGGCCCTCCTCTGGACCTGCTCCATCAGGTCCATATCCTTCTTGTGCTGAGGGCTCCAGACCTGGTCACAACGCTCCAGGTGAGGTCTCAGCAGAGCAGAGCAAAGTGGCAGAATCACCTCTCTGGCTCTGCTGGAAGTGTTGCTTTGGATGCAGCCCAGGCTGGCCCTGGCCTTCTGTGCTGCAAGCTCACACTGCCTACTCATGTCTAGTTTCTCCCCCACCAGCACCCCCAAGTCCTTTTCCTCAGGGCTGCTTTCTATCCCCTCCTCCCCCAGCCTGTACTGACAGTGAGGATTGTTCCAGCCCAGGTGCAGAACCCTGCTCTTGCTCTTGTTGAACCTCATGAGGTTCACCTGGGCACCACCTCTGCAGCCTGTCCAGGTCCCTCTGGATGCCATCCTGTCCCTCTGGCACATCAACAGCACCACTCACCTTGGTGCCATCTGCACACTGCTGCTGATGCCTCCATCCTGCTGCACTGATAACTGATGCAAGCATTAACCAACACAGGTACCAGCATGGACCCCTGAGGGACACCAGTCATAGAATCACAGAATCATAGAATCAGTCAGGGTTGGAAGGGATCACAAGGATCAGCCAGTTCCAACCCCCTTGCCATGGGCAGGGACACCTCACACTGGATCAGGCTGGCCAGAGCCTCATCCAGCCTGGCCTTAAACACCTCCAGGGATGGGGCCTCAATCACCTCCCTGGACAACCCATTCCAGGCTCTCACCACTCTCATGGGGAAGAACTTCTTCCTCACATCCAGTCTGAATCTCCTCACTTCCAGCTTTATTCTCCCAGTCCTATCACTACCTGATATCCTAAAAAGTCCCTCCCCAGCTTTCTCAGATACTGGAAGGCCACAAGAAGGTCACCTCGGAACCTTCTTCTCTCCAGACTGAACAGCCCCAACTCTTTCAGTCTCTCCTCATAGCAGAGCAGCTCCAGCCCTCTGATCATCCTCCTGGCCCTCCTCTGGACACCTTCCAGCATGTCCAGATCCCTCTTGTAACAGAGGCTCCAGAACTGGATGCAGTACTCCAGGTGGGGTCTCACCAGAGCTGAGCAGAGGGGGAGAATCACCTCCCTTGACCTGCTGGCCACACTTCTCCTGATGCAGCCCAGGCTCTGGTTGGCTTTCTGGGCTGCAAGTGCACATTGACAGCTCATGTTGAGCTTCTCGTCCATCCCTTTCCTCAGGGCTGCTCTCCAGCCAGTCCCTGCCCAGCCTAGATTTGTGCTTGGGATTGCCCTGACCCAGCTGCAGGACCCTGTACTTGGTCTTGTTGAACCTCATGAGGTTGGCTTGTGCCCAGCTCTGCAGCCTGTCCAGGTCCCTCTGGATGGATCCCTTCCCTCCAGCCTGTCTGCTGCACCACACAGCTTGGTGTCATCAGCAAACTTGCTGAGGGTGCACTCAATGCCACTGTCCATGGCACTGCTCTCCAGCTGGACTTCACGCCACTGAGCACCACCCTCTGGATGTGACCACCCAGCCAATTCCTTACCCACTGAACTTTCCACCCAGCAAATCTAAATCCTCCTGGTGACCAACCTAAATCTGTCCTGCTTCGGTTTCCAACCATTGCCCCTTGTCCCGTCCCCACAGGCCCTTCTGAACTGTCACTCCCAGTCCTTCCTTCAGGTCCCTGTTATGAATAAAGGGTAACAAGGTGAGAAATTAATAAAAATAGAAATTATTTATGCATTTGGCTCCACCTCTCACATAACTCTATACAATAATTATAAATGTTCAGTATTTGGCTGAGAAATTCTCCTCATAGTAGGAATGGTTACAAATAGTTTGAGGACAGTATTTGGAAAAGATAGATCCCAAAGCAGTATATTCCCCACTAACTAAGGCAGGAAGTTCCCAGAGACTTTAGGAGTCCATCAGTTACTCACAGTGCTGCAGGCTGTTTGTGGGAATTTCTCTTTTGTCTCTTTTTATCAGAAAGAACTGCTGAACTGCTTTGCTGATTCTAATCCACATGTGTGCAGTGGGCAGGAACCCCAAGGGAAGAGCCTCGTGCTCTCTGCAGCTCACCTGTCAGCATTGTCACCAGACAGAGCCTAGAACCAATACCCATCATCTCTCTGCTTAAACATGCCCAAACATACTCAAAATCAGCCCAAACCTGCCCAAACCATGCCCAGAATTGACTTTGCACAGGGTCTGTGCCTTGCAGGACACATGGCTCGAGGGAAGTGCCCATGGGAAATCACTGATCCACAGACCAGGGAGGGGGAGGTGTCTCTCCTCTGGCTCCCTTCATCTCAGCCTTGCTGTTTCCCCTATCCCATCATGGGGGGGTGGGAGGTGGGGGAGGGGGGCTAGAGGCATTTTGGGTGCACTGCCACAGTCCCCTTCAGATACTGAATTGCAGCTCTAAGGTCTCCCTGGAGCCTTCTCTTTTCCAGGCTGAACAGCCTGTCTTCACAGCAGAGGTGCTCCAGCCCCCTGATCATCTTTGTGGCCCCCTCTGGACCAGCTTAAGTTGCTGCCATTCACTCCCTTGCAGCTGGTGTCTGGAGCTCCAGGGCTGTTTCTTTAGGGAAAGCTCTGTGGTGACCCAGGGAATCTTCATCGTGTCACCAGCCAGAGCCCTGCTCTGTCTGTGGGGAAGATGGCAACTCCTGAACTCATGTTCAGCTGTGCAGAACACATCTTCAGGGTGTGTAGATTATCAGAGACCCAGTCAGTCAAGAACAAGAGCTTCAGAACTATTCTCTAAGGGATTAGCCCCTGCTGCTTTGCAGGCTTCTTCCTGCACTCGACATTGTGCTGAAGGAAGCTACTACAGCTCTCATCCCCACAAACAGCAGCCTGGAATTCCCATTCAGACATGGTAAGCAGAAGCTCAGCTCAGCTGTGAGCAGAGGCCCCTGATGCCCCAGTGTCATCCCTGGCACAACGAGTTTCTTGGGCAGACCTCACTGCTCTCTGCAGCTCCATCACTTCCCTGGGCAGCCTGGGCCAGTTCTTGACAGTTTTCTTAGTGGGAAGAAATTGTTCCTCATGTCCAACCTAAACGTGGGGCAACTTGGGGGCATTTCCTCTTGTCCTGTCACTTGTTGCTTGGAAGAAGAGCCCAGCCCCTACCTCACTTCAGCCTCCTCTCAGGGAGCTGTAGAGAGCAATGAGGTCTCCCCTCAACCTCTTCTTCTCCACACTAAACACTCCCAGGTCCCTCAGCTGCTCCTCTCCAGCCCTGTTCTCCAGACCCTTCCTCAGCTTTGCTGCTCTTCTTTGGACCTGCTCCAGCTCCTCAATGTCCTTCTTGGAGTGAGAGGCCCAAAACTGAACCCAGGATTTGAAGTGTGACCAGTCCAGGGGCACAATCCCTGCCCTGCTCCTGCTGCCCACACCATTGCTGCTCCAGGCCAGGCTGCTGCTGCCCTTCTTGCCCACCTGGGCACTGCTGGCTCATCTTCAGCTGCTGTCAAGCAACACTCCCAGGTCCTTTTCCACTAGGCAGTTTCCAGCCACTCCAGCAACTCATGGGGTTGTTGTGATCCAAGTGCAGGACACAGGCTCTGTTCTTGCTGAACCTCAACCCGCTGCCTTTGGTCATCATTCCAGCCTGTCCAGATCCCTGCGCCCGGTCCCGCACTTGGGTTTTGGGTAAGTCAGGGGCATAGCCCCTTTCTGGTGCAGAGACCAAGACACTTTCAAGAGTGGTCCCTCCAGGGACCCTGCCTCCAGGAAGAGATTAGAGGAAGGAATTCCTGATTGACTGTTCCACAAACCATTTTCGAAGGCTCTCTGTCAGGGTTGAGCCATGGTTCAGTGCTGTGAGTGCATCAAGGCACAGGCTTTGTGCTTTGAGCCCATCCTTTAAGGTATAAAACCACACTGCAGCCAGCATCCAGCCAGAACAATTGGGGTTTGGAACAAGGGATGTTCTTCTCCAACAGACTGCTCAGGAACTGCAGCTGGGAAATTATTCACAGAAACTCTCTGCTGAGTGATTTCATACATGTGAGAAAATAACAATCTACCCACAAGCAATGTGTGAGCAGAACAGGAGTTACACACTGGGGAAAAAAGCTATGAGCAACTCCTCCTTCTCCCTCAGCCTTTCAGAGCTTTGCTTTCATTCCCTCAGATACCAGCAGGCCAAGCTGCACCCAGAAGCAAGATGGAAAATGTGGATGAAACATCTGGTTTGGAAGGAGCAGCAAACCTGCTGCATGTCCTCACTGGATTCAAGAGATGGAATTTGGAGGACCATGCATTTGGTCTGACCTGATACCAGATGTGCTCTCTGCCACTGAGAAGCACCAGCAAAGAAAGGCTCTGTGCATGCAGTCACAGAATGAGTTGGGTTGGAAGGGACTTCAAAGCTCATCCAGGTCCAACCCCCTGCCATGGGCAGGGACACCTCCCACCAGCACAGCTTGCTCAAGGCCTCATCCAGCCTGGCCTTCAACACCTCCAGGCAGGGAACAGCCACAGCCTCCCTGGGCAACCTGTGGCAGTCTCTCCCCACCCTCACTCTCCACAATTTCTTCCTCATCTCCAGTCTTCATCTCCCGTCTCCCAGCTCAAAGCCATTGTCCCTCATCCTGCCACTCCCAGCCCTTGTCCAAAGTCCCTCCCCAGCTCTCCTGGAGCCCCTTCAGGTACTGAAACACTGCTCTAAGGTCATGGATCCATAGAATGGTTTAGGTTGGAAGGGACCTTGAACATATCACAGATAGAATAACCTAAGAGTATCTCAGATGAGTCCTGAGACCAAGGGCTGCCATGGACTGCAGTAGCTGTGAGAAAATGTCTGCACTCAGGTGACAGCTTTTGAGTGAAGCATGCCAAGAGGATTGGAAGTTTGTGACAGGGTTGCTGTGCAGCACTGAATGCCTTTCAGCACCCACCTAGGGATATTTCCAAGGTTCCTCTGGTATTATCAAGGAGAAGTACCAGAAAGTGTCAGTGAAGGAGTGACAGGTCTGGTCTCACAAAAAGCAAGTGCCACAGAAACATGTCCTGTGACAGTCATCTGGAGAAGATTTAGCTGCCTGGAATTTGACTTTTCCTAGGATCAAACTGATTCAGGGTTTTGGAGAACACTGCAGAATCCAGCACTCCAGAGAATGCTCCCCTGCCTGGAGCTGGTCAAGGCCAGGCTGGATGGGAGTTGTTCCTGTCTTTCTTGAACTGGGGAGCCCAAGACTGGACCCAGGACTCCAAATCTGGGATCTCTAGGGCAGAGTAGAGGGGAAGGAGAACCTCCCCTGACCTGGTGTCTGCACTCTTCTGAATGCAGCCCAGGACCCCTTTGGCCTTCTTGGCCCCAGGGCATATTGCTGGCTCATTGGGGACTTGTCCCCTGGCACTCCCAGGTCCTTCTTTGTGGAGCTGCTTCCCAGCAGGTCCCCCCTCACCTGTCCTGGTGCAGGAGGTTGTTCCTCCATGGGGGCAGAACCCCACACTTGCCCTTGTTGAACTTAACCCCAGTTTCATTTTGACCATTTCGTTCAGGAGATGTTTCCCTATTGGATATTTTGGGCCTTTAGCCTGATAAAACCTTTGTGAAGTTACCAAGAAAGCCTCTCCTCCATGTCTGAGATCTTTCCTCTTGCTCACAATAGCATTTGGACTGTAACTGTGATTTAACATGCTTCCTGCAGATGGTGAAGGAATCCTACCAGCAGGCCCTTTGAAATCATACACGTTTCAGCTGACACCTGCTGAGCAGGTCGGTTTAGCACTGGCACTGCTCCCCAGTTTGCTGCTTGCCAGCTGAAGTGGACAAGATGTCAGCAAGGTCAATGAGCCAGCAGGTGAGAGGCAGAGTAAAGGCTCCCAAGGATCGTAGCTAGGTAGGGCCAGGTTATGAGGGGTTCCCAGCAGGAGCACAGGGCAGGCAGCTATAAGAGTGGCCTGAAGGACCAGTTCAGGCTGCTGGAAGGACACCTCACCTGGGTTTTATCAGGCCCTTGAGATGATGGCCATGAGCAGGGTGCCAGGGGCTCAGGTGTTTGCTTGGCTGTGGAGCCCTTAATGACTCTGAGCTTCTTCCTGTGCTGTTTTTTTGTGCAATGACTAAAATGGACATGGCTGTGTCCTGGTGGATCTGAGAGGGCTGGAAATGCAGAGGATGTAAAAACCAGACAAATGGGATAGAATCAGAGAATCACAGAACTGGTGAGGTTGGAAGAGCCTTTTGAGATTATCCAGTCCAGCCCCTCACCCAGAGCTCACAATGCCACCACACCACATCCCTCAGCACCACATCCATGCCTCTTTGAAACCCTACAGGGATGGGGACTCCACCACCTCCCTGGGCAGCCTGGGCCTGTGCTTGAGAACCCTTGCTGGGAAGGAATTATTCCTAATCTCCAACCTGAACCTCCCCTGGCACAGCGTAAGGCTGTTTCCTCTTCTCTTGTCACTTGTTGCATGTGAGAAGAGACCAACTCCCACCTGGCTCCAGCCTTCTCTCAGGAGCTGTAGAGAGCAATGAGCTCTCCCCTCAGCCTCCTTTTCTCCACACTAAACACCCCCAGCTCCCTCAGCTGTTCCTCCCCAGCCCTGTTCTACAGACCCTTCCCCAGCTTGGTTGCTCTTCTTTGGACCTGCTCCAGCCCTCAATGTCCTTCTTGCAGTGAGGGCCCCAAAGCTGAACCCAGGATTCGAGTTGTGGCCTCACCAGTGCTGAGTGCAGGGAGGCTATCGCTGCCCTGCTCCTGCTGGCCACACGATTGCTGATCCAAGACAGGATGCCATTGGACTTCTTGGCCACCTGGGCACACTGCTGGCTGATCTTCATGCAGAATGTGTGCATCCCTGCAGGTGTGTGGGGGGCAGTGGGCAGGTTCATAGACTGACTTGGTGAAAGACACCAGAAAATAACTCAGCAGAAGTTTGGTAAAATTCTTCTCCAGTCTGTGGAGGCTTAGCCAGGTGGCAGGCAGGCAGCGACTGTGCTGGCAGGGCATGCACACAGAGCTTGTGTGCACAGAGCTCTTCTCTGAAGCACCTCAGAGGCAACTGGCTTTGCTTGGAGGCTGAAGCCCATCAAGGGACTTGAATAGTCATCAAAGGCTGCTGGTGAGTTGCTTTTGAAGATGTGGTCTCCAGTCTGTGTGAGTGGGAAGGGTGATCTAAGAGCAGCCTGCAGCTGCCTGAAGGTTGTTAGCAAAGCAGTGAGAACAGTGCCACATCCAGCTGACAGCCAGTCACTAATGGTGTCCCCCAGGGATCAGTGCTGGGCTTTATCAATATCATAAATATCTTTATTGATGATCTGGACGAGAGAATTGAGTCCATCATCAATAAGTTTGCAGATGACATCAAGTTAGGAGCAGGTGTGGATCTGTTGGAGGTAGGAGGGCCCTGTAGAGGGACCTGGACAGGCTCAGTGGGTGGGTAGAGGCCAATGGGATGAGATTTAACAAGACTAAGGGCAGGGTTCTACACTTTGGCCACAGCAACCCCAAGCAGCACTACAGGCTGGGGACAGAGTGGCTGGAGAGCAGCCAGGCAGAGAGGGTCCTGGGGGTGCTGGGTGATAGTAGCTGAACATGAGCCAGCAGTGTGCCCAGGTGGCCAGGGGAGCCAATGGCATCCTGGCCTGGATCAGGAATGGTGTGGCCAGCAGGACAAGGGAGGTTATTCTGCCCTGTACTCAGCTCTGCTCAGGCCACACCTTGAGTGCTGTGTCCAGTTCTGGGCTCCTCAGTTCAAGACAGATGTTGAGGGACTGGAAGGTGTCCAGAGAAGGGCAATGAGGCTGGGGAGGGGTCTGGAGCACAGCCCTGTGAGGAGAGGCTGAGGGAGCTGGGGGTGTTCAGCCTGGAGAAGAGGAGGCTCAGGGCAGACCTCATTGCTGTCTACAACTACCTGAGGGAGGTTGTAGCCAGGTGGGGGTTGGGCTCTTCTCCCAGGCAAGCAGCAGCAGAAGGAGGGGACACAGTCTCAACTGTGCCAGGGGAGGTCTAGGCTGGGTGTTAGGAGGAAGTTCTTCACAGAGAGAGATTTTTCATTGGGATGGGCTGCCCAGGGAGGTGGTGTAGTCACCATCCCTGGAGATGTTCAAGAGAAGACTGAACGAGGCACTTAGTCCCATGGTCTGGTTGATTGGATAGGGCTGGGTGATGAGTTGGAGTGGAGGATCTCTGATGGAGGTCTCTTCCAACCTGGGTGATTCTATGATTCTATGATAATTCAAACTTCTTGACAGTAGTGGAGAGCATGAAGAGGTGCAGTGCCCACAAATTGTGGCTTGAGAGGTTCAGAATGTCATGTGCTCAGGACTGTCCAACAGGACAGCAAGAGGCTACCCAAAGAGGATGTGGGATTTGTCTCCGGAGGTTTTCAAAAATCAGTTAGGAGAAGAATGGCCTGATCCAGAATTATCAAGGTCCAGCTGATCCAGCAGTAGCCTTGTTACAGGTAGGAGTCCCTTCCTGCCCCCTTTTTTTGTTTTCTCTTCCCAAATGGTTCTGGAGAATTCCTGGAGGCACTGGACTGATGGATGGTGATGCAAAGCTGTGCAGCACATTAAAGATGGTGTGCTTGAAGACTGACAGCAGAGTCCTGCCAAAGGGGGCAGTCTGAGTTACAACTCAGGTGCAAACCAGAGGCAGTCTTCAGACCAAAGTATCATTTCAGGCTCACCTGTCCCCATATCTGCTGTCCAAAAGCTGGCAGTGTCTGTTGTGCTGGCAGCAAATTATTCCCAAATGAACCAAAAAAGAGAAGAAAAAAAAAGATGCAGATAATGAGATATGAATTTCTGAAGGCATTATGAAGAGTGTGGCTAACAGGTTGGATGTGGCCACATCTGGAGTCCTGGGTCCAGTTCTGGGCTCCCCAGTTCCAGAGGGACAGGGAACTGCTGGAGAGAGTCCAGGGGAGGCTGCAAAGCTGCTGAGGGGCCTGGAGCAGCTCTGTGAGGAGCAAAGGCTGAGAGCCCTGGGGCTGAGAGCCTGCAGAAGAGCAGCCCCAGAGGGCATCTCAGCAATGCTCAGCAAGAGCTAAAGGAGCTGTGGGGGTAAGAGGCTGGGGCCAGATTCTGCTCAGTGGTGCCCAGGGACAGCACAAGGGGCAGTGAGCACAAACTGGAACTCAGGAGGTTGCATCTGAGCTCCTGGGCAAGCTGCTGTGGGTGCCCTGCTGGAGCAAGGGGGTTGGGCTGGATGGCGTCCAGAGGTCCCTTCCAACCCTCAACACTCTGGGATTCCGGGATTGCTCTGTGAAAGTCAGTTTTCTCACCAGTCAAGCATACTGACCCAAGCTCATTTCATGCCTTTCACCTGGCTGATAGTAGAACATCTCATGTCTGCTCTGATTCAAGCTGGCATCAGGACAACCCCAGCTGTATGCCAGTTAGGAATGACAGCAACTGCCTTGTCCATCCAGCCTGCAATGGTGTGACCTGGTACCTCCCACAGCCTTTCCTTTGCTTTGCTGAGCTGTCACATCTCCAATATGGACAAGCAAAAGCAGCTCAGCATCTAGAAATCTGGTGGCATTTGGTGGCTTCCAGAAAAACTGGGAGATGTTTGATTTGGCTCAAAAAGTGAGGTGCAGACAGGGCTTTCTGATGGTTAGAAATAGTCTGTGCAAGGTGAGGGGACACCAGGCAGCACAATCAAATCCCAATCAAGCTGCTGGACATGAGGCATCTCCCCTGAGTGTTCCCTTGCTCAGCACAGCCCTGCTCCATTCCACAGCCTGCTCAGAGAGTCTGTGGAGTCAGGTTAAGGAATAAGGAGTTATGGAGCACTTTAGAGAGAGAGGACAACTGCAAGGTCCTGCACCAGGGTCAGGGCAATCTCAAGCATGAATCCAGGCTGGGTGGACAATGGCTCAAGAGCAGCCTGCAGGAGAAGGCCTTGGGGGTGTCAGTTGGTGACAAAGTCCCCAGGAGCCAGCAGTGGTCCCTGGCAGCCCAGAGCCAGCTGTGTGCTGAGCTGCATCCAGAGCAGGGAGAGCAGCAGCACAGGGAGGGGATTCTGCCTGTGGTAGTTTAGGCTGGGTGCCCCCTGCCACTGCTGCATGAGATACACCTCTGGTGTCCTGGGTGCCCACCCAATAGGTGTGGACACAGGAAACGGCGTATTTCTACCCATAAATCCTGCGCCCTATAAAGCCATCTGCAAAGTTATATTCTTTCTCTTTCTTCCCTCTCTGCCCCTGTGGGAGATGCTCTCTCTTATGGGGTAACGGTGGGGGAGTATCTCAGGCCTCTTGTGCCTGTGTAGGCCTAATGCCAGGAGGAAGATGGAGGGGGGGCAGTCTCAGACCTGGCCAGCCTGAGACTTGCCTAGCAGTGCAGGAGGGGAGGGGAAGAAAGAGCCCTGGGGGGTTGGGTAGACCCTCAGGTGGGAGGAGGGAAGGATTGGAAGTCTCTGGGAATTGTGTAAGGGACTCTGTATGCTTTAGGATGTTCTTTGCCACTATGCTTTGTAGTGTTTTTGTAGTTTCACCAATTGCTTTTCCATTTAAACTTTCCATCACTCTCCAATCCATTTGTGTGAGTGTCATTCTTTTGTCCCTTTCGGGGCAAGAGAGGATCTGTCTGGCCCCAAACCAGGACACTGCCCCTCTGCTCTGCTCTGCTCAGAGCCCACCTGCAGCACTGCCTCCAGCTCTGGGGCCCCCAGCACAAGAAGGACCTGGAGCTGCTGGAGAGGCTCCAGAGGAGGCCACCAAGATGATCAGAGGGCTGGAGAAGCTCTGCTGTGGGGCCAGTCTGGGAGAGTTGGGGCTGTTCAGCCTGGAGAAGAGAAGGCTTCAGGGAGACCTCAGAGCAGCTTTCCAGTAGCTGAAGGGCTCCAGGAGAGCTGGGGAGGGACTTTGGACAAGGGCTGGGAGTGGCAGGATGAGGGACAATGACTTTGAGCTGGGAGAGGGGAGATTGAGACTGGAGATGAGGAAGAAATTCTGAGAGTGAGACACTGGCACAAATTGCCCAGGGAGGCTGTGGTTGTCCCCTGCCTGGGTGGTGTTCAAGGCCAGGCTGGGTGAGGCCTTGAGCAAGCTGTGCTGATGTCCCTGATCATGGCAGGGGGTTGGAACTGGATGAGCTTGGAGGTCCCTTCCAATCCAACCCATTCTCTGTCTCTCCAAGTCCTTTAAGCCACATAGGATGCACCCAAAGGTGGAGATAAGCAGAGTGTTGGCATTGTGAACATCTTCTGTAACCTTTTGTAAAGATATTTGTGATTAGGAGAGGTTCCTTAGAACTGGAAACAGAGCGGTTTCACACCAAGCTGCAGGCATGTCCAGGAGGAGGTCACTCAGCCTCACCTCAGTCTTTGGGAAGGTAATGCTTGAGTGTCTGAGGAGAGCCACTGATGAGTATTCAAGGACCACAGCAATGTCTCTGCTGAAAGAGCTGTCTGCAGTATTTTCTAAGCCTCCTGCTTGGATGTGAAGCAATGAAATGCATTTCCAGGAGCAGCCACAAAGCCCTCCTTTAGCCCTCTCATTCTTTGATTGCACCACCAATTTAACTCTGAAGAGCAGCATATTTGCAGTGTCAGAAATGGAGCTGAACGAAAAGGTTTTGCTATTCAGAAGGAAAATAAAATGGTTTGAACAGCCCCTGCCAGTGTTTCTGATTGTTACTTCTCAGTAAAGAAGCTTGTCTGTGGTGTAAAATAAATGTCCTCATTTGTAATCCCTGGAAAGCACAAAAGGAGCAGTCAAAGCCTTGCTTGGGAAGAGAGATACAACCTTTGTAGGAATGAGAGGAACAGCAACTAATTACAGGTGGTGGAGAAGCTTGGAGATGCTGTGGAGCTGAGAGAGCTTCTACTGAGAAAGTGCAAATGATCATCAGTGGAACAGCATAAGAAGGGCACCACCTAGAACTCTCTCTCTGACTTGATCTACAAGGTGCCAGAAGGGATGAAGGAAGGGCAGAGGTTTGAAAAATCATGTTTGGACCTATTGATTTAAAGGAAAGACAACAGCATTAAAGCCTTAGATGAAGAGGTTGGATCCTGTCCTTCTTCAAAGTCACACTTCAGTTGTAAGAGGCACTTTTAACAGCAGCAGGCACCTGATGGTCTCACAGCCTGTGAAGAACAGGTCTAAGGATGCTCACTTCTTCCCTCTGGATTGGTTCCACAGCTGTGTTGGCCTGTGGACAGGCAGAGAAACAAGTGGCCAGAAACATCCTAATGTGACAAATTCTTCTCTTCCCAACCTGAACTGAGGATGATGTGGCTTGGAAAGAAATGATCAGACCAAGAAAGACATTGGGTGTGACTGAAGTTCAAGGCAGTGTTTTCTGGTCCCTGAAAGAAAGAAAGCTACGAGAAGATTGTTTTAAGTCTGGAATTCTACATCTTGTGACCCTCAATTTGTCACAAAGTGGGACAAAATAAGGGCAAGTTCCTCAGCAAGTCCCACCTCTGAGGCCACCAGTGCTGCAAAGGTGATCTCAGCTGGGTCTGCCACCTATGGTCCTCCTAAACTGAGGAGAGGAGATGTGGGATGGAAAGTCCTCAAGTCCAGCCTTGGCTCTGCTTCATAAAATCATAGAGTCACAGAATGGGTTGGGTGGGAAGGGACCTCCAAGCTCATCCAGGTCCAACCCCCTGCCATGGGCAGGGACACCTCCCACCAGCCCAGGCTGCTCAAGGCCTCATCCAGCCTGGCCTTCAACACCTCCAGGCAGGGATCAGCCACAGCCTCTCTGGGCAACCTGTGCCAGTCTCTCCCCACCCTCACTCTCAACAATTTCTTCCTCATCTCCAGTCTCAATCTCCCCTCTCCCAGCTCAAAGCCATTGTCCCTCATCCTGCCACTCCCAGCCCTTGTCCAAAGTCCCTCCCCAGCTCTCCTGGAGCCCTTCAGCTACTGGAAGGCTGCTCTGAGGTCTCCCTGAAGCCTTCTCTTCTCCAGGCTGAACAGCCCCAACTCTCCCAGACTGACCCCACAGCAGAGCTTCTCCAGCCCTCTGATCATCTTGGTGGCCTCCTCTGGAGCCTCTCCAGCAGCTCCAGGTCCTTCTTGTGCTGGGGGCCCCAGAGCTGGAGGCAGTGCTGCAGGTGGAGTCTCAGCAGAGTATTGCAGGCTGCTACCTCGCTGCAGTCAGCCAGCTGTGGGCCCACAGCTGTGTGTGCAGTGGCCTCATGCTGGCAGAAGATTCCTGAGGGTGAAGGGTTAGATCCAGCTCAGGAAAATTGGCTCAGTTTTGGTAGGAGGGTGAGGTTCAGTTTCCCTGAGGAAATCTGAGGTCATTTTGGTTTTGCCTTTGGCAGAAGGTCCTGACATTGATTCATTTGTGTTTGCAAAAGACTTCAGGTTTCTCTGACAAGAGCCTCTCCAGTAGTGCAGAGAATTCAATTATTCAATTATTAATCATCACTATCAATAATTCAAGTATTCAATTATTAATTGTTGTTATTACTGTTACTCAGAGCAGAAACTAACATCCACAGAACAGCTCCTGGCTTGCCCAAGAGCAATGCACCTCCTGCTTCTGCCTCCACGACTTTGAGGGTCATGGAATCATAGAACCATTAAGGTTGGAAAAGACCTCCAAGGTCATCAAAACCAACTGTTAACCTAATATTACCAAGCCCACCAAGCCATGTGAACTCTTCCAAGATGGGGACTCTGCAGCTGCCCTAGGCTATGGAAACTTGTGGTCTGGAAACTTAGAATCACAGAATGGTTTGGGTTGGAGGGGATCTCAAAGCTCATCCAGTTCCAACCCCCTGCCATGGGCAGGAGCACCTCCCACTAGCCTAGCTTGCTCAAGGCCCCAGACAACCTGCTCTGAACTCACCACCCTCATGGGGAAGAATTTCCTCCTAATGTCTGATCAAAATCCTACTTCCTCCAGTTTGAAGCCATCAGCCCTCATCCTGTCACTCCCAGCCTTTGTCAAAAGTCTATCCCCAGCCCTTCTGTAGCCCCTTCAGGTACTGAAGGCTGCTCTAAGCTCTCTCTGGAGTCTGAACAGCCCCAACTCTCCCAGCCTGTCCTCACAGCAGAGAGGTTCCACCCCTCCTATCATCTTCATGACCCTCTTATTTAGCCCCCCATGATCACTCTGACAGCTCAGTACCAGTCACAGAGCTGCTCCTCCAGCTTTCCCAGCCATCCAAAAGAGCAAAGCTGACTGACCTCTTGGGATGAGGCATTCAAAGGCCTCCAAAGTGCCAAAGCACAGCAGGAGATGTGAGCTCAGTCTGTTCAGACTGGAATAATTAGCCCTGGAGAGGGATGGCACAGAGATATGGATTACACTGCCATGAGGACACAGAGCACAGCTGTCCCACAGACAACTCTTCTCCATCCAGAAAGATGCTGCATGATGGCTACTTGTTCTCCTGGGCACAGTGCTCTTTTCTTGTGCCTTGGCAAACAGCTTGCACCTTGCTGACTTACACAGCCCAGTCTCCTTTCTCACAGCCCATGACTGAGCATTGACCAGGGGTCATTCCTGCACCTGCCTAGATGGAAGAGCTGAGCTCTGAGCACCTTGTACCTGCTGGGAGAGGGCTCTGGTTAATAAGCCCCAAACCTGATGGACCATCAGTTTTGTAGATGGAAGTTTGGAGCTTGATTCACTGTGAAGCAGAGCACTGGTTTTACAAATACCTGAGCAGCTATCCAGGACAGGAAGGGGGTCTGGGAATGGGAGTGCGGCCATGGCTGATGGATCATATCTGAAAACAGTATTTTAAGTCCCCTCTGTCACAGCCCTGTTTGTTTTTCCTGCTCTTCTAATCCAAGCACAGTTTGTTTTCTTCACACATCTGCTTGAGAATATGGTGAAGGTCATACAGCCTCTGGGGAAGTCTGTTCACAGAGAACTCCACATCTGCACCATGCTGGAGGGGACCAGAAGAGACCACGACAATGATCAGAGGCTGGAGCACCTCTGCTATGGGGCAGGCTGGGAGAGTTGGGGCCGTTCAGCCTGGAGAAGAGGGCTTCAGGGAGACCTCAGAGCATGTGGGAAATAAAACATACACCTGAAGCATGCCAGAAGGTGCCTCAAAACCCTGACACCAAAGCCAGCCCATGGGACAAACGACCATGCCCTGAGCTTAGGCTTTGTTCTGTTCACTTGTGGAGGGGTGTGGGCTGAGGCAGTCCTGTAGCTCAGCCCTGCTGCATAGACTGCAAAGTCCCCATCCTCCCTACAATGTTGTGACTTCCAGTCTGTCAGGTCCTGCCCTGCAGGGACCCCACAGCTGAGTGGGCTCAGCCTCTGCCAGATTTACTCAGGTCCTCAAGCAGCAGAAGCCAAAGCCTATCCCTTGCTACAGCACCACAAGCTGCCCTGTTCTGCAGGGCCCATGCTGTTTAGCAAGATCCTGTACCCAGGGAAGCCTCTCTTGTGTGGAAATCCGTTTCCTCACACACCATTTGCTCTGCTTCCCTCTTACACCCTGAAGCTTCCCTTCATGCAGACTGGAATGAAAGTAGATGGGAGAATCCTCTCTGCTCCTCCACAAATACTCCATAAAGATGAACTTCACTTGAGCTAGTGTGGAGAAGAGTGACAGCTCCTACTGGTGACACCCTCCACATGAGGCTCTGACAAATGAGGGGTTTTACTCAGCTGCACCCCACGCTCACTTCCACCCACAGGAACACATTTTTGCTGTCTTCTGGCACTTTCTCATCCCTGCAGGATTTCTCTGCCATCCACACATGCAGTCCCACCATTAACAGCCATCACACACAATACTGGCTTGGAGTTGTCCCCAGCAGCAGACTTGGGGAGGTTGGTATCCACAACACTGATGGAAGAAATTTTTCCAGTGGGTTGAGGTTTTCTTCTTGTTAAAAGCTGAAAGTGAGACTGCTCTGGAGCATTGGTGAGACTGAAGCTGTGCTGAGCTTTTGAAGCTTTGGAGACCTTTGGTGTGACTCATCCCATGGTAAACCTGTGCTCTCCTGCAATGCTGAATTGCTGAAGGGATGCTGGTGGTGGCTCCTTTTCTCTCCTCAGAAGCTGGCAGCTCTATCAGACTGCATTTCACAGAGTCATAGAATCACAGAAGCATTAAGGCTGGAAAAGACCTCAGTGAGCAGAGCCTGAGCTGGGCAGTGCCAACTCACAGCAGGACAGGTAGGCAGGGCTGTTCCATGCTGTCTCACAAGGGCTGTCACTGTTCACTCCCACTCTCAGCAGTGTGATTATTTCACATTTCTAAACTGCAAGACAGGCTCCAGCCTCTGAGACGTGGTGGTTAAAGCTCCAGGTCTGCTGGAACACCTGTGCTCCTCTCTGGATTGGGACAGGCTGTGATGGTGGCCTGGCAGGAGAGCACAGCAGGAAACAGCTTCAGATCTGTGCTGCCATCCTGATAGGAGCTCCTGGCTCCTGCTCCCCTCCTGTAGCAGATATCATCTGCTCCTCAAAATGCTTCCTTTCTGTCAGATATCTGCAGAACTGGTTTACAGCAGGTTTTCCATCTGGGCATCCCTTGAATTCTAGCGGCTAAGCCACTTCCCTCTGGCATTTGGATTTCTTCTTCAGGTGTTGTCTAATTAAAGTGCAGAGACAGCACGAAGCAGCTGATGGCAGGAGGCTGTGTTGTCTCGAGCCTAATGAGGACCTGCATCTAGCTGGGTAGATAGAAACTGCTAATGAGGTTTCCTCCACAGAGACAACAGTTCACACTTTTGACATAAGCTGCTCACATTCAGTCTCCTGAGGAATTAAACGTGGCCTGGGTGCCATGCTTGGATGGGAAGAGGGAGGAAACCTGTTCCTCCTGTGTGACAAGGAGATAGCTGCTGGTGGTGACTTCACAATTAGCAGTGGATGCTAATTGTGAGCAATGTGGAGTTGTACAGACAGGAATAGAATCAGAATGGCCTGGGTTGGAAGGGAGACTCTCTCCAGCAGATCCCTGTCCCCCCATCCCCAGAACTGGATGCAATGTTCCAGGTGAGGTCTCACCAGGACAGAGCAGAGGGGAAGGAGAACCTCCCTGGATCTGCTGGACACACTCTGAATGCACCCCAGGACCCCATTGGCCTTCTTGGCCCCAGGGCACATTGCTGTCCCATGCAGAACTTGCTGCCCACCAGCACTCCCAGGTCCTCCTCCACAGGGCTGCTCTTCAGCAGATCACCTCCTAACCTGTCCTGCTGCAGTTTATTCTTCCTGCCCAGGTGCAGAGCTCTGCACTTCTCCTTATTGAGCCTCATTAGGTTCCTTTCTGCCCAGCTCTCAGTCTGTCCAAGTCTCACACAGCCTTCAGGTTTCCCAACCAAGCCTCCCAGTTTGGTATCATCAGCAAACTTGCTGAGCAGACTCTGTCTGTCTGTCTGTCCCCTCATCAATGGCATTGATGAAGATGTTGAACAGGACTGGAACAAGCACTGATCCCTGATGGACTCCACTGGTCACAGCTCTCCAGCTGGAGTTGACACCACTGACCACCACTCTTTGGACTACTTTGTAACCAGTTCCTAATCCACCTGGCTGTCTGCTCTTCTATCCCACACTTCCTGAGCTTGCTCACAGGGATGGTATGGGTCAAGGCAGACTACATCCACTGGTCTCCCTGCAGCTACCCATTCAGTTAGGACATCACAGAATGCTATCAGATTAGCCAAGCAGGATTTTCCCTTGGTGGATCCATGCTGACTGCCATCACTTTCTTCTCTTCCAAATGCCTAGAGATGACCTCCATGATGAGCTGCTTTTTAATCACCAAGGGCTGCAGGAGCTCCTAAGCCAAAGCAAATGCTGTATTTGCACAGTGGGCTGAGGAGGCTTATTACAGAAGGATGAACGTTGCACTCGTGGCCTGAGTTCAGCACACAGATGTCTACTCACTAATGGATTTCTGGCAATCAAATATTTTCTTTACTGCTGTCAGGCATCTTGGCAATGTTTGATCATGATTACCTTCAGTGTTCCACAGTGGTTTGGGCTGTAATTAGATGGGAAGGTATCCTAAGGATAAATCCTGCACAGCAATTGTCCCATGAAGAGAGCACACCTGGGTGTGAAATTACAGTTCAGCCTCCAGATTGCACTGCACAAACAGCTGTGTTTCATCTGGTGGAATTTTGGTCTTCTGCCTTGAGTGCCTAACCCTGTGTCTACTTCATCCACCCTCCCTGCCAAGTTGTGGTGGTTTGAGCTCTGAATTTAGGAGCTCAAATGATAATAGATATAAATTCCTCCCCCAGCCCTTCACCCTTTTTTCTGGGCAGGGTGGAGAGAGAGAGAAGAGAAAAAAAAAACAAACTCATGAAAGAAATATTCTGAAGTCGGTTTGGAAGTAGGAGGAGTAAACTTTTTTCTTTTTTCACAAAAGGGAAAGGAAAAAAAATAATTTTTTACATATATATATATATATCAGTAACAGGGGGGGTTCACAATTTTTTACATTATAAATATATATATATATATATCAGTAACAGGGGGGGGGGGGGTCACAGAGGTGAGGGATGAGGGTAAGTGGGAAGAAAAATATACAAACCCAAGCCTGGATGGCCTTGTGTTCCCCTGGATGTCGGTGGATTCAGTTGAGAGAGAGAAAGGGCCCCAGCCACGTGGTCCGGTGCAGGAGACAGCAACAGCAGCAGGAAGTCCTCTCGAGCGGACGAGGCAGGAAAGAGAGTGAGCAGCAAGCTGTCCCCCCTTTTTATAGGCTTGCTGGACAGGAAGGGGAAGTGGAATGGACCACCTTTGAGTTCAGGGGACCACCTTCTCCCAGCAGGGGAGGGGCCAAGCCCTCCCCAGATTAAATTTCTTTTGTCCACCTGGAGCTGGGTTCTTCTCAGCCCCATCCAGGATGGGTGTGCCCCAGCACACAAATGCAGGTGGATTTGACCTCCAGAGGAACATGAAATCAGCAGGTGAAAGTTGATTTCTCTTACATGTGAAAGAGATCCACTTCATTTCAGTTCCACTTGCACAAAACCTCCTTCTCCTCCTCCTTCTCCTCCTCCTTCTCCGAAAGCTGAGAAAGAACAGCTCGGACCCAAACATTTAAGGTTGAGATTAATAAAGTTACATCATTTGGAAGAGCAGCCCCACAGGGGATCTGAGCAATGCTCAGCAAGAGCTAAAGGAGCTGTGGGGGGCAAGAGGCTGGGGCCAGACTCTGATCAGGGGTGCCCAGGGACAGCACAAGGGGCAATGAGCACAAACTGGAACCCAGGAGGTTGCATCTGGACAGAAGCAGAGAGTTTTTTGTTGTGAGGGTGCCCAGAGAGGTTGTGGAGTCTCCTTGTGTGGAGAGCTTCCAAACCCCCCCCCCCCCCCCAGCCATTGTGCTCCTGGGCAAGCTGCTGTGGGTGTCCTGCTTGAGCAGGGGGTTGGGCTGGATGACGTCCAGAGGTCCCTTCCAGCCCCACCATGATGGGATTCTGGGGTTCTATTATCAGTGGATGAAATCAGTTGCTAGATCCTGGTGTTGCTTCTCCATTGCCAGGTGTCCTCCATAACTGTGAAACCTGAATCTCATCTTGCTGATCTTCCAGCAAGCCCTGGTCAGACCTTGCCCAAGTCTTGAGAACATGCAGTTCCTCTGGATGTTGGTACTGCCCAAAACCACCATCAAGGGAATTTAATTTTTCTCAGTTCTTCATCAGAAGGTGAAGATCTCCTCACCAGGGCCTCAGCTGGAGGAATGCATTTTTACATTAAGAATCCCCAGATTTAATGATCCTGTTTTATCTGCACCTTTTTGACTCTTCACAATACTGTCATTTATATTTACGAGATTAGAGAGAGACTCAAAATGTTATAAACTTTCCAAATCCTTGGAGGAAAAAAGAAAAAAAAAAAACAAAGAAAGAAGAAAAAAAAAAAACAACAAAGAAGAGCTTCTTACTTTGAGTTTCTGAGCAAAACAAAGTAAGCCAAATGTAGAAAATACAGACAAGAAGAGAGTCTTTTTGGGTAAAGAAAAGTGAAAGCCACAAGAGATCAGTCTTGTGTGTCACAGAATCCCAGACTGGTGGGGGTTAGAAGGAACCTCTGGAGATCATTGAGTCCAAACCCCCTGCCACAGCAGATTTGTCCAGATTAGGTTGACAGGAACACATCCAGGTGGGTTTTGAAAGTCACCAGAGAAAGAGACTCCACAAGCTCTCAGTATTTGAGTACAGCACACAGTGAGGGTGGGGAGAGACTGGCACAGATTGCTCAGGGAGGCTGTGGATGTCCCCTGGAGGTGTTTAAGGCCAAGCTGGATGAGGCCTTGAGCAGGCTGGGCTGGTGGGAGGTGTCCCTGCCCATGTCAGGGGGTTGGAACTGGATGAGCTTTCAGGTCACTTCCAACCAAACAATTCTGTGATCCTTTGCTCTGCATTATGGAGAAAGCCTGTGCGGAGTTCATGGTTCCACAGAAACCTGCTCTGCCTGTTCCAAGAGGTCTGGACACTTGAGAATGCTGTTTGGTTTTCTGTGCATGGCACAGTCCAGCTGGCAGCTCCATTTATCACACCTCACCCACTGCTGCCTTCTGCCTCTGCTCTGCATTGGGAAGGTGTGGTGGAGGACCATGGTCTCTCTTCAGCACTGTGACCTCCATTAGGCAGGTCTGCCCTAACAGTGACCTGCCAGGAGACATCATTATGTGAGTTTATTTTCCCCACTATGGAGAGAAGACACTCAGGAGGACTCACTTGTCCCCATACAACTAGGTGGGTGAGTGGGGTGCATTGTGTTGGCCCAGCAGAACGTCCCTGGCTCGGTTATGGCACAGAGCTTTCTCACAGCATCCCAGCTGGGTGGGGGCTGGGAGGGACCTCTGGACATCACTAAGTCCAACCCCCGATGAAGCAGGCCACCCACAGCAGCTTGCTCAGGGTCACAATGACCACAAAAGGAGTCTCCACAACCTCTCTGGACAGCCTGCTCCAGGCCTCCAGCACCCTCACAACAAAGTTTCTCCTCGGATGCAACCTCCTGGGTTCCAGTTTGTGCCCACTACCCCTTTTGCTGTCCCTGGGCACCACTGAGCAGAGTCTGGCCCCAGCCTCTTGCCACCTATAGCTCCTTTAGCTCTTGCTGAGCATTGCTGAGATGCCCTCTGGGGCTGCTCTTCTGCAGGCTCTCAGCCCCAGGGCTCTCAGCCTTTGCTCCTCACAGAGCTGCTCCAGGCCCTTCAGCAGCTTTGCAGCCTCCCCTGGACTCTCTCCAGCAGTTCCCTGTCCCTCTTGAACTGACTAGGGCACAGTAGAGGTGGAAGAGAACCCTCCTTGACTTGCTGGCCACAATCTCCATCTTGCTTCCTCAGAGAGCTGTTCTAGGCCCTTAATCATCTTTGTAACCCTGTGAACATCTCCACCCATATTCCTTGCAGCCTGGGCTCTTTTGCCTCCTGCAGTCCTTGAAAACTGCGTCTTTACACAAACCTTTAAAAATAATTGCTCAGTTTCTGGGTCAAAGCCTGTGGTAATCAACACCAACAAGATTTCAGGCTTTGAAGTCTTGGATCCAGCTGAAAGGGAAATGACCTTTCCAGAGAAGTGCTGTGCTGTCTAAAACCTGATGTTGTGGTGCAGCAGCAGAAAGTGTTTTGTTTTCTACACTACTCAGCCCTCTCACAAAGGTGTCTGTGCTGACTTCGCTCCCTAACCTAGTTTGTTTTCCTCACCTTGAAATAGCAGCAATGCTGGAAAAACACACTGAAAAAAACTTTGATGGAAAGGTGTGAAGGAAACCACCACAAAGAGCTGCAGGGTGGGACATTGCTCTCTGCCTTGCAAGCCTGGCAAGCATCAGGGCTGGGCAGGCTATTAAAGGACTGAGAGACACCTGATATTCTCTGGAAGTGGCCTCAGGAACACAGGAATGGGGAAGAAGGGACAGAGTCCTGCTGGGACACTGTGGATAGAATGTGGAGTGGGCTAGGCCGCTGGGGGCTAGCTGTAAACGACCTTGATGGTGAGAATGCCTCCCCCTTTGTGTTCCTTAAAGATGAGTAGCTTTGCAGCTGCCAGATGAGTAGGGAGGTTTTTGCTGTCTGAGAAAGTGTTCTGGGAACCAACTAGCAGGAAAGTAAGAAGGTATTTAAAAAACAGGCTTTGTATTCATTAAAAAGCTGGCAGTTGTTGATGCAAACACTCCTCGTCTCGGTGTGTTTATTTCAAGCAGCCACGGGCAGCGGGCTCAGAGGAGAAGCCTACGAAAAGCTCCGGAGAAGCCCAGCTGGATCGGGGGTCTGCAACAGCCTACAACAGGACATCAGCCAGGGAAGAAAAGGCTTGCCCCTGGGGATCCCTCAGCTTGCTCCTGAAGATGCCTTCCATGGGCTGCAATCCCTTGGTGGGCAGCAGAGGGTCCCCTGTCCTGTCTGCTTCTCCCCACAGGAGCCACCTCTGCATTCCTGTCCCCCAAGGTGTGGCACAAGCTGTGGCAGTGCCCTTGGGGTGGCCAGGAGCAAGTCCAAGGCAGAGGCTTTCTGCAGCCCAGCCCTTGGCAGGAGCTGTCCCCATCAGCTGCTCCCTGCTAGCAGCAGCCCCTGGCTGTGCCAAGCTGCCCTGAAGTGAAGAAAGTGCCTCAGTGAGCGGAGCCTGAGCTGGGCAGGGACAGCTCTGAGCAGGAGGAGTTCTGGTCTAGCCCTGTAGTGCTGCTGAAGTTCTTCAGACCTCCACTGAGATGCAGGTAAAAGAGCAATGAACCTCCCTGGGACCCATGAAGGTTCCTTCATTCTTCAGTCTCCATCCACCCAGGGACACCAGTAGCATTTTCACAGGAACCTTGCTGGTGCTGGCCTGGCAGCTGTGTTTGGGTCAGGCTCAGAGATATTTGTAGTCCCAAACAATGCTAAGCTGCAAAAGCCAGAGAACTGTCAATGGAACTTGACTACGGCTCCAGTCCTGCACACATCAGGCATGGGACCTCCCTGGGAGGTTTTTGCCTGACAAACTCCCACTTGAAGCAGATGATGGATTTCAGTATTTGGACAGATGGCTGGGTTTCCAAATCTGATTGTAAAATACACATTAAAGCTCTTCAGACACTGCAGTACCCTCCTGTGCAGGGAGTTGTTTCCTTGGAAGCAGATATTCCTATGTTTGTATTGGTTTAGTGACCACGATTTCTAACTTCATCTCACTACAGACTGCACAGGACCTGGCAACATTTCCTTGCTTGCTGATGCTTCTGATGATATCTGGAAGGGTTGTGCCAGGGATCATTCTGTTTACAATACTAATTTTTTCCCGCTATCAAAAAGGGCGCAGGCACTACTGGGAAACAAAGTCTGCTAGGTCTATTTTCTCATAAGTCACATCACAGAATCACAGAATTATTGAGACTGGAAAAGACCTCTGAGATCATCAAGCCCAGCCTATGACCTAACACCACCAGCTAAACCATACCAAGTGCCACATCCAAGCTTTTCTTAAACTCCTCTAGGGATGGCAACTCCACCTTCCTGGGCAGTTCATCCCAGTGCCTAATCAGCCTTTCTGTCAGGAAGTTCTTCCTAATATCCAACCTAAACCTCCCCTGGCATAGCTTCAGGCCATGCCCTCTTGTCCTGGCATTTCTCGCCTGGGAGCAGAGGCTGACCCCCACCTGACTACAACTTCCTTTTAGGTAGTTTTAGAGAGTGATAAGGTCACCCCTAAGTCTCCTCTTCAGGCTGAACACCCCCAGACTTTCCTCATCAGATTTGCCTTTCAGCCCCCTCCCCCATCTGGTTGCTCTCCTCTGGACCTGCTCCAGCACCTCAAGATCCTTCCTGAAGTGAGGGGCCCAGAGCTACATTCAGTGCTCAAGGTGATGCCTCACCAGTACCATGTCCAGGGGCAGAATTCCATCTCTGCTCCTGCTGGCCACACTATTCCTGATCCAGGACAAGATGCCCTTGGCCTTCTGTGTCCCCTGCGCACACTGCTGGCTGCTGTCCAGCTGCTGTCAGGACCCCAGCACTACCAGGTCCCTCTCTGCCAGGCCGCTCTCCAGCCACTCACCCCCAGTCTGTAGCCTGCATGGTGTTACTGTGGCCAAAGTGCAGGACCCTGCCCTTGGCCTTCTTGAACCTCATCCTACTGGCCTCAGCCCAGGTGCCTATGCAGCATCCTTCTGCCCTCCAGCAGATCCACACTGGCCTCAGCTGTGGTGATTAGGGATGGAGGATGGTTATTAATTTATGAATTATGAAATATTAGTTATGAAAATTATTGTTTATTAATTATTAAAATTATTAATAAACTATTAATCACCTTTGTATAATGATTCTAATGCACAGTTGTGAAAATATATTCCATAACTGGTTTAGTATGTACAATTCCACCCAATTAGAATATTTACAGAATTAGTTTCTATTAAGGGAATGAAAGGTGCAGTTCCACTGCTTGTCCACTAGATGGAGACTCGACAAGATTCTTGGCAGCTGTAACTGTGTACAGAGACATTTACAATGTTATCAAGAGGCAATTCAAGCAGGAATATCATGCAGCGAGGTGTGGGCTTTGAAATGAATGTTACTGAGTGTTGCACAGGTGGAAAGCTACACTGTGTCTTACTTTGTAGCGAGGCAAGTTGCTGGGTTGCTCTGGCTGCTCGCTGTCTGTCGGCCCGGGGCTCGTCCATCCAGGCACTGACTTTCTTTCTCCTCCTACGGCCGTGAGAGGGGCGAGGCTTTCCATTAAGGTGGCAATGCAGCGCTTGGCTTGATCTCAAAGGAGAGGATGTCTTTCTCTCTCTCTCTCTGTCTCGGGAAATCCCGGGTTGCTTTACCCTGATGACTCAGGGCTTCGGAGCGGCAACAGTGTCTTCATTTATCTCCCGCAAACAGCAGGGGTCATGCTGGACCACCAGGCTTGGGCTAGTCCTTCCCCCTCTGGGCTAGATCTTACCCTCGGGGTTCCAGTCCTCTCAACTGGGCTTACGACTCTGGCCTTCGTAGCTTCAGCAAAGGGATCTCCTATGCTGGTTCCTCGAGCAGCTCAGTGGGCTGGCTTCTTTCCATACTGCAGAGGCCTCTAGCATGCTTGCATGTGGGAGTGAGAAGACTTAGGGGCTGTGAGCTTCCACAGCTCAAGCAAAGCAAGAGTAAGCACAAGGAGAGAGCAAATTGGTAAACAAGAGGGAAATACTTAATCTCTTGAGGCTGGATCTGGCCAATGGGCACACTTGTCAACAACCTGCTTTGACCTATAGAAAGGATGAAGCTGGAATTATGCCCTTAGATGGAAAGAGCACGAGCATGCCATGTGATGGGTGCATGTGGTTGTTTACCCCTTAGGAGACAGGTTGGCGCCTGGGCCTTTGTCCCCAACTCTAGGAAGGAGGGTGGGAAAGGGGGGACTTACCAAAACATGTTGGGACAAGTTTGCTGGTATCTGGGGGCATAATTCTGGGCATAGGGTGCCTTCACCACACCAGCTTGGTGTCATCCACAAATGTACTAATGGTTGCCTGAATGCCCTCATCCAGGTCATCCATAAAGACATTGACTAGAACTGGACCTAGTACTGAGCCCTGGGGCACACCACTGGTCACTGGGCACCAGCTGGATGTGGCACCATTCACCACTACTTCTGTGCCCAGGCATCCAGCCAGTTCTTAACCCAGTGCCTGAGAACCCTTGCTGGGAAGGAGTTGTTCCTAATCTCCAACCTGAAACTCTCCTGGCACTTGTCCTCTTCTCCTGTCACTTGCTGCATGTGAGAAGAGCCCAACCCCCACTTGGCCCCAACCTCCTCTCAGGAGCTGTAGAGAGCAATGAGGTCTCCTCTCAGCCTCCTTTTCTCCACATTAAAGACCCCCAGCTCCCTCAGCTGCTCCTCCCCAGCCCTGTTCTCCAGACCCTTCCCCAGCTTGATTGTCCTTCTCTGGACCTGCTCCAGCCCTCAATGTCTTTCTTGGAGTGAGAGGCCCAAAACTGAACCCAGTATTCGAGGTGAGGCCTCACCAGTGCTGAGCAGAGTGGGACAATCACTGCCCTACTGTGGATGAGGGATGTGCCCTGATGTGTGGAGAGGGAGAGATGTGACGTCTCTGGGTCAGCATTTGTTTGCAATGAGGGCTGAAAAAGGGGAAAATAGGTCTCTACACTTCCATATTTTTCACTATTTAGTTGTTAACCTCACACAACAACAGCAGTCACAGCACAGGGAGCAAGTTGCATGCACCCATGAAAGAGTTCTGCATTGCATCCTTGTTGTCTTGATTTATTAGTGGTTGGGTTAGGAATAAGAAAGATGTGATGTTGGAATAGTCAGCATGTTGGGAGTGTCAGTCCTATCCTAGGACAGCTGAGTTACCAGGATCGAAGACTTCACCCCACAAAAACATCCCTAAAGGCTAAAGATCAAGCAGGGCTAAATCATAGTTGGAAGGGACCTTAGAGATCATCTCCTCCAAACTCTCCACCATGGGCAGGGACACCTTTCAACTAGACTCAGCTGCTCTGGACCTCATCCAGCCTGGCCTTGAATACCCCCAAGGAGGAGGCAGCCACAACTTCCCTGAGCAACCTGTTCCTGATCCCACCAGCCTCCTACAGAAGAACTTCCTCAGCTCCAGTCTAATCCTGCTCTGCCTCAGCTTCAAACCATTCCCCCTTGCCCTGTCTCTAGACACCCTCAACAAAAGTTCCTCTGCAGCTTTCCTGCAGGATCCCTTCAGGTACCGTTAGGCAGCTCTGAGGTTTCCCCAGAGCCTTCTCTTATCCAGGCTGAACAACTCCTGCTGCCTCGCCTTCAAAACGGGGAAATACTTGAGGTAGATCCTGAACTCAGCATCTTATGACTGTCCACTAAGGACATATTTGCTAACTCTTTAAGTCTCTTTCTAAGCCTTTTCTCTTCTAACCGCTTTCAGGATCTGAAGTATCTGCCAAGCCTACAGTACCCAGCCCTCTCTCCACACCAACATGCTGTCTGGCATTTCATTTCCAGCTATGCTAATCCCCAGCACTTCCCGCAGTCCTGCAGTGCTTCGTTATATTTTATTTATCACAGGATCTAACTTCAAAACTTTAACCTTTCTGTAGCTTGAAAGGTGTCTTCTCCAGAAGGTGATCCTTCTTTATTGCCACACAGATGCGGCTGTCCTTAGCCTCTACAGAAATACACTTCCAGCTTTTAAGCTTTTTCTGCTCCTATCAGCTCCTACTTCATGTTATTTCAATGTGGCAGTTTAGGCTGGGTGCCCCCTGCCATTGCTGCATGAGATACACCTCTGGTGTCCTGGGTGCCTGCCCAAAAGGGGTGGACACAGGAAATGGCATATTTCTACCCATAAATCCTGCACCCTATAAAGCCATCTGCAGAGTCTTTCCCTTCCTCTTTCTTCCCTCTCTGCTCCCACGGGAGATGTCCTCTCTTATCGGGTAATGCCAGGGGGGTATCTCAGGCCTCTTAGGAGGAGAATGGAGGGGGGGACAGTCTCAGACCTGGCCAGCCTGAGACTTGTGTAGCAGTGGGAGGGGGGGGAAGGAAGAGCCCTGAGGGATCGGGTAGACCCTCAGGTGGGAGGAAGGGAGGATTGGGAAGCTTTTGGGAATTCTGTGAGGGGGTTCTGTATGCTTTTAGGATGTTCTTTTCCCACTATGCTTTGTAGTTTGTAGTTCTCTGTAGCTTCACCAATTGCTTTTCCATTTAAACTTTCCATCACTCTCCAATCCGTTTGCGTGTGTCATTCTTTTGTCCCTTTCGGGGCAAGAGAGGATCTGTCTGGCCTCAAACCAGCACAGATTTTTGGTAGCAGAGGATGGTTCCTGCGGAACTCTGCAAAATTGGACTGGAGAAGTGCAGCGGTGGAAAAGTTAAAATGGTATCTGGGCGTTGTTGGTTTTGGTGGCTGGGCTCAAGGCTTTGTGCTGGCGCGATCGTGTGAGCGTTTAATGGGTTCCGAGGGGACGCCCTGGTGCATAGCGGTGGCGTAGAATCCCGTCTGCCCTTCCAAGCGGCAGCGGTGATTTTGTAGCCATTTGCTTTGGGGGAAAGCTTAAGAATGCAGTGCCTGTCCCTTTCCCTTTTGTTCCCCGCAGCACCAGCGGCGAGCAGAGCGGTGCGGAGCCAAGGAAGGGGGAGGGACAGTTGGAAGCAGACCAGGGTTGGCTTGTCCCGCAGCGGTGGGGGCTAGCTGCAGTGGGAGGTGAGCGGTGGCTCCCGTAATCAAGAAGGCGGGCGGTGGCTCCAGTTCAAAAGCTGCTTCCGAGGACCCAGGGAGCAACGGTAGCTTTGGCTGGAAAAGCCGCTGGTGTGGCCCGAGGGGTGGCGGCGGTTTGGATCTGTACCGCGGCTGCAGAGGTGACGGCGGCTCTCGCTGTTATCTCTCCCCTGATTCTCGGACGCGCTCCGAAAATGGCGCCTAGCACCTGGCTCCACCTCTCTTCTCGGCTGGCTGCAGTGCAGCCACTCCCTCTCCGGGGGAGGGCTGTGTAGCCGGATGCCTCCATGCCTCGGCATGCGTACGCTCAGGGGGAGCGGTGTGCCTGTGCGCGGTGTGCATCCGTATTAGCCTCGGGCCGCGGCTGGAAGCGGTCAGCACTGGGCTTGGGAAAGGTCCGTGCAGCTTTGGAAAGTCTCAGCGTGCTGTTGCCTGCAAGGGGTGGAAGGAGTCGAGTTGAGGAGCCTGATTGCTCAGACTCGATTGCCCCGAGGGGCGGAGACATGCCGCTTGAGTGGATGGAGATTGATGTTTGATTGAGAAGTTGTGAGGTTGTTTCCAGGTGGCCAGGATGTCCGTCGGACCCATGAAGAGTTCACCGTGCAGAAGAATGAACTCTGCGTCGCTGGGAGGTTCCACAGGATGAGGGAGAAGAGCTGGAATGAACTGTGACCTGAGCCCGAGGGAGAGACTCTTTGGAAGGACGCCCAGATGAGGACCTGGACTTTGCCAGACATGTCATCTAAGAACTGTCTCTGATCTGATGATATGTTTTGGGTGCAGGAATTCTGGGTATGAAATAAGGGGTGGGATGTGGCAGTTTAGGCTGGGTGCCCCCTGCCACTGCCACATGAGATACACCTCTGGTGTCCTGGGTGCCTGCCCAATAGGGGTGGACACAGGAAATGGCGTATTTCTACCCATAAATCCTGCACCCTATAAGGCCATCTGCAGAGTCTTTCCCTTCCTCTTTCTTCCCTCTCTGCTCCCACGGGAGATGTCCTCTCTTATCGGGTAATGCCAGGGGGGTATCTCAGGCCTCTTAGGCCTGACTAGGCCTAATGCCAGGAGGAGAATGGAGGGGGGGGGGCAGTCTCAGACCTGGCCAGCCTGAGACTTGCCTAGCAGTGGGAGGAGGGGGGGAAAGGAAGAGCCCTGAGGGGTTGGGTAGACCCTCAGGTGGGAGGAAGGGAGGATTGGGAAGCTTTTGGGAATTCTGTGAGGGGGTTCTGTATGCTTTAGGATGTTCTTTTCCCACTATGCTTTGTAGTTTGTAGTTCTCTGTAGCTTCACCAATTGCTTTTCCATTTAAACTTTCCACCACTCTCCAATCCGTTTGCGTGTGTCATTCTTTTGTCCCTTTCGGGGCAAGAGATGTTCTGTCTGGCCTCAAACCAGCACATTCATGTGTCAGGTCATCAAGTGAGACCTGGTGGCTTCTTTCTGGTTTAATTGATGGATGATTCTTAGATTTACACTCTGCCTTTGTATGGGTTTTTTGTCTCTGTTTGGATCAGATGAAGACAAGGAGTTATAAAACCAAAGCTGTTCCGGGCAGGAAGGTTACGTTTTGGGTTTCTTCACATTTTTTCCATAGAAAGGCTCTTCTGCTGGGAAGACCTTCACAGCTGCATGGATACAATGACCAACCCAGTGGAAAGATGGGTCTTGAACTACCCCAAATTTATTCTCCAAGTGCCTGCCAGAAAAGCAGCTCTCATCAGCAGAGAGCAGTGATGACAGTGAGGTGTCCTCTCACCCTCCTCTTCTCCAGCCTCAACACCCCCAGCTCCCTCAGCTGCTCCTCTCCAGCACTGTTCTCCAGACCCTTCCCCAGCTTTGCTGCCCTTCTCTAGACCTTCTCCAGCTCCTCAGTGTCCTTCTTGGAGCGTGGGGCCCAAAACTGAACCCAGCACTCAAGCTGTGGTCTCCCAAGTGCCCAGTCCAGGGGCAAAATCCCTGCCCTGCTCCTGCTGCCCACACCATTGCTGCTCTAAGCCAGGCTGCTGGTGACCTTCTTGCCCACCTGGGCACTCCCTGTATCATCTTCAGCCATTGTCAACCAGCACCTCCAGGTCTTTTTCCACCAGGCAGTTTCCAGCCACTCTGCCCCAAGCCTGGAGCATTCATAGGGTTGTTGTGACCCAAGTGCAATGCTTGGCCTTGTTGAACTTCATACCACTGGCGTCAGCCCATCCATCCAGCCTAGGCAGATCCCTCTGCAGAGTCTTCCTGACCTGTTGAGGAGAAACAGCTCATTAGAAGGGATTATAGCAAGCAGAGCTTGGTGAAGTGAAGGGAATCCATTAAAGCAGGACCGTTTGTGTCCACAGTTCACACCTCTAACAGCTCTGCTGCATGTAGCTTCCTTGCCACTGCAGAGCTGATGGTGTTGCCAACATCCTAGCAGTGCTGTCCATTTCAAACTGCTCAGAGACATGTCTGGGGAGGCTTTGGTGGTGGGGGCTGCTTTTTTCCTTTTTCCCCTCAGATTAGTGACCAAAGAGTCCAGCCTGTGCAGCTTAAAAGAGCTTCTGCTTCTTTCGTTTATATTACAATTTTTCCATCCAGAAATAATGAGAGTCACTGATGGCTGGAGAATACAGCAAGTGGGATGGTCACCAGAGGACAGTCCACAGATTAACATGAAAAAAATGACATGGAGATCTACAGAGACTGGGAGGTGAAAGCTCTCCTTGGTAAGTTCTCTGCTGCAAGGGCCCTTCAGCTTTTGTAGGAATGAAGAGAAAGTGAAGGGATAAACACAAAGAGAAAACAAGGATCAGAGTCCACAAAGTACATGGAATCATAGAGTGATTTGGGATGGAAGGGACCTTCAAGATCATCCAGTTCCAACCCCACTACCATGGGCAGGGACACCTTCCACCAGCACAGCTTGCTCAAGGTCTCATCCAGCCTGGCCTTGAATACCTCCAGGTAGGGGACATCCACAGCCTCCCTGAGCAATCTCTTCCAGTGTCTCCCCACCCTCACTGCCAAGAATTTCTTCCTCATCTCCAGTCTCAATTTCTGATGCCAGCAGGGATGGCAGCACAGTCTGAGGAAACACAAGTATCTGAATTGCATCTATCAGCAGCACCATCCTGGACATAGCTCACAGACAATGAGGTTAGTGGGGTCTCCTAGACCCAAACTGGCACTTTGTTGCAACTGTGGGACTTAGTGTGAAGCTGTAGGTATTGAAACAGAACTTCAAATCATGCTGAGTTTAGGAATCACAATGACCATGGGATGACTGAGCACAAGGCACATGGGACAGATTTTCATGGCTGGAAGGCTGCTACAAGGTCTCCATAGAACCTGTTCAGGCTGGAGAATCCTTCCGGTACCTGAAGGGCTCCAGGAGAGCTGGGGAGGGACTTTGGAAAAGGGCTGGGAGTGCCAGGAGGAGGGACAATGGCTTTGAGCTGGGAGAGGGAAGAATGAGAGTGGAAATGAAGAAATTGTTGAGAGTGAGGGTGGGAAGAGACTGGAACAGGTTGCCCAGGGAGGCTGTGGATGTTCCCTGACTGGAGGTGTTCAATGCCAGGCTGGATGAGGCCTTGAGCAAGCTGTGCTGGTGGGAGGTGTCCCTGCCCATGCCAGGGGGTTGGAATTGGATGAGCTTTCATGTCCCTTCCAGCCCAAACCATTCTTTGAATCTATGAACTGCCAGTTGGACCAAGCAGGAACAGGAGAATTCAGCCTTTCTGCTCATTTTCAGGACCCAGTGTGATCTGCTTACTTCCCACAGCAAAGTGGTACACAGTTGCCATTGGACCTGCTGGGACTGGCCCAATCTGTCAATGCACAATTTCCCCTGGGAGCTGAACAAAGCAGCTGCCTGCAAGCCAGGAAACTCCTGGTTTTTTTCTTTTTTTGATCTCCTTGAAGGTTTGGAGCTTTGTGCTGGGAGAGCAATGCAGGTGCTGTAGCAATTAGGAGTCCCAGTGTATTCATGAAGCCATTGAGCACCCCAATTATGCCTTGCTGACAAAGGCTGCATTCACCACCACATCTGTTATCTCCATTTATGGCTCTTTTGGAGACCTACACATGGAGTGCTCTTGGCTAGCTCCTCAGGGAAATTTGCCTGTCTCCCTTGTTCAGCCCTGTTTGCCCAACTACTTCTATTCCTGCCTTTGCCCTCTCCCATCCTATTGATATACACCCTGTTGAAGGGTGGTTTTACCCAGTCCCTCCAAAGTGGAATGGGCTGTCAGTGCCAGAAGCAGCTTATCAAAGCCACAAGAGAGTCATCTCGGCAAGGGTAAGCAAGGTCCTTGCAAAAGTCATAGAATCATAGAATGGTTTGGGTAGCCTTCTAAGATCATCCAGTCCAACCATCAGCCCAACACCATGGCCAGCAAACCATGTCCCCAGGTGCCATGGGCCCACTTTTTTGGAATGCTTCCAAGGATGGGGACTCCATCACCTTCCTGGGCAGCCTTTTCCAATTCCTGACCACTCTTGCAGCAAAGAACTTTTTCGTCATCTCCAACCTAACTCTCCCCTTGGCACAATTTCAGGTCATTTCCTCTCCTTCTATCACCTGAGACTAGGGAGCAGATCCCAACCCCCACCTCACTGCAGCCTCCTCTCAGGAACTGTAGAGAGCAATGAAGGCTCCCCTCAGCCTCCTCTTCTCCAGCCTCAACACTCCCAGCTCCCTCAGCTGCTCCTCTCCAGCCCTGTTCTCCTGACCCTTCCCCAGCTTTGTTGCCCTTCTCTGGACCTGCTCCAGCTACTCAATGTCCTCCTTGGAGTGAGAGGCCCAAGACTGAACTCAGCACTCAAGCTGTGGCCTCACCAATGCCCAGTTTAGAGGAACAATCCCTGCTCTGCTTCTGCTGCCCACACCATTGCTGCTCCAGGCCAGGCTGCTGCTGCCCTTCTTGCCCACCTGGGCACTCCCTGGCTCATCTCCAGCTGTTGTCAACCCCCAGGTCCTTTTCTGCTGGGCAGTTTCCAGCCACTCTGCCCCAAGCATGGAGCATTCATAGGGTTGTTGTGCCCCACATGCAGGATCCAGCACTTGGCTTTATTGAACCTGAGCTCAGCCATGGATCCAGCCTGGCCAGGTCCCTCTGCAGAGCTTCCTGCCCTCCAGCAGATCAACCCTGCCACCCAACTTGGTGTCCTCTGCAAACTTACTGAGGGTGAACTCAATTCCCTCATTCAGATCATTGAAAAAGACATTAAACAGAACTGACTCCAGTCCTGAGCCCTGAGGAACACCACTGGTGCCTTGCCATCAAATGCAATTAACATAAGAAGAGGATGGAGCAGAGCTTTAATCCCAGCACTGGGAGGAGAGGTTCATGGAACAGGACCCCTTTGTGCTCAGGATTCTGCAAGCACCAGCCCCTGCTGCTAGCACAGCCAATGGGACCAGCTCTGAGACCTGCTGGTCAGCAAGACCGCCTGTCCCCCCAGGGCCAGCACAGAGAGCCAAGGTCACAGCACTGCTATGCACTTGCAGGAGCTCCAGGCAGGGCAGCCCAGGGACATCAGTCAGCAGTGCCATCCACTACCATAGTTCCTTATTCAACAGGTGAGACTTGACCTGTTGGATGAGAGTGGAAGTAGCTACTTGAGTGTGGTGGGTTGAAAATTCCCCCAACATTAAATTTGCCAGACCAGCTCAGTTGGAAACAAATGAAGTTGTGTTTACAAGCAAAACTACAATCTAAAAGGAAATGCAGTCAATATGTACAAAATATACAATATTTAGAGGTATTTACAATTTATAAAGAGCTCAAGAACCCCCCTGGACAAACCAGGGGAGCCAGCTGCAGCTTCCCCCTTCCTGCTCCCTACCCTCTTGTTCATGATAGAGGAGAGAAAGAGCAGAGAGTTGTTTTGTTAGTACTTAGCCAAAACAAAGCAATGCAGTCAAAGTCAGCACAGAGCCAGCAGAAGGAGCACCCAGAGTGAGGAAACCAAAAAGAGAGAAAGATAGTTTACCTATCTAAGTTCTATGGAAGATCTCTGTCCAATGGGATTATTTAGATCTTATCATTATTTTTCTTTTTACATTCAATAGTAATTTATTTACATTCTACTGCTTTCTGTTCAAGATCTGTGGAAAATTTTCAAGGCATAGCCTTGAAAATACCACATTGAGCAAGAAGAGTGCTCTGCATCTGAGGCACAGGGCACAGAGCTCAACGAAGTCAAGTTCTTCGTTGGCTTCCTGAATTACCTGGGGAACTTCAGAGATTGTAGTCAGTTGGGATGATGCTGAGAACTGGCTGAGAATTTAGAACCCATGTCCCAAATACAGGAAATTGAGAGCTGGACACACTAAAGTCTTCCAGATCAATGCACCATTTACCCCTCCTTCCAGCACCCATGGCCTCTTCTGAGTGCAGTCACAGAATCATAGAATGGTAGGGGTTGGAAGAGACCTCTGGAGATCAAGTCCTACCCTTTACTGAAGCAGGGTCACCTAGGGCAGGTCACATAAGAACACATCCAGATAAATCTTGAAAGTCTCCAGAGGAGACTCCACATCCTCTCTAGGCAGCTTGCTCCAGGCCTCCAGCACCTTCACAACAAACAACTTTCTCCTCTTGCTCAGATGGAACCTCCTGGGTTCCAGTTTGTGCCCACTGGCCCCTGTGCTGTCCCTGGGCACCACTGAGCAGAGTCTGGCCCCAGCCTCTTGCCCCCCACAGCTCCTTTAGCTCTTGCTGAACATTGCTGAGATGCCCTCTGGGGCTGTTCTTCTGCAGGCTCTCAGCCCCAGGGCTCTCAGCCTTTGCTCCTCACAGAGCTTCTCCAGGCCCCTCAGCAGCTTTGTAGCCTCTGCTGGACTCTCTCCAGCAGTTCTCTGTCCCTCTGGAACTGGAGAGCCCAGAACTGTATCCAGGTGTCCAGATGTGGCTTACCTATAGGAGAGAGAAGGAGAACCTCCCTTGATGTGGTGGCCACAGTTTTCTGAATGCACCCCAGGAGACCTTTGTCATTCTTGGTCACAAGGTCACATTGCTGGCTTATGGGGAGGTCCCTTGTACAGCTGCTTTCAAGCAAGTCCACCCTCACCTGTTCCTCTCTAGGTGAAGGACTCTACACTTGTCCTTGTTGAGCATCACCTGGCACCAGGAACATGTCCTGGAATATCTGATTGAAAGAATCAGAATGTTAAGCAGTTCAAGCAGTTCCAGACCACACCATTCACTACCCAGACACTGACAAGAGCTAGAAAAGAGCTGCTTCCTCAAGCTGCTTTTATCTGTTACCTACAAGCCCCAGGATGAGAGCTGCAGCTCTCCATGCTGCATATATTCACCACTCGTGGGCATTCAGAAAGTGCTTAGGGATATGGCAGTTAATTAGCAGTGCCTTTTAGAAAGAACATCTCTCCTCTCCGAAAGAATGGATGCTGGGCAGGAGATGTGGACACCCCCAAGGCAGAATCCCATGAGTGATGGATCTGATTTTGTGTATCCTCTGCAGGGGACCAGACCTATTGGCACTGTTCCTGCAATGCTTTGCTCATTCCAGTTCAGCTGGATGGTCTCATGTACAAGTTCTAAAGGAATCAGCTTGTGAAGAGGAAAAGACAAAAGCAGCTCTGGGGAAGAGGACCTGGGAGTCCTGGTGAACAATAAGATGACCATGAGCCAGCGATGTGTCCTAGTGGCTACAAAGCTGCTGAGGGGACTGGAACAGTTCTGGTGGGGAAACCTGAGAGAATTGGGACTGTTTAGTCTGGAGATCTCATCAATGCTCATCAATACTTAAAGGCTGGGTGTCAGGAGAATGGGGCAGGTTTTGCTCAGTGGTGCCCAGTGACAGGGCAAAGGGCAACAGGCACATACCTGAACATCAGAAGTTCCATCTGAACATGAAGTTGAACTTCTTTAATTTAAGGGTGACAAAGCCCTGGAGCAGGCTGCCCAGAATGGTGGTGGATTCTCCATCTCTGGAGCCTTTCAAAACCCACCTGTCTGTGTTCCTGTTTGACCTTCTCTAGGTGACCCATCCTTGGCAGAGGGGTTAGGCTGGATGATCTCCATGGGTTCCTTCCAACTCCTACCATCTGTGATTTTTTGGATACATTGAAATCATGGCTGAAGTATTTTGCTCAGGTTTCTGCCCATGGCATCAGCAGCCTCTGTCAATGCAAATCCAAGGGACAGGACTGTGTGCTGGGACTGCTGAGGTGCTCATTAGATGATGTTTGTTTCTGTCATCAAGACTGGATTTAATTTAGCTGTTAAGTTTCATCTCCAGCCCTACCTTAATGACTGGGCAGGACTTGAAATCCTTCCCCAGTGCCAAGCAGTTTGCAGAGTTGTTTCAAGTGTCAAAATTAAGGAAATGGAAACAGAATCCAAACTGAACTGCATGAAGCCAAAGGGTCCTCAGACTTCATCGGAGCTTCCTCACTAACTCACTGTTGGTCTCCAAGGTCAAGATCGAGGCAGGTCGACATGGAAATCCATTGTTTGGTTTATTTCAGCAACGTGGTGCAGAGGTGAGGTGAGGCTCTGATATACCCAGATGCTGGGAAGTGCTTTCCCTGCTTGGGTTGCAGAGATAGCCCCTTTGCTGAAAAATCTTGTCCACAGCTGTTTGTCATGTGGTGTCAGTCATGATTGTAGCCAGGCTGTGCATCCAAGTTCCAGCTGCACAGGAGGTACCATAGAATCAGAGAGATTTGGTTGTAAAAAAAATTTAAGATCATTGAGTTCAAACGTGTACTAACTCTGCCAAGTCTGCTGCTAAACCACAGCCCTCAGCACAACATCTGTGCCTCTTTGAAACACCCCCAGGGATGGGCATTCAACCACCTCCCTGGGCAGCCTTGTGCCAGGCTTTAAGAACCTTTTCAAAGAAGTTTCTTCTAATGTCCAACCTAAACCTCCCCAGGTGCAGCTTGAGGCCCTCTCCTCTTGTCCTATTACATGTTACTTGGTGAAGAGACCAATGCTCACTTCTCTCCAACCTCCTTTCAGGTAATTTTCTTTCCCAGTGGAGCAATGGAATCCAGTAGGCACGAAAAGGAAGAGGTCAGGACCTTTTATAACCAAGCAAAAGAACAGATGAATGTGAGGAGAAGTTTTATCTGCAGCACACCTCTTTAATTGTTTTCTCAAGTGGGCTGTGGCCAGTTCTTTCAGGAAAGGTTTAGATCTTCAGTGATGGACTTGAAGGACCTTAATCTTCCTGAATGATCCTGCAACACTCATAGCTGCAGGGGTTGCAGAGTGTTTGCATTACTGCACAAACCCATGGACCTTTCACTCCTCACAGCTGGTAGATAAAGTGAGATGTGTTATCAGACTGCAGCAGCACTGCTACTCCTCACAAAACCAATAAATAATCAGGTGTGAACCTAAATGTGGTGCACAGGCTCCCAAAGACCTACTTGTCCTCACAAGAAAAGGCCCAGGGGTCTGGAGAAAGGTGGAAGCTTCAACCTAAGGTGCATCCACACTGCTGGGCACAGTCCTTTATGCAGTCTGTCCATGTTCTCTACATATATATTGATGAGACCTTCACACCAGCTCATCTCCACATCACCTCATCTATGTAGATGCTAGGGTGTAGCAGGCTTGCAACTTACAGAATCACAGAATAGTTTGGGTTGGAGAAGCTGTCTAAGATCATCCAGACCAACCATCAACCCACACCACCATGGCCATCAAACCATGTGCCCAAGTGCCATGGCCACACATTTCTCGAACACCTCCAGGGATGGGGACTCTGCCACCTTCTGGGCAGCCTGTTCTAATCCCTGCCCAAGCCAACTTATGTGACTTTGAAGCACAGCAGAATGGAGATCTGCTCTTCCTGAAGCCACATTGTCACAGACCCTTGGGGATTTGCCTTGTTCAGATTTGTGTGAACTATTTTCACAGCATAATCCATGAAAAGGAAGAAGTAAGAGGTACAAATGGAAAAATGAAACAGTTAGGGGTCAAGAGGAGTGCAGAGGTCCTTAGAAGTATCTCTCAAAGAAAAACATGTTGGGGACAGCATGAGAAGGAGAGAAAAGAAATTAGCGGTGAGAAGCTATCTTCCTTTTGAAATCTTTGACAAGGGATCCAAATCATCCATAAAGAAGAAGCTGAAGGAATGACAAATGCTAACAAATAGGGAGAGAAGTGAAAGGGAGAGAGGAGGTCTTGGAGAAGCCCGATGCCCACAGATGGCTTGGCTGATGGTGTTCACAGCACTTAGCTATCAAGCACAAGGACAGCTGGAGGAAGGCTGACAGCTCTCTGATTTCCAGTGAGGTGTGAGAGTTCTACACCCAGAGGCCAAGTTCCCAGGCGAAAATATGAGGCACAAGGATTGCTTGGGCACAGAAATGACAACCATGGCTGACAGGGGTCATAGAATCACAGAATGGGTTGGGTTGGGAGGGGCCTTAAAGCTCATCCAATTCCAACCCCCTGCCATGGGCAGGGACACCTCCCACCAGCCCAGCTTGCTCAAGGCCTCATCCAGCCTGGCCTTCAACACCTCCAGACAGGGGGCATCCACAGCCTTGCTGGGCAACCTGTTCCAGTGTCTCCCTAGCCTCACTGGAAAGTATTTGTTCTGAATCTTCAGTCTCAGTCTCACCTCCTCAAGCTTCAATCCATGTGATGGGGGCCTCATCACTGGAGACATTCAATGTCAAAGCTGATATGGCCCTGAGCAACCTGATCTGGTTGGAGGTGTCCCTGCTCACTGCAGTGACATCGGGCAAGATGACCTTTGAGGATCCTTTCCAGACCACTGCACTCTGTGACTCTGTATGCTTAGAGACTTGGATCTTGTGTCCTCCAAGCAAGGAGCTAGCTGCCACTCCTGGGCCCATAAACACCCTAGCTCATAAATACACTGGCACATAAATAACTTGTTCCAAGCAGGTTTTACCTTAACCCTGCCACACAGCAGAGCACTCGCAGAGCTTAGAACAGATCGCCCTGCTCCAAGGGACCTGCCCACCATGCACTTTAAAATGGGTCAGGAATGCAAAACCTGCTTTTCATAAACTCCACATTTCCAGAATGCCATTGCAGGTGCACAGCCTCATTTGCTGGTAGTAGAGATATCTTCCCATTTATAAAGCTGCCAGTTCAATGCATCTCAGCAAAATATGATGGGACTGGAATTGGATTTCCTGTGTGTCTGGGAGTTTATGAGCATTTTGTTGTTGAGCACTGGAAAACTCACACATTGACTTTATATATTCAGTGTCACCAGATCTCGATTTCCCTTCCTCCTTCCACATGGAGAGTGAAAGTATTGTGAGGTTATTTCCCATGTGGACCTGATGGATTTTGGGGCAGGAACTCAAAAGACCGGAGCTTGTTGAGCCTGGAGAAGAACAGCCCCAGAGAGGATCTGAGCAATGCTCAGCAAGAGCTAAAGGAGCTGTGGGGGGAAGAGTCTGGGGTCAGACTCAGCTCAGTGGTGCCCAGGGACAGCACAAGGGGCAAGGGGCACAAACTGGAACCCAGGAGGTTGCATCTGAGCAGGAGGAGAAAGTTGTTTGTTGTGAGGGTGCTGGAGGCCTGGAGCAGGCTGCCCAGAGAGGTTGTGGAGTCTCCTTGTGTGGAGAGCTTCCAACCCCCCCTGGGCATTGTGCTCCTGGGCAAGCTGCTGTGGGTAGACAGGAAGTCTGGATGGTTTCATTCAAAAGTAGAGAGCAGTCCCAGCTCAGAATCTTCAGCCATCCACAAAGGTCCAGAGGCAACAGCAGCTCTGCTCTGTACTACCGCTGCCTTGGCATGGGGAGAAGAGCTTTGGCTTTCTCACCACCAGGATTCTCACTGTTGCTGTTGTAGAAGACTCTAGCATCGTTGGGAATTCCCTACATGGCCTTAATTATGACATTGCAAATGAAAGGCTAATGAGCAGCAGCATGCCAAGGGCTGCAGGACTCTTGAAGCCCTGAACAGATCCAGGCACATCTGAACTGGCCCTACTGGTTCCTTGCAGAATGATCTCCTGATTAGAGTTTAGCTCATGACAGGAGAGACAGGCCAAGGGCTGTCTTTTAGACAGGAGTCTGGCAAGAGCCCTGGTGAGCATGGTGGCTCCATTCCCTGGCAGCATAGTGGTCCCTGCTGCTCTCTCTCCACACCACTGTCAGGTGGACAGGCCTTCTGGCAGCTCCAGGTGTTCACCTGAAGTGTCAGATGTAAAAAGGAAACATTCATTTGGAAGATACTGACCTAACAATGCTCACAGGGCATCGCTGGCACTCATGCCACTTGCCCAGGGAAACCAGTCAGCTGAGGAAAAAATGCTTCTATGCAACACACCACAACTCAGTCCCTTAAAAGGCAAGCTGGCCCAGCTCCCCAACTGCATCTCCTACATCTCTCAGACACATGACATCCTTATTTTAGGATCATTACAGAATCCTTATTTAGGATAATTATTGTACCCTTATCCCTAGAAACCTTCAAGATCAGGCTGAACTGGGCTCAGAGATCTAGCAAAGATGTCCCTGCTCACCGCAGGGCGGTTGGAACTAGATGAGCTTTAAAGGTCCCTTCCAACCCAAAACATTCTATAATTCTATGATCAGGTGAATCTTCTTGCTCCTCCCATCTTTCCTTCTCCACTTTGTCCTGCCACATCCATAGCCTTCCATGACAACTCCTTTCACATTTGCCCTTAACATTGAAGATGGATGGTGCTTGAAAACTGGGGGATTACAGATTTACAAATCCACAGATTGCACCAGGTTGGAAGGGACCCTCAAAGGGCATCCTTTTGAATCCCTCTGCAGTCAGCAGGCACACCTCCAACTAGGGCAGGCTGCCCAGGGCCACATCAAGTCTGATCTTGAATGTCTTCAGGGATAGCACATCAACCACTGCCCTGAGCAACCTGTTTCAGTGTTTCACCACCTTCACTGTGCAGAACTTTCTCCTGATCTCCCCCACTCCAGTTTCAAACCATTGCCCCTGGTCCTATCCCCACAGGTCCTTCTGAACAGCCCCTCCACAGCCTTCCTGTAGTCCCCTTCATGCTCTAAGGTCCCCCCAGAGCCTTCTCTTCTCTAGGTTGAACCCAATGTTTTCCCTCAAACAGCCATGGATTCACCTCCTAACCTCTATGAAATGCCTCTTGGTGAGCAGAAGTTTCCTAGGACAATTCCAACAGTTCCAGAGTGGGCTGTACCACTCTGCCTCAAGAGCCTGGCAGGTCCCTGCAAAATTCAGGGCCTCATTTTCCCACTAGGTACCTGCCCAGAAGCAATCACCCTGAGAATCCATTGTTAGCCTTGGCTCCTGGCTGTGTTTGATTCTGTGAGCTTTTCCTTTGTTATTTTTATTTTTTGCCTTAATACATTCAGCCTCCTGCACATGCCGGCCTTTAATTTCTCATGAATAATTATTAACCTATAAATCCAATCAGCTCTTCAGATCCTGCACCTCATCAGGAAGTAAATTACACTTCGTTAGCAACGGCAACAAAAGACAGGAAGTGCTTCTTGTTGGCTCAGCACCAGCTCCCTGTTTTCTTCTCCTGAAGGGGCTTGTCTGACCTCACCCTGCAGCATTCTGGACATCCTTATTTACAAGGCTGACTTTATCTGAAAGAAATCCTGAAGAAATCTGAGGATGTTAGAAGAGAGGACTCACTGCTAGTGAAGAAAACCAAGATGATTTCTAGTAATAATTATCAGCTCCAGCAACAAATCACAGACTGCCAGGCTGGAAGGGACCCCAGGGATCATCTGCCTCAACCTTTCCAGGTCACAGCCCAGTTGCTGCTGGCCCAGCACCCTGTCAGGCTGAGCCTTCCAACTGTCCAGTGCAGGGACTCCACCACTTCCCTGGGGGGATAATTCCAGTATCCAGCTGTGCCCATGGGAAACATTTTCCTCTGGAGCCCAATGGGAATGTCCCCAGCAGTACCTTGTCCCCTGTCCCTGTCCCTGTCTCCATCAGCCTTGGCTTTCCCATGGGACTCCTTGTACCAAGGGAGTCTCCGTGCTGCTGGTGGCCTCCCTTTATGTCCTGGTCCATGGCAATAAGGTCTGCCCTGAGCCTCCACTTCTCAAGTTTGAACAAGACATCACATCAGCTTCTTATAGTGCCTGAAGGACCTACTTCTCAGCCTGCTGGTCCTCCTGTACTCCTCAGTTACTCAGTGCCTGCTCACGGAATTGCTTTTTGGTTTCTGATTTATATGGGGGATCAGAAAGCATGTGCAGGTTGTTGAGTGAGCTCCCTGCAATTGTCTCCAGATCCTGAGCTGCTCCTCCTGGCTAAGGTTCCACTGTGAGCATCACCAGCATCTGCACGAGTTGCTCTGGGCTTCTTTTCAGCCTCCTGGCAGAGCAGGTTCTGTCTATGCTGTAATGTACCTGTATGCCTCCCAGAACTGAGGAGAAAGCCTTGGCCATCATCTCTACTGTTGACATCTGACACACACATGTAGCCTTGAGGCATCAGAGCCTCTGCTGTCTGACAGGGTTGCCCTGCCATGGCTGTGAGCAGGCACTGCAGAGGAACAGGCAAGCCTCACAGTGATAAACACACCTAGCAGCTTAGAGGCAGATTCATCACAGTCCCTTTTATTCCCTAAGGTCTTTGCTCTCAAAAGGCTTAGACTCAACAGTATCTTGTGGGGGTGAGTTCCCCAGTTACCTTTCAGAAGTTCCTCACCATGCTATGAAGAATCTCCCCATCACTGCCCTTCTTTAGTGTCCTCTGAAGCCCTGAAAACCCTGCTTGGGCTGAGCAGTAGGGTCTGGAACACAGGGCCTAGTAAGTGAGCTGTGGTGTGAAGGTATCTCATTTTTTCAAGCATCTTCACTCTGAAAGTCACTGAGGACAGCCAGAATTGGGATATCTCAATGGCAATGTTTGCTCAGCATCTGTCTCAGCGTTGCACAAGGAGACAGGTATAGAAACATCAAGAGTCAGGACACTCTGCAGATGGAAGTGAGCAGAAGAAAAGATGGATGAAAGCATTTCTGCAGATGAAGCTTGCAGCCCTGTCAAGAATCTCCCCAACACACTCATTTATTACTTTATTAAGACAACAGATGGCAAACTGCTAATGAATGGGAAAGACAGAAAGGATTTTTCTGTGCAAACTGGAAGGTGCTGGAGGAGATGAGAAGGGAAGGACAGCTGGGCTGGCACACCGAGCCCTGCAGACCTTCAGGTACCTTCTGTGTGCTGGCCAGGTCTAGAGGTCAGGCTGCAAAAGCTCAAACCAGGAAGATTATCTGAAGATGTTTGGTGGTGGTGCCTTCCAGAAAGGCTGCCAGGGTTATATGGTAAGAGGCCAGAACCTCTCCTGGGTGTGAGGGACAGCAGGAGTAGGAAAGTGGTTGAGATCATGGACAGTCCTACTTTGGAGAGTGACACAAATCAGACTGGAGAAAAAGTGGACTTGAACCAACCCTTTTTCCTAAACCACATAAAGCACTTTGACGGTCATGGACCATAAGAAGACTTTGGCTGCCACTGAGTCCAGGCCATAGGCAACTCCCCCTGTGGTTTATCCTCTGTAGCCCACCTAGGCAGAGGCTGAGCAGAGGAAGCAGACACAGAGGAAGCAGACACAGACGGAAGGAGAGGTGGCCCAAAACCACCTCACAGGGTACTGCCAGAGCCAGAATGGGACCCACTGAGGCTTCCCTTCAGGCAGGTCCCTCCTGAAGCACTTGCAGCTGAGTGCAGAGCAAGGATTTCACCTCTGCTATGAGGACAAGCTGGAAGAGTTGGAGCTGCTCAGCCTGGAGAAGACAAGGCTCCAGGGAGACCTTAGAGCAGCCTTCAGTACCTGAAGGGGCTCCAGGAAGGCTGGGGAGGGACTGTTCAGAAGGGCTGTGGGGATAGGACCAGGAGCAATGGTTTGAAACTCGAGCAGGGCAGAGTTAGGTTGGACATCAGGAGGAAGCTCTGTACAATGAGGGTGGGGAGACACTGGAACAGGTTGCCCAGGGAGGTGGTTGAGGCTCCATCCCTGGAGACACCCAAGATCATCCTTGATGTAGCCCTGAGAAGCCTGCTCTAGCTGGAGGTGTCCCTGCTGCCTGCAGGGGGTTGGACAAGATGACCTTGGAGGGTCCCTTCCAACACAATGCCATCTGTGAAGCTGTGAAATAGTAGCCAGATGAAATTTCTTATTCAGAGGACAAGCCCAGGGCAGGCTGGGTGGCTTCCTAGCAGTGATAGGTGCAGAAGGTGTCCAAGTGCTGATCTGGAGGCAGGCAGCATTTCTCACATTTCTAAAGATGCCAATTCCCTGTGACATCTTTAAGCCACCTGTGACAGCTGTGATGCTCAGGAGTATCAGGGGACACTTTCCATGGATTTTCCCTGGTTCTCCTCAGACACCAAGTGGTTCCATGAGGCAGTTGAAGGGGGAGATGAAGATCAAGCACCTTTGCTTATAGCACCAGCCACATGGCATTACATGAGATAAAAGCAAGAGAAAGATCAGAATTAACAACATTAGAAGCCAAAAGGGACAATGGCAGCAGCTGGAAGGCTAAATGAAGGTGGAGGTTGTGCAGAGCCAATGGAGTCCTGGCCTGTATCAGGAATAGTGTGGCCAGCAGGAGCAGGGAAGTCATTCTTGCCCTATACTCAGCACTCTCTAGGCCACACCTCGAGTACTGTGTCTAGTTTTGGGCTCCTCAGTTTAAGAAGGACATTGAGATACTTGAACATGTCCAGAGAAGGGCAACAAAAGCTCAGTTAGAATTCAACCTAGCCAGGGAGGTCCAGGGAAATGCCAAAAATGTCTATAGGTATATTAATGGTAAAAAGAAGCCTAGGGAAGGTGTGGGCCTCTCAGAAAGGAAACAGGGGAGCTGGTGACAAGTGCCATGGAGAAGGCTGAGGTTCTCAATGACTTCTTTACCTCAGTCTTCACTGGCAAGGGCTCCAGCCACACTCCTGGAGTCATGGAAATTAATGGCAGGGACTGGAAGAAGGAACTGCCCATGGTGAGTGAAGATCAGGTTCAGGATCACCTGAAGAACCTGAAAGTGTTCAAGTCAATGGGACCTGACAGAATACACCCAGGGGTGCTGAGGGAGCTGGGGAGGAGGTCACTGAACTGCTCTCTATTATATTCCAAAAGTCCTGGCAGGCCAGGGAGGTCTCCACTGACTGGAAAAGGGAAACACAGCTCCCATGTCCAACAAGGGCAAGAAGGATGACCCAGGGAACTCCAGGCCAGGCAGTCTCACCTCTGTGCCTGGTAAGATCATGGAGCAGATCCTCCTGGAGGCACTGCTGAGACAGAAGAATAATGAAGAAGTGATTGGGTACAGCCAGCAGGGCTGCACCAAGGGCAGATCCTGCCTGACATACCTGGTGGCCTTCTGTGACAAGGTCACAACATTAATAGATGAGGGGAGAGTCATTGACCTGGAGCTGAGCAAAGCCTTCCACACTGTCCCACACCACAGCCTGGGCTCCAAGCTGGTGCAGTCTGGGTTTGATGGATGAAGCATTCAGTGGGTAAAGAACTGGCTTGATGGCTGCACCCAAAGAGTGGCTGTCAATGGCTCCATGGCCAAGTGGAGGCCAGGGACAAGTGGAGTCCCTCAGGGATCAGTGCTGGGACCAGGCTTGGGGGTGCTGGGGGAGGAGAAGCTCAGCAGGAGCCAGCAGTGAGCACTTGCAGCCCAGAGAGCCAAGCAGAGCCTGGGCTGCAGCAAGAGAAGTGTGGCCAGCAGGGCCAGGGAGGGGATTCTCCCCCTCTGCTCCACTCTGCTGAGACCACAGCTGGAGCTCTGTGTCCAGTTCTGGAGCCTCTGTTCCAGGAAGGATCTGGAGGTGCTGGAAGATGGCCAGAGAAGGGCCACAAGGATGAGCAGAGGGCTGGAGCTGCTCTGCTATGGAGACAGACTGAGAGAGTTGGGGTTGTGCAGTCTGGAGAAGAGAAGGCTCTGAGGACACCTTCTTGTGACCTTCCAGTATCTGAAGGGGGCTACAAGAAAGCTGAGCAGAAACTTTTTAGAGTGTCAGGGAGTGGGGGGAATGGAAAAAAAAAAAAAAACAGAAATGGGTAGATTCAGGTTGGATGTTAAAAAGAAGTTCTTCCCCAGGAGGGTGGTGAGACACTGGAACAGGTTGCCCAAGGAAGCCTCATCCCTGGAGGTCTTTAAGGCCAGGTTAGATGTGGCTCTGAGCAACCTGATCTAGTGTGACATGTCCCTGCCCATTGCAGGGAGGTTGGACTTGGATGATCCTTGAGGTCCCTTCCAACCATGACAATTCTATGATTGTGACAAGGCTGGTGAGAGGTTTGGAGCACAGTTCTATGAGGAGAGGCTGAGGGAGCTGGGGGTGTTTAGCCTGGAGAAGAAATGGAATTTAAAATTCCATTTTAAATGTGTCCTGAAAGTCCATTTCAGGGCAGACCTTATTGCTGTTTACAACTACCTGAGAGGAAGTTGTAGCCAGGTGGGGGTTGGTCTCTTCTCCCAGGCAACCAGCAACAGGACAAGAGGACACAGTCTCAAGCTGAGCCAGGGGAAGTTTAGGCTCCAGGTGAGGAGAAAGTTCTTCACAGAAAGAGTAATTGGCCATGGAATGTGCTGCCCAGGGAGGTGGTAGAATCACTGTCCCTGGAGGTGTTCAAAAAAAGATTGGATATGGTACTTGGAGCCATGGTTTAGTTGTCAGGAGGTGTTGGGTAATAGCTTGGACTTGATGGATGGAAGGGTTCATTCTGCGATTCTGTGATTCTTCTGTGAGCCACTGAATCCTTAGTGTGTGATGAAAGCCACTACAGAGAGGTGGTAACTACAGTGCCCCAAACCTTCCTAGGGGCCAGCATGGTAGGGGTTGGAAGGGACCTCTGGAAGCTCTGGCAGCTTACCCAGGAGCACAATACCCATGGGGGGTTGGAAGCTCTCCAAGGAGACTCCGCAACCTCTCTGGGCAGCCTGCTCCAGGCCTCCAGCACCCTCACAACAAAGAATTTTCTCCTTCTGCTCAGATGCAACCTCCTGGGTTCCAGTCTGTGCCCCTTGCCCCTTGTGCTCCACCACTGAGCAGAGTGTGGCCCCAGCCTCTTGCCCCTCACAGGTACTTTAGCTCTTGCTGAGCATTGCTCAGATGCCCTCTGGGGCTGCTCTTCTCCAGACTATCAGCCCCAGGGCTCTCAGCCTTTTACATAATCACAGAATCACAGAACACATCTGTTTGGAAGAGACCCATCCAACCCTCAACCCAGCACTGCAGGGTCAACACCAAACCATGTCCCTAAGCATCAGGTCCACATGGGGCTTGAGCACCCCCAGGGATGGTGACTCCAGGGCAGCCTCTTCCAATGTCTGAGATCCCTTCCAGTTCAGAAATGTTTCCTGAGATCCAGCCTGAGCCTCCCCTGGTGCAGCTTGGAACCATTTCCTCTGCTCCTGTCCCTTGCCACCAAGGAGCAGAGGCTGTCCCCTCCTCTCTCCAATCTCACTTCAGGGAGTGTAGAGAGCAATGAGGTCTCCCTCAGCCTCCTCTTCTCCAGCCTGAACACTCCCAACTCCCTCACCCCCTCCTCTAGCCCAGAGGCTCCAGGCCCTTCTCCAGCCTCTCTGCCCTTCTCTGGACAGGCTCCAGCCCCTCAATATCCTTCCTGCAGTGAGGGCCCAGAGCTGAACACAGCACTCGATGTGTGGCCTCCCCTGTGAATGGTCACCTCCTGTCCCTGCTGCCCACCCTGTTTCTGACCCAAGCCAGGATGCCATTGCCCTGCTTGGCCACCTACGCACTGCTGGCTCATGGTCAGTGACCGACAACCAACACCCCCAGGTCCCTCTCCAAGCTGCAGCTTTCCAACGACACCTCCCCAAGCCTGTAGCTCACCGTGGGGTGTTGTGACCCAGGTGCAGGACCTGATCCTTGGCCTTGTTGAACTTCATCCAATAAGCCTTGGCCCATGGCTCTCACCTGTTCAGATCCCCTTGTAAAGCCTCCCTACCCTCTAGCAGAGGAACACAGCTACACAGCTTGGTGGGTTCAGAGCTTCCCTCTGAGCACCATTTCTCTGCCCACTGTAAGACAGAAGTTGAGCACCAGTCAGAGCTTCCCAGCGATGGCACTCAGTCATTTTCTCTCAGGCTGAGTGCAGAGGTGACTCCAGAAGCAATGGGTCAGCCACAGATTGAATGAGTTTGCCATTACCTGGTGTGCTTTGTAATTTCTGAGACAGCTTTGAAACTTTTTAAAGGCCAAAGGAACCATTTTTCGATTTATGAAACAATATTTTTTCCTTTTATTTTTTTTCTCCTAAAGTAAATATCTGGTCCTAAGGTTGACTCTAATTTATCTCCTGCTGCAGGCTAAGTTCTCTAATAATGTCATTGTGTTTGTGATAGCAGAGCACAGCTTTGTTAGAGACTGTGGGAATTCAAGGAGCAAGCAGTGATGCAACAGAGAATCCCAAAGGAGAACAAGGGAAATAGCTCCTGATGGTTGCTGCTGGAACATTAGCAGGTCACTTGTTTAAGTGTTTAAGCTAATGTTTATTAGCTTAGGTCACTTAAAGACTTTTGTGCTGGGTTCTTCTGACCACTCAGAACTTTTCAAAGCGTTCAGTTTTTTGTTTGTCATCAGTTTGTTTTTTTCTTTTCTGTATTTTTTTCTTTCCTGATTCAATCTATTTTTTTTTCTCAAAGAGAACAGCTTATGAAAAAAACATCACTTTTGCAGCCACTCTGAGGAAATGTGGCTGACAGCCCACCCCTGGTCAGCAGAGCTTTGCTCTTCCACATTGATGAAAGGAGTCATTCACCTGCTTTTAGGAGCCCCTTCCATTTTCAACACCTTCAGGGAGGAGCAGACAGCACAGGGGACCCTCAACTGCCCACCAAGGGATTGCAGCTCATGGATGGCATCTTCAGAAGCAAGCTGAGGGATTCCCAGGGTCAAGTCTCTTCTTCCCTGCCTGGTGTCCCAGCAGGACTCTATCCCTTCTGCCTTCCACCCCCATCCCTGTGTTCCTGAACCCACTTCCAGAACCCAGCTCCTGAATCTGGTTCCCATCTGCTGCTGAGTCCAGGCTGGGACTTGCCCAGTGCCTGCCCCCAGCAGCAGTGGTGCCAGTGGTGCCCTCAGGGGTTGGGTTCCACACTGGTTTGTGTCTCTGTGTCTCTATCCCATGGCATTGTTCTTCTCTCCATTCCAGCTGGGGCAGTTTCTTTCCCACCCTATTAGTCTCCCTTCCTTCTTCCCTTTCTCTTCCCTTTGGGAAGCAAAGGGCTTCAGGGACAGCCTCTGGCACTCCTCTGCTGGTCACCCCGGACCTGAACCTTGACAGCAGGCAAAGTAACTTTGTGTGAAGACTAAACAGACAGCCCTTGAAGAGCAAGGGGAAGAGAAGTATGTTGAAGCTGCAAGAGCAGAGCACACTGTCTTAGGGAGGTGTCAGTACAGACATGCTTGGTGACTTTCATTTCAACTGTGTTGTCTGTTGGCTCTGTCAGTGATGGCCCTTGACCTCTGCTGTTCTTGGTATGTCTGCTGAGACAAACCAAGACTAATTTGTTCATATATCTCAGTGCCTCCAGGTCCCACAGAGCAGTTCAGTCAAGCAGTGAGGTCCTGGCAGGCTCGAAGAGCAATAAGGGCTGACAGAAAGGAACAAAGCTCTGGTCACTGTGGGAATCATTGTCAAGCATTGGAACAAGCTGCCCAGGGAGGTGGTGGAGTCACTGTCCCTGGTGGTGTTCAAGAAATGTGTGGCCATGGCATTTGGGGTCATGGTTTAATGGCCATGGTGGTGCTGGGTTGGACTTCATGACCTCAATGATCTCTTCCACCAAAACAAATATATAATTACATGACTGCAGGCATCTGCTGGTGAATCTCACAGTCCTTGGCTTCAGTCATGGAGAGCTGCAACATGGGGTAAGCTTAGACTTGTCTCTGCTCTCAGACACACCTCCTTTCTATTTTCCTTTGAGAAGTCATGTATCTTTTCCTCATTTGAAGTATCTTCTCTTTGAGATCATCATAGGAGAAGAAGCCTTTGACACTGTCCCACAGCACATCCTGGTCTCCAAACTGGTGAAACATGGGTTTGATGGGTGGATAAAGAACTGGCTTGATGGCCACACCCAAAGAGTGGCTGTCAATGGCTCCATGTCCCACTGGAGGCCAGGGACAAGCGGAGTCCCTCAGGGCTCAATCCTGGGACCAGTCTTGTTCAACGTCTTTGTCGGTGCCATGGACAGAGGCATTGAGTGCACCCTCAGCAGGTTTGCTGATGACACCAAGCTGTGTGGTGCAACAGACAGGCTGGAGGGAAGGGATCCATCCAGAGGGACCTGGACAGGCTGCAGAGCTGGGCACAAGCCAACCTCATGAGGTTCAACAAGACCAAGTACAGGGTCCTGCAGCTGGGTCGAGGCAATCCCAAGCACAAATCCAGGCTGGGCAGGGACTGGCTGGAGAGCAGCCCTGAGGAGAGGGACTTGGGGGTGCTGGTGGATGAGAATAGAATAGAATAGAATCATAGAATCAAGAAGGCTGGAAGAGACCTCAAGGATAATCGAGTCCAACCTGTCACCCTACACCTCATGCCTATCTAAACCATGGCACCAAGTGCCACATCCAATCCCCTCTTGAACACCTCCAGGGATGGTGACTCCACCACCTCCCTGGGCAGCACATTCCAATGGCCAACCACTCTCTCTGTGAAGAACTTTCTCCTCACCTCCAGCCTAAACCTCCCCTGGTGCAGCTTGAGACTGTGTCCTCTTGTTCTGGTGCTGGTTGCCTGGGAGAAGAGACCAAACCCCTCCTGGCTACAACCTCCCTTCAGGTAGTTGTAGACAGCAATGAGGTCTGCCCTGAGCCTCCTCTTCTCCAGGCTGAACACCCCCAGCTCCCTCAGCCTCTCCTCATAGGGCTTGTGCTCAAGGCCTCTCCCCAGCCTCGTTGCCCTTCTCTGGACATGCTCCAGCAATTCAACATCTTTCCTAAACTGAGGGGCCCAGAACTGGACACAGTACTCAAGGTGTGGCCTAACCAGTGCTGTGTACAGGGGTACAATGACCTCCCTGCTCCTGCTGGCCACACTATGCCTGATGCAGGCCAGGATGCCATTGGCTCTCTTGGCCACCTGGGCACACTGCTGGCTCATGTTCAGCTGCTGTCAAGCAGTACCCCCAGGTCCCTTTCCACCTGGCTGCTCTCCAGCCACTCTGACCCCAGCCTGTAGCTCTGCATGGGGTTGTTGTGGCCAAAGTGCAGCACCTGGCACTTGGATTTGTTGAATGCCATCCTGTTGGACTCTGCCCATCTGTCCAGCCTGTCAAGGTCCCTCTGCAGAGCCCTTCTACCTTCTAACAGATCAACACCTGCTCCCAGCTTGGTGTCATCTGCAAATTTACTGATGATGGACTCAATCCCCTCATCCAGATCATCAATAAAGATATTGAACAGGATGGGGCCCAGCACTGATCCCTGGGGGGCACCACTAGTGACAGGCTGCCAGCTGGATGTGGCACCATTCACCACCACTCTCTGGGCTCGGCCCTCCAGCCAGTTCCTAACCCAGTGCAGAGTGCTGCTGTCCAAGCCACAAGCTGCCAGTTTGGCCAAGAGTTTGCTGTGGGGGACAGTGTCAAAGGCCTTGCTGAAGTCCAGGTAGACTACATCCACAGCCTTTCCCACGTCCACCAGGTGAGTCACCTGATCATAGAAGGAGATCAGGTTGGTGAGGCAGGACCTGCCCTTCCTAAATCCATGTTGGCTGGGCCTGATTCCTTGGCCATCCTTCAGGTGCGCAGTGATTGCCCCCAAGACAATCTGCTCCATGATTTTCCCTGGCACTGAGGTCAGGCTGACAGGCCTGTAGTTCCCAGGTTCTTCTGTCCGTCCCTTCTTGTGGATGGGTGTCACATTGGCCAGTTTCCAGTCTTCTGGGACCTCTCCAGTGAGCCAGGACTGGTGGAAAATGATGGAGAGAGGCTTGGCCAGCTCATCTGCCAGCTCTTTCAGCACCCTAGGATGAATCCCATCAGGTCCCATGGACTTGTGAATATCCAAGTGACTCAACAAGTCTCGAACTAATTCCACATGGATTTCAGGAGTACAACACTACTCCTTGACCCCATCAACCAGCTCAGGAGGCCAGTTATCCTGAAGTCCTCCTGCCTTACTGTTGAAAATGGAGGCAAAGAAGGTATTTAGAATCTCAGCCTTCTCCTCATCCTTAGTTACAATGTTACCCTCCACGTCCAATAAAGAGTGGAGGCTCCTCTTGCCCCTCTTTTTAGCATTAATATATTTATAAAAATGCTTTTTGTTGTCCTTCACGGAAGCGTCCAGTTTAATTTCTAACTGTGCTTTTGCCTCTCTAATTTTTCTTCTACATGATCTAGCAACATCCTTAAACATATCACTAGTTGCCTCCCCCCCTTTCCAAAGGCGATAAACCCTCTTTTTTTCCCTTAAATCCTTCAGGAGCTCCTTGCTCATCCAGGCCGGTCGTCTTCCCCGCCGGCTCGTCTTACGGCATGTGGGAACTGCCAGTTCCTGTGCCTTTAGGAGCTCCTGTTTGAAGTAGGTCCAACCATCCTGGACCCCTTTCTTCTTAAGGGCTGTTACCCAGGGAACTTTCTGAATAAGTTGCCTGAACAACCTGAAGTTTGCCCTCCGAAAGTCCAAAGTGAGGGTTCTGTTACTGCTCCTCCCTATTTCCCTGCATATTGAAAACTCCACTATCTCATGGTCGCTGCACCCTAGACAGCCTCCAACCATCACATCTCCCACCAGCCCTTCTCTATTTGAGAACAGCAGATCAAGCAGAGCCTTGCCCCTGGTAGGTTCACTTAAGAGCTGCATCAGGAAGCTGTCAATGTGCACTTGCAGCCCAGAAAGCCAACCAGAGCCTGGGCTGCATCAAGAGAAGTGTGGCCAGCAGGTCGAGGGAGGTGATTCTCCCCCTCTACTGAGCTCTGGTGAGACCCCACCTGGAGTACTGCATCCAGTTCTGGAGCCCCTATTACAAGAGGGATCTGGACATGCTGGAAGGTGTCCAGAGAAGGGCCAGGAGGATGATCAGAGGGCTGGAGCTGCTCTGCTATGAGGACAGACTGAAAGAGTTGGGGCTGTTCAGTCTGGAGAAGAGAAGGCTCTGAGGTGACCTTATTGTGGCTTTCTAGTATCTGAAGGGGGCTCCAAGAAAGCTGGGGAGGGACTTTTTAGGATATCAGGTAGTGATAGGACTGAGGGGAATGGAATAAAGCTGGAAGTGGGGAGATTCAGACTGGATGTGAGGAAGAAGTTCTTCCCCATGAGAGTGGTGAGAGCCTGGAATGGGTTGTCCAGGGAGGTGGTTGGGGCCCCATCCCTGGAGGTGTTTAAGGCCAGGCTGGATGAGGCTCTGGGCAGCCTGATCCAGTGTGAGGTGTCCCTGCCCATGGCAGGGGGGTTGGAACTAGATGATCCTTGTGATCCCTTCCAACCCTGACTGATTCTATGATTCTATGATTCTATGATTCTATGATAAGAAGAAATTCAGCTTATGCAGAGTGATCCAAGGCTGCAGGGAGTTGGTGGTTTGCTTCCCAAAGACAGATGCCTTCTGTCTTTGCCTGCATTAACATAGTGTCCAGATTTTCAACAGTGTCTTTCTTCAGGTGATCTAAAAGTACTTCCCTGGCATCATCTATGAAACTCTGGAAATATTTAAAGGCCATCTTCCTTGCTTAAAGAGACAAAGACACACCTCTCTCAGGATAGTATGAGTTCAGCTGCTGAGGTTTAATTGCTGATATCCCAAGTGCTAGGACAGGGCACAGGCACACTGTGCTGGCAGAAGGGATCCTGCTTACCATAGGGCTTTTTATGTGAAGTCACAGAAGAAAAAACTGTCTCTCACTGGAGGTGTTCAAGGCCAGGCTGGATGAGGCCTTGAGCAACCTAGGCTCATGGGAGGTGTCCCTGCCCATAGCAGGGGGTTGGAACTGGATGAGCTTTCAGGTCCCTTCCAACCTATTCTATGGTTCTGTGAATCATGGTCCCACTGTCACTGTTGACTAGACTAATGCACTTTAAGCTTCATTGCAAGAACACTGCTCTTCTAAATGCCTGATGATGGCTCTGGCCTTCGTCTTATTTTTCATGTCTCAGCCCAGAGGACAGTGGTTTGTCTCTATGAGTAAGGGCTGGGCTGGGCAGGCTGTTGTTGAGTTATGGCTATCTGACAACACCTCCTCCTTTGCACTTCCTTGCTCTAAAGCTTTTGTTGTTGTTAGCCATGTGTCAGGAAATGCCTTGAAGCAGAGGCTCCCAACTTGTCTTGAAGAACTCAGGGAGGAGGTTATTTTGCCATATCAATGTTGGTAGACTCTTTGCTGCCTTGGAGATGGGATCGGGGTGAAAAGCTGCAAATGAAAGCAGACTCCTGCTGTATGACCAGCTGGGCAAACTCTTCATTCTGACAGCTAATTAACATAAGCTGTCCCTCTCTTCTAATTAGTATCTCATGACTTGCTTACATGTGCTTGAGAGTAGAAGACTGCTGTTGCGGTCACTCATGACATGGTGCTGGTGAGTCCTACTAAGGGCAACACTTTTCAGGGCAAGGTTTACAGTTTTATTCATTTCAATAGGCAGTGATGTCTGCAGGAGATATGACATCAGTGCTGAACTCGCAGAATCACATCATCCAGTCCAAGCCCTGCTCAGCAGGGCACCCACAGCAGCTTGCCCAGGAGCACAATTCCCAGGGGGGGTTGGAAGCTCTCCACTCAGGGAGACTCCACAACCTCTATGGGCAGCCTGCTCCAGGCCTCCAGCACCCTCACAACAAACAACTTTCTCCTCCTGCTCAGATGCAACCTCCTGGGTTCCAGGTTCTGCCCACTGCCCCTTGTGCTGTCCCTGGGCACCACTGAGCAGAGTCTGGCCCCAGCCTCTTGCCCCCCACAGCTCCTTCAGCTCTTGCTGAGCATTGCTGAGATGCCCTCTGGGGCTGCTCTTCTCCAGGCTCAAAAGGCTCTCAGCCTTTGCTCCTCACATTGCTGCTCCAGGCCCCTCAGCAGCTTTGCAGCCTCTGCTGGACTCTCTCCAGCAGTGTCCTGTCCCTCTGGAACTGGGGAGCCCAGAACTGGACCCAGGTCTCCAGCTGTGGCCTCATTAGGACAGAATAGAGGTAAAACAGAGCTGCCCTCAACCTGTTTGCCACACTCTTAATGCACCCCACGAGACCATTTTTTTTCTTGGTCATGAGAGCACATTTCTGGCTCATGGTGAACTTGTTCTCCACCAGACACTTAGGAGTGTTTCCAGCTGAGTCCTTTCCACATGCCAGAGACCATCCCTGGTTATGAGAAGTATCTTCAGCAAAGACAGAACTGTTCAGCCGGAAGAGCCTGTGTGCCTCCTCTGAGGCATGTTTGTTATTTGGAGAGTAAATGTGCAGTGTGAACAGATGGTGTCATTAAAGGAAATCCAAAGAGAGGATGCTTTGGAAATGTCCCTCTGGCTGGAGTGGAGACACAGGGAAGATGAATGTAGAAGGCGCAGAGGCCTTCAGAATCTCATCCTGCTCCTTTCAGCTGTTGGATTCAGGGACCATCCTGTACACTCTGAAAATTGCATAGAAGAGGAGGACTCCACAGAGCACCACATTCTTCTTCAGTGCTGAGCCTGTCCCAGCCATCAGGACTGCACCTTTTACCCTTTGCATTTGGACTAGAGCTCCAGTGCATAAACCCTGGCCTGCCATGTCTGTAGGCTGAGAAGTCATAGAATCCTAGAATGGTTTGGGATGGAAGGGTCCTCAAAGCTCATCCAGCTCCAACCCCCTGCCATGGGCAGGGACACCTCCCACTAGCCCAGCTTGCTCAAGGCCTCATCCAGCCTGGCCTTGAACACCTCCAGGTAGGAGGCATCCATAATATCCCTGGGCAACTTGTTCCAGTGTTTTACCACCCTCAGTGGAAAGAATTTCTTCCTCATCTCCACTCCAGTCTCAATCTGACCTCTCCCAGCTCAAAGCCATTGTCCTTTGTACTGTCACCACAAGCCTTTGTCAAAAGTCCCTCCCCAGCTCTCCTGGAGCTCCTTCACATATTGGAAGGCTGCTCTAAGGTCTCCTGACAGCTTCCTCTTCTGAAGCTTAAACACCCCCAGCTCCCTCAGCTGTTTCTCATGGGACTTGTGTTCAAGGCCCCTCACCAGCTTTGTCACCCTCTACAACTGCCTCAAAGGAAGCTGGAGTCAGGTGGGAGTTGGTCTCTTCTCACATGCAACAAGTGACAGGAGAAGAGCAAACAGCCTCAAGCTGTGCTAGGGGAGGTTCAGGTTGGAGATTAGGAACAATTCCTTCCCAGCAAGGGTTCTCAGGCAGTGTCCCAGGCTGCCCAGGGAGGTGGTGGAGTCCCCATCCTTGGAGGGGTTTCAAAGCTGTGTGGATGTGGTGCTGAGGCATGTGGTGCAGTGGCTCAGCAGCAGTGGTGGCTTTGTGAGCTCTGGGTGAGGGTTGGACTTGGTGATCTCAGAGGTCTCTTCCAACCACAACAGTTCTGTGATTCTGTGATCTCCAATAGTTACTCAACCCTGCCCCATGATGTGCCTCTGAAGGAGTCTGTGGAGCAGACTGTGACAGGCTCCTCCCTCCGTTCTGCTGCAGGACTAAGACCTTCCTCATAGCTCTAGTACCATTAATATTATTTTATTTCAATGAGTAAATAACTTTTATCTCAACCCATGAGTTTTACTTCTTGTTCAGTTCTCCCCATCCCACCAGTGTGTGTTTGTGGGGAGCAGTGAGCGAAGACCTGCCTGGTTCTTAGTTGCTGGCTGGGGTTACACCACACCAATGCCTTTCCCCTCTTATCTCTGCACAGTTAATTCCCATGGAAACTGAAGGAAATCCTGACTTTAAATGAACGAGGAAAAAAAGACATATATAGAGAGGTCTGACTCTCCAGGTTCCAAATTAAATGTGCTGTGGACAGTGGGAACAGGAAAGACTTTTATCCAGTGCCCATGTTTGCAGCACCATGGTGAGGAGGCTAGCAAAGCATCTAGTGCTGCTCAGTAGGATGCTCTGGGACCTGGCAAGCTCAACAAGGCAAAGTGCAAGGAGCTGCACCTGTGTAGGGGCAATCCCAAGCATAAATCCAGGCTGGGTGATGAGTGGATTGAGAGCAGCCCTGCAGAGAAAGAGTAGGGGTGTTGATGTATGAGGCACCGGACATGAGCCAGCAATGGGCACTGGCAGTCCCAAAGAGTCAACTGTGTCCTGGGCTGCAGCAAAAGCAGCGTGGCCAGCAGGACAAGGATTGGACAGAAAATCCACAGAACAGCTGGAAGAGGGTTTCTCAGAGCCTCAAAACCAAACAACATCAATAATTAACAACCTTGTCAGCAACATGGACAGTGGCATTGAGTGCACCCTCAGCAGGTTTGCTGATGACACCAAGCTGTGTGGTGTGTTGGACTCACTTGAGGGAAGGGATCCATCCAGAAGGATCTTGACAGGCTCAAGAAGTGGTGAGTGCCAACTACAGGAGGTTCAACAAGTCAAAGTGCAAGGTCCTGCAGATGGGTCAGGCCAGTCCCAGGCACCAATCCATACTGGGTGCAAAGTGGATTGAGAGCAGTCCTGAAGAAAGAGTCTTGGGGGTGTTGGGTGCTGAGAAGCTCCCCAGGAGCCAGCAGTGCCCTCACAGAGCCCAGCAGGAGCTGTGTGCTGGGCTGCAGCCAGAGGAGTGTGGGCAGCAGGGAAGGAGAGCGGATTCTACCCCTTGGCTCTGCTCTGCTCAGACCTCACCTGCAGCACTGCCTCCACTTCTGAGGCTCCCAGCACAAAAAGGACCTGGAGCTGCTGGAGAGGCTCCAGAGGAGGCCACCAAAATGATCAGAGGGCTGAAGAACCTCTGATATGAGGACATGCTGGGAGCATTGGGGCTGTACAGCCTGGAGAAGAGAAGGCTCCAGGGAGACCTCAGAGCAGCCTTCCAGTCCAGGAGAGCTGGAGAGGGACTTTGGACAAGGACTGGGAGTGCCAGGATGAGGGACAATGACTTTGAGTTGGGAGAGGGGAGACTGAGACTGGAGAGGAGGAAGAAATTGTTGAGAGTGAGGGTGGGGAGAGACTGGCACAGGTTGCCCAGGGAGGCTGTGGCTGATCCCTGCCTGGAGGTGTTCCAGGCCAGGCTGGATGAGGCCTTGAGCAAGCTGTGCTGGTGGGAGGTGTCCCTGCCCATGGCAGGGGGTTGGAGCTGGATGAGCTTTCAGGTCCCTTACAACCAAATTCATTCAATGAATCTATTACCCTGAACCACTGCAGGGGAGCAGGAGGACAGCATTGCTTGTGCTGCCTTTGATAAAGTCCCTCCCAGCAAATAAATGTTATTCAGCAGTCTTTCATCTTTCTTCAGGGTCAGTGTTTCTCCACTCACCTGAGAAGAATAACTTCATTCAGTTAGCCAACATTTAGCTTGGTTTCATGTTCCCAAGGCCATCTAGTGTTGAAGCAGTTGTGTGTGTGTGACATCCCATCGCACACAGCACGTCACAGCTTCATTTCTTGTACCAGTGCAGTGATGCTGTTCTGGAGCTGTAAAAGCTGAGCAAAGCCTGGAGATTTTTATTTCTTTCTCTCTGTCAAGTGCTTTCATCACATTATATTGAACTATGGATCTCCTATAGAGGAGTAGAATGAAACCTCTCTGTCCATTCAAGAGCTTGAAATATTCACTATCAGCTTCCAAAGAGATGAAAGCCTTCCTGAAGACAAGTCTTTGGCTTGGAGAAGCCCTCTGAGATCATCCAGTCCAATCCTCAACCCAGTACCACCATGGCCACTAAACCATGGCCCCAAGTGCCATGGCCACAAGTTTCTGGAACACCTCCAGGGATGGGGACTCCACCACCTCCCTGGGCAGCCTCTTCCAATCCTTGACCATTCTTGCAGCAAACTGCAATTTTTTTTTTTCCTAATCTCCCAGCAATGAGGTCTCCTCTCAGCCTCCTCTTTGCTACACTGAAGACTGCCAGTTCCCTCAGTTGCTCCTCCCCAGGCCTGTTCTCCAGACCTTTAACAAACTCTGTTGCTCTTCTCTGGACACTCTCCTGGAACTCAGTGTCAAACTCTTAGTTGGGTGGTTCTCAGTGTCTGTCCAGCATACCCCACCAGCCACAGTGTCCTGGCTGCATGTCTGCCCATGGCCCCAGAGATTCCCCTGCTCAGGTGAGGAGATGCTGTCTCTTCTGTCCTGGGTCATAGAATCATAGAATTGTCAGGGTTGGAAGGGACCTCCAACAGGTCATCCAGTTCCAACCCACCTGCCACGGGCAGGGACACCTCACACTGCATCAGCCTGGCCTTAAAAACCTCCAGGGATGAGGCTTCCACCACCTCCCTGGGCAACCTGTTCCAGTGTTTCACCACACTCATGGGGAAGAACTTCTTCCTAACCTCCAATCTAAATCTACACACTTCTAGTTTTGCTCCATTTCCCCCCAGTCCTATCACTCTCTGACACCCTAGAAAGTCCCTCCCCAGCTTTCTTGTAGCTCCCTTCAGATATTGCAAGGCTGCAATAAGGTCTCCTTGGAGCCTTCTCTTCTCCAGAGCCTCATCCATGGAGGTTTTGCTGGACAAAATAGATGAGCTCTGGCATTTGGATCTCAGTAGATAAAGGTGACTTCGTCCAGTGACAAAAGCAAGAGAACCCCTCCAGAAGGGTGATTCCTGCATTAGGCCTTCCAGTACCTGAAGGGCTCCAGGAGAGCTGGGGAGGGACTTTGGACAAGGGCTGGGAGTGCCAGGATGAGGCACAATGGCTTTGAGCTGGGAGAGGGGAGATTGAGAGTGGAGAGGAGGAAGAAATTGTTGAGAGTGAGGGTGGGGAGAGACTGAAAGAGATTGCCCAGGGAGGTTGTGGCTGTCCCCTGTCTGGAGGTGTTGAAGGCCAGGCTGGATGAGGCCTTGAGCAAGCTGGGCTGGTGGGAGGTGTCCCTGCCCATGGCAGGAGGTTGGAGCTGGATGAGCTTTCAGGTCCCTTCCAACCCAACCCATTCTGGAAAAGAGGGCAGCTCCTATCTTCTTTGCATTTACACCAGGCCAAAGCAGTGGCTTCCTGGACCTTTTCTATGATTAGTATCCTCACCACCCTGGCAAATCGTCTGGGTTGAATCCCCATCCCTGGAGGTGTTTCAGAGAGGCAGAGATGTGGTGCTGAGGGATATGGGTTGGCACCAGACTTGGTAGAGTTAGAGAAGGGTTGGACTGGATGGTCTGAAAGGGCTTTTCCAACCAAAACAATTCTATGATTCAATGATAGACTGAGAACTGAAGCAGCAGCAGAAGAACAGTCAGAAGTGGATGAGGACACTTCAGTCTGAAGTTGGTTATTCCTTTGCATCACAGATCAGAAGTGAATGTACCCAGAACTGCTTCCCTGGGACCTGAGACCACCACAGCGTCTCTGCTACATGGCTTGTAGGAGAAGTGAGCCCCAAACTCTGGCATTAATGAAAACCACATGCAGGACACAGTGCCTCCAGACCCTGATGAGGGCCCTAACTTGCACTGCCAGTCCTCTCCTGCCTCGATCCCCACTGCTCTTTGTTGGATCAAGTTGTACTTTCCACCTGAGGCTGATCCCCAGAGACTTCACTCAACACATTTCAAGCCTCAGAGCTTGCAAAGTGTCTCTGTGCTGCCTTTTGATGTTGTTGCTTCAAACACCAAAATGGCTGTGGCCAGAAGGCTGAGGCTGACCTGGATCCATCCAGAGCAAAAACTGCTGAGCAAGCCCCAGGTGGAAATGGTTTGTGACCTTCGGAGTCTCCTCTTCCTCTCCAGTTGCAGCCTCCCCCATGCTGCAGGCACTCACAGCATGGGTGTTTCCTGATGCTGTTAGTCTTTCCTTTCTTCTTTCTCTCTTGCCCACTGCTTTGCTTTGTTTCAGGCCTGGTTGGATCAGCATAAGTCAGAAATAGCTCTGCTGAGGCCTCCTGAGATCCCTCCAGACTTGTGGAGCAGCTGAGAAGCAGCAAAGTTTCCTCATGGATTCAAACTTTTTCTTCTCCACACACTTAATTGCAGTAGGAAACAACCCAAACAGACGTTTTAGATGTAGATGAAGAGATTTACACAGCCCCTAAGAGACCTGGTTGGAGAAGAGGAACAGTCTGGTTGTCCAGGAGCACAATTCCCAACTGGGATTGGAATCTCTCCAGAGAAGGAGACTCCACAACCTCTCTGGGCAGCCTGCTCCAGGCCTCCAGCACCCTCACAAAAAACAACTTTCTCCTCCTGCTCAGATGCAACCTCCTGGGTTCCAGATTCTAACCACTGCCCCTTGTGCTGTCCCTGGGCACCACTGAGCAGAGTCTGGCCCCAGCCTCTTGCCCCCCACAGCTCCTTTAGCTCTTGCTGAGCATTGCTGACATGGCCTCTGGGGCTGCTCTTCTCCAGGCTCTCAGCCCCAAGGCTCTCAGCATTTGCTCCTCACAGAGCTGCTTCAGGCTCCTCAGCAGCTTTGCAGCCTCTGTTGGGCTCTCTCCAGCAAGATTCCTGTCCCTCTTACACTGTTCCATCTGAGCAGGAGGTTGTAGAGTCTCCTTCTCTGGAGAGCTTTCAACTCCCCCCTGTGTGGCAGTTTAGGCTGGGTGCCCCCTGCCACTGCCGCATGAGATACACCTCTGGTGTCCTGGGTGCCCACCCAATAGGGGTGGACACAGGACACGGCGTATTTCTACCCATAAATCCTGCACCCTATAAGGCCATCTGCAGAGTCATTCTCTTCCTCTTTCTTCCCTCTCTGCTCCCATGGGAGATGTCCTCTCTTATCGGGTAATGCCAGGGGGGTATCTCAGGCCTCTTAGGCCTGACTAGGCCTAATGCCTGGAGGAGAATGGAGGGGGGGGGCAGTCTCAGACCTGGCCAGCCTGAGACTTGCCTAGCAGTGGGAGGGGGGGGAAGGAAGAGCCCTGGGGGTTTGGGTAGACCCTCAGGTGGGAGGAAGGGAGGATTGGGAAGCTTTTGGGAATTCTGTGAGGGTGTTCTGTATGCTTTAGGATGTTCTTTTGCACTATGCTTTGTAGTTTGTAGTTCTCTGTAGCTTCACCAATTGCTTTTCCATTTAAACTTTCCATCACTCTCCAATCCGTTTGCGTGTGTCATTCTTTTGTCCCTTTCAGGGCAAAAGATGTCCTGGCTGGCCTCAAACCAGCACACCCTGGCCATTGTGCTCCTAGGCAAGCTGCTGTGTGTGCCCTGCTTGGGCAGAGGCTTGGACTGGATGATCTCCAGAGGCTCCTTCCAACTCCTACCATGATATGATTCTATGAATGCTTAGTTGAACCCTGACCTCTGTGAATGAAGGGGCTGGGAGGGGTTAATGGTGTGGTCATGGCAATAGTTTGGCTGACTCCTGTGACACAAGAGGTCATCTGCACCTTGCTTCTTCATCAGCCTTTTCACTGAGACCAAGCTGTCTGAGGCCATGTAGGACACACCTCCTTGACCTGTGTTTTACTGACCACTTTCCTCTGGAATTATTATAATGAAAAATGAGATTTTCCAAGCTCTCCAGCCATAACCATGTGCCCAGAGCGGGAGCTGGAGGAAGGCTGGCGATGCAGGCTATGCTAGCACTTGTGTATCAAGTCAAGGAAGGCAGTAAAAGAACCAGCCAAGAGAAGTTTCTGGTACTGCCTTGAGAAGAGAAAGTGCTGGGGCTCTGGAGAGAGGGTGGAGAAGACATGAAGGTAGATGGGAAAGCAGAACACAGTCCAAAATTTTCACCTTGCCAGAAAAGCCATAAATATCACAGAATGGTTTGGATTGGAAGGGACCTGAAAGGTCATCCAGTTCCAACCCCCTGCCATGAGCAGGGACACCTCCCACCAGCACAGCTTGCTCAAGGCCTCATCCAGCCTGGCCTGGAACACCCCCAGGCAGGGGACAGCCACAGCCTCCCTGGGCAACCTGTGCCAGTCTCTCCCCACCCTCACTCTCAATAACTTCTTCCTCATCTTCACTCTCAATCTCCTCCCTCCCAGCTCAAAGCCATTGTCCCTCATCCTGGCATTCCCAGCCCTTGTCCAAAGTCCCTCCCCAGCTCTCCTTCAGATACTGGAAGGCTGCTCTATGGTCTCACCTGGAGCCTTCTCTTCTCCAGGCTGAACAGCCCCATATGTTTGTTTTGTTTTTTTTTCAAAAGGAAATTGCAGTAGAGGTTTATTTTTCACCTGTCCTCCCTATTCTAGGTGCACACAGAACTGAGCTTCAAACTCTCCCTGCCTACCGTGAAAGCCAGAAATGTCTCCTTTGTCCCCATCCGGGGGGAACAATTCTCAGGCAGCTTTTCCTTCCCAGCAGCTTTAAGGATCATCCAAAAAAACACCCACAAGGCTCCTGATTAAAGCTTTGCTTCAGCTTGTATCGTGTACCAGCAAGAGCTCTGCTTGCAGACCACTGTCACACTGACTGTCACGAGGGATTACTGGCAGTGAGTGCCAATGGTCCCTGGCTTGGAGAGGGACATTAGAGTAACGAGAAAAGAGGAGAGTTTGTGCTGCCTTGCCCAGCTGAGCTCTCAGCCTGCATTACCTCGAGCGTGGAGAAGAATGTCTTTAATATCATCACCAGGAGATGACTCAGCTGGGTGTTGGCTTTTTTGGGTTTTTTTTCCCATCCTTTATTATTTTTTTAAGGGAAAAAAATAACTCAAAGTACTGCTCTGGATTTCATCAGGAGGAGAGAAATGGGCTGTAAGGTAAATTTGGTCCTGTTGCTTCCTAAACAGCTAAATGTTTACATACAGGCTGGGCAATAAATCACAGCCCCATATGGCAGCAAAAGCTTTACCATGGCACTCTGGGGACAACTGCTGTGTGCCACTCTGTTTGTCTCCCAAATGTCTCCCTGACAGCTCCCTTTTCATCACAATCAGCTCTGACACCATAATTACAGATTTGGGGAGGTTTTCAGCCTCCCAGTGACTTATTGTTTGATACACACAATTTAGAAGATTGATGTTCTTATTTAAATCAACTGCTTAGCAAGGTAGCTGCTGACATGGGGAGCTAAGTGGAGAGACTCCTGTGGCTGTGCCAGAATCCAGGACAAAGCCCACACCTGCATCTCCTTGAATGTCCTTGAATGTCTCCAGGGATGGAGCCTCAACCACCTCTATGGGCAGCCTGTTCCAGTGTCTCCCCAGCCTCATTGTGCAGAACTTCCTTCTGATGTCCAACCTAACTCTGCCCTGCTCCAGTTTCAAACCGTTGTCCCTGGTCCTATCCCCACAGCCCTTCTGAACAGTCTCTCCCCAGCCTTCCTGTAGGTCCCCTTCAGATCCTGAAATGCAGCTCCAAAGTTTCCCGGAGACTTTTCTGTTCCCGGCTGAAGAGTCCCAACTCTCCCAGCCTGTCTTCATAGGAGAGGTTCTCCACTTCTCTGATCATCTTGGTGGCCTCCTCTGGACCCTCTCCAGCAGATCCATGTCTCTGTTGTGCTGGAGGTCTCACAGCTCTGCAGGTGAGGTCTCCCCAGAGCAGAGGGGCAGGATCCTCTCTCTCCAGCTCTGGCCTCACTACTTTAGATGCAACCCAGGCTGCCATTTGCCTTTTGTGCTGCCAGTGCCCATTGCTGGCTCCTGCCCAGCTTCTCTCTTCCCCAGTGATTTCTGGGCATGTGTGATGGAAGACACTCAGTGTGGAGGGAGCAGAACAAAAATTCTTGGAATGATGATCATGGAATCACAGATTGCACTGGGTTGGAAGGGACCCTCAAACACATCAGCAGGGACACCTCCAAACAGATCAGGTTGCTCAGGGCCCCAGCAAGTTTGACCTTGAACGTCTCCAGGGTTGGGGCCTCCGTTGTATATTCTGCCCCTCACCTCCTGTCTCCCACTCGCTGGTGACTCAGAAGTCTACCACACTGCTTCAGCTGAGTACTTGAACCTGCTGCTCATGGATAGATCCAGCTTTTGGTTCCCTGGAAACACTAAAAGAGGGAGATGTTCAAGGAAGTGGTCAAGGCTAGATTGAATGGGGCCCTGAGCAACCTGGTACAGTGTGAGGTGTCTCTGCCCATGGCAGGGTGTTGGAACTGGATGAGCCTTGAAGTTCCTTCCAACCTAAACCATTCTAGAATTCTGTGATTCAGACTAGATACAAAAATATTTTTTTTCCACTGATGGTGTTGAGACCTTGGCCCAGAACCATTGCAGGTCAGAGTGCTTGGGGCTCTGAGAAACCTGTTGCAGTTGAAGATGTACCTGTTGAATGCAGGAGCGTTGGATTTGATGACTCTGAAAGGTCTCTTCCAGCCAAAAGCATTCTATAATGTGACAATTCTGAAGTGGCCAAGGCAAAGATCCTCTCTGCTGTGCTTACCACTGGCCACTGGTTTACTGGCTTTCAGCCAGAGGCAGCTGAGCAGGATGGTTGTCTGCGAGACAGCAGCTGGTGTGACGGAGCTCTGCTATGGATGTGTGATCTTGCAGCCATTAGGGAACCTTCTGCTGTTAGCCTGGATGGAGATGTTGGGTAGGAAACATTCAGTAATTACAATTTGCTAATGGTATTAAGAAGCCAGAGTAACATGGGTGCTGCTGGGATCCTCCTCCTGCTGTGGTCAGGTCCATGCAAGGACTGCAAGTTGTCACAAGCTGGCTGTCACTGCTGCTTGAATAAAGCCCAAAGATGGTGATTTGACTATTTTTTACTTTCTAAATCTGCTGTGTGCCCTTCTGGCTCTGCAGCTCCTCTCTAATGAAGCAGACGGAAGTCCTTGACCTGGAATAATGTCACATTTCCCACTGAGAGCCACATGACACTCCTTGTTCTCCAGAGGGTTCTCATCTCTGGTACAAACCATTAGCCTCCTTCTTGTGCTCTTTCTTCTCTTTAGAATCTTTTCTGGAGTGTCACACAGATGCATGAATTTTGTGTTCCTCCCTTCGCAGTGGGACCTCTGAGGGAGGAAGCATGGAGAACAGCCTCTCCCAGCCCAGCCAGTAACTGAGCAAACAGGGCAACAAGAGCCTGATCCTTGTTCCAGCTCTGAGGAGCAGCTGAGACTCACATGAGGTCCTGTGTCCTTTAGCTGTCTTCAGTCAAAGCCTCCTGGACATCCCAGAGATCCCAAATTTGACATAATCCCCCACATCAAGTGTCTTCTCACAGCTTGTTCCCTGAGTACAAAGCAGTTGTGTTTATGCCTCCTCCAAACCATTTGTGCAGCCCTGGCAACGCCTTTATGGACATGGACAGAGGCAAGGTCAGCAGTTAGCCGAGATCCCAGCTGTTCAGTGTGGTAACATCTTCACTCCTACAACTCACATCTCCCTGGGGAGATAACCTGTGATTGATGTCAGTTGGTACAGCCACAGAGTCACAAACTTTCATTTTCTTGGACATCAGGAAAAATTACAGAGGTCATAACAGAGGTCATGCCTCTGGTTTCAGCCATGGGACATTTCTAGCACTTAGCTCCAGTTCTATCCTTTGCCTCAGGTTTGTGATACCAATGCTCTGTGTCTGATTTTTTTGCTCTCTGTTGTCTCCTTCTGTGTGGTCTCACCTGCACCTGCCATACACATACTTGGTAATGGAGTGCCCCACAAATCTCTCCTTCTTCACCCACTGGCAGATCCTGACAGACTAGGAATCTTCTTCTACATCTAGTTTGGAGCTGTTGGAGAGGGTCCAGAGGAGGCCACCAAGATGATCAGAGGGCTGGAGAACCTTTGCTATGGGGACAGGCTGGGAGAGTTGGGATTGTTCAGCCTGGAGAAGAGAAGGCTCCAGGGAGATCTTAGAGCTGCCTTCCAACTTATGAAGGGGCTTCAGGAGAGCTGGGAAGGGACTTTTGGAATGGGTACATGGAATGGCAGAGCTCCAACAATCTGTGTCCCACTAAAACTTTCAGGCAGTCCAGAACATTTGAGTCAATATTGGTGTGGCCAGGGAAATGCTGACAAGAGGTGCAGGCTCTCTGCTTCAGCATGTTCTTTTCAGGCTTAATGAAAGACAATTTTAGCATCTTCCATCAGCAAATCTCTTCTTTCACTGTTTTAATTTTGTCAATGAAGTGCCAAGAGTTGTGAAATTTACTTTGCAGGACATCTAATAGGAAATAAAATTAGCAGCCAGGATTTATATTCAAAATGGGCCATTCAGGGAACCATCTCCACAGTGCCAGAGAAGGCAAAGAAGGAGGCTTTTCACCTTCTCTGTGTGCCACGCTTGCCTGATTGCTGCATGGGAAATGTTAATGAAGCTTGATGGCAGAAATGGTTGGCAGAGCCTAACGAAAAATTGTGGGCTGTACAGAAATCTTTTTCTTTCTGGGTCGGATGTGCAGGTGCAACCAGGAAGTTTGGCTGGAGATGCAAGTCCTCTTCTCCCTGAAACTGGTGACCTGCTTCAGCTGGGGCTGTGTACAAGATGTTCTCCATCCAGCACTGTGTGAGCTGTTGGTAACGATTCCCTCTGACTCAGGCAGGGCCAGGACTTGATGATCTTGAAGGTGTTGACTTGATTGGAGTTGATGATCTTGAAGGTTTTTACCAATCTTAATGAATCTATGATTCTAATGATCAGGCCAAGGAGGTGTTTGCTGTGCTGCTGGTCCTTCAGACAGTGTGAAAGGGCAGGGGTCAAGAGGATGGGGCCAGACTATTGTCAGTGCTGGCCAGAGACAGGGCAAGGGGCAATGAGTACAGATTGGAACCCAGGAGGTTCAAACTGAACAGAAGGAAAAACTTGAGGGTGCTGGAGGCCTGGAAAAGGCTGCCCAGAGTGGTTGTGGAGTCTCCTTCTCTTGAGAGATTCATACCCTGCCCTGGCCATCGTGATCCTGGGCAAGCTCCTGTGGGTGTCCCTGGTGCTCTGGTGTATCTCCAGATGTCCCTTCCAACCCCCATTATGCTGGAAGAAACTTTCACATTGCTTCAATACCCTCTGCCTCCACCAGCTCCTCATTTCTATATTGCTAGTTTTAGTGTCTTCAATGAAGCTACTTTGGATTTCAACCATCTCAGAGAAGAGGAAAGTGAAGTCCAAATTCAATTAACATTTGCTTCATAACTCTTACTGAATTGGCTTTATAATTAGGTGCAGAAGTAGCCCCTGGTTGTGCATAGACATGGAAAGTGGGATTTAAAGTTATCTGGAGGTCTCAAAATACAGTCAAGGATTAGCAGGATTGTCAAAGTGTTTCACCCTCTGCAAATGCCAGACACACTCAGAGCTTCTCAGTGCCCTCAGACCACTGTTCTGCACTTGTGGGGATCAGTTTGAGAACCTGGATACATATTCTGAAGGAGCAGCAGCACAGCAAACACCTCAGCAGGGTGAGTGAGGGGATTCTACTCCTCTGCTCTGCTGAGACCCCACCTGGAATTCTATGTCCAGCTCTGGGACTCCCAGCACAAGAAGGACCTGGAGCTGTTGGAGAGGCTCCAGAGGAGGCCACCAAGATGATCAGAGGGCTGGAGAAGCTCCCCTGTGGGAGAGTTGGGGCTGTTCAGGCTGGAGAAGAGAAGGCTCCAGGGAGACCTCAGAGCAGCCTTCCAGTAGCTGAAGGGCTCCAGGAGAGCTGGGGAGGGACTTTGGACAAGGGCTGGGAGTGGCAGGATGAGGGACAATGGCTTTGAGCTGGGAAGGAGGAGACTAAGAATGGAGAGGAGAAAGAAATTCTTTGCAGTGAGGGTGGGGAGAGACTGGCACAGGTTGCCCAGGGAGGCTGTGGCTGTCCCCTGCCTGGAGGTGTTCAAGGCCAGGCTGGATGAGCCCTTGAGCAAGCTGGGCTGGTGGGAGGTGTCCCTGCCCATGGCAGGGGGTTGGAACTGGATGAGTTTTAAGGTCCCTTCCAACCCAACACATCTGTGATTCTGATTATCTGTAAAACAATACCCAGATGGATTCATGTGGATGTCTGGGTTTCAAAGCAATATTTTCACCTTTATGCATTAATCTAACATCAGAGAAGTTCCAGAATTTGTGAGGAAAATAGACCTTCCTTGTGTGGAATTTGCAGTAGGTTTTGAGTTCATTTTTTCTTCTAGCTCACAAAATTTAACTTGTTTCAGGTGAGACAACAACAAAAATAAGTTTGGGTGGGTTTTTTACGTTTAGAAACCTCAAGGCAAATATGATTTAGTGTTGTTCATATTTGTTCTTGACAGAGCTAATGCTTTGGTAGCCTTTCTCTTGACCCTGTTCGAAGGCATAGCCAAAAACAGCTGAAAATGTGATTTATGATGGATAGGCTGCTGAGGGAGGTAGTGGAGTCACCGTCCTTGGAGGGGTTTAAAATCCTCATGGATGTGCTGATGAGGGAGGTGGTTTAGTGGCAGTGGAGTCATTGTGAGCTCTGGGGTTGGACTGGATGATCTCAAAGGTCTCTTCCAATCTCAGTGGTTCTGTGGTTCTGTGATTCCCTGATTCTGTGACATTCTGTCCTGGATGTCTCTCAGGAATGGATTTGGAGAGACGCCCCTCAACTATCTGTCCCAAACCTGCATCCTGAGCAGGTGAGGGACTTTCTCTTGTGTTGTGTTGAATGCAAGTCTCTCTGAAGAAAGCCACAGGGATGTCTCCAGCAATCAGTGAAACCACTGCCAGCATCCAAGTAAAGACCAAGATAAGTGTTATGGGAGAATGCTGTAGGCAGAAAATGGCATGAAGGAGAAGGCACCAGACCAGAGCCAGGCTGTATTTTGAGTCTAACAAAGACCCTTTCAGATACGTTTCAGTTCCTGGCTTTGCCTCCTTGCTCCTCTGTCTCCTCGGACTTTCTCTGCCTTAGGTTTCTGTCTATAAAACAGAGGTGGTGTTAAGCCCTGACCAGAGTGGTGTGCCAGAAGAAGAAATCTCCCCTGTACTCTACTCTACTGAGGCCACATCTGGAATCCTGACTCCAGTTCTGGACTTACCAGTTCCAGAGGGACAGAGAACTGCTGGAGAGAGTCCAGGGGAGGCTGCAAAGCTGCTGAGGGGCCTGGAGCAGCTCTGTGAGGAGCAAAGGCTGAGAGCCCTGGGGCTGAGAGCCTGCAGAAGAGCAGCCCCAGAGGGCATCTCAGCAATGCTCAGCAAGAGCTAAAGGAGCTGTGGGGGGCAAGAGGCTGGGGCCAGACTCTGCTCAGTGGTGCCCAGGGACAGCACAAGGGGCAGTGGGCAGAACCTGGAACCCAGGAAGTTGTATCTGAGCAGGAGGAGAAAGTTGTTTGTTGTGAGGGTGCTGGAGGCGTGGAGCAGGCTGCCCAGAGAGGTTGTGGAGTCTCCTTGTGTGGAGAGTTTCCAACGCCCCCTGGGCATTGTGCTCCTGGGCAAGCTGCTGTGGGTGTCCTGTTTCAGGAGGCATTTGGGCTGGATAAAGTTCAGGGGCCCCTTCCAACCCCACCATGATGGGATGCTGTGAAACCTATTGATGATTGTGATGCCCATCCCACAAAAAGGGCCTGAAAGAGGAACTAGGAAATTCCAGACCTGTCAGCCTGACCTCAGTGTCACGCAAGGTTATGGAACAGGTCATCTGGAGTGCAATGGCACAGAACCTACAAGAAGGTCAAGGGATCAGGCCCAGCCAGCATGGATTCAGGAGGGACAGGTCCTGCCTGACCAACCTGATCTGCTTTTATGATCAGGTTATCCATTTGGTGAATGCAGGGCAGGCTGTGGATGTAGTCTGCCTGGACTTCAGCAAAGCCTTTGACACTGTCTGCCACAAGAAGCTCCTGGCAAAGCTGGCAGCATGTGGTTTGGACAGATTCACTCTGAAATGGGTCAAGAACTGGCTGGAGGGCTGGTCCCAGAGTGGTGGTGAATGGTGCCACATCCAGCTGGCAGCCAGTCACTGGTGGTGTCCCCCAGGGATCAGTGTTGGGCTCCATCCTGTTCAATATCTTTATTGATGATATGGATGAGGGAATTGAGTCCATCATCAATAAGTCTGCAGATGATATGAAGTTAGGAGCAGGTGTGGATCTGTTGGAGGGCAGTAGGGCCCTGCAGAGGGACCTGGACAGGCTCAGTGGGTGGGCAGAGGACAATGGGATGAGATTTAACCAAACTAAGTGCAGGGTTCTACACTTTGGCCACAACAACCCCAAGCAGCACTACAGGCTGGGGACAGAGTGGCTGGAGAGCAGCCAGGCAGAGAGGGACCTGGGGGTGCTGGTTGATAGTAGCTGAACATGAGCCAGCAGTGTGCCCAGGTGGCCAGGGGAGCCAATGGCATCCTGGCCTGGATCAGGAATAGTGTGGCCAGCAGGACAAGGGAGGTTATTCTGCCCTGTACTCAGCTCTGGTCAGGCCACACCTTGAGTGCTGTGTCCAGTTCTGGGCTCCTCAGTCCAAGAGAGATGTTGAGGAACTGGAACGTGTCCAGAGAAGGGCAACGAAGCTGTGAGGGGTCTGGAGCACATCCCTGTGAGGAGAGGCTGAGGGAGCTGGGGGTGTTCAGCCTGGAGAAGAGGAGGCTCAGGGCAGACCTCATTGCTGTATACAACTACCTGAAGGGAGGTTGTAGCCAGGTGGGGGTTGGTCTCTTCTCCCAGGCAACCAGCACCAGAACAAGAGGACACAGTCTCAAGCTGTGCCAGGGGAGGTCTAGGCTGGATATCAGGAGGAAGTTCTTCACAGAGAGGGTGATTGCCATTGGAATGGGCTGCCCAGGGAGGTGGTAGAGTCACCATCCCTGGAGATGTTCAAAAGAAGACTGAATGAGGCACTTAGTGCCATGGTCTGGTGGATTGGATAGGGCTGGGTGGGTGAGAGCTTGGACTGGAGGATCTTGGAGGTCTCTTCCAACCTGGTTGATTCCATGATTCTATAATTCCAAAGTGTTCAGGTCACTATGGCAACAAGGTACCACTCAGGTGGATATTCTGCTTTTGTGCATCCTGCAAGAGAAGATCACAGACAAAGTGCTTGAAAGTGCCCTGAAACCTCTCAGTTCCCTCAATGCTGACTCATGAAGAGATGACAGCCCCTGCTTCTCCTGAATTATTTCAGGAATGTTGCTTCTGTTGGGATTGAAGGAAGGGAGGAAATGTTTTGCAGCACCTTACTGGCTGGACAGCTGAAACCCAGCAGCTCAGCTTGGACTTGGCAAGAGTCTGTTATGTTTGATGGCAATAAAGCTGAAAGCCAAGGAATCCAATTTATAGCAAGAGATAATGAAGTGCAGGGAGGGATGCTCAGTACAGCTCCTCTCTGCATCACACAGCAGCTCTGCTCTTGCCTGGTGATTGTCCTCCTCACTCTCAGTGTTGTTGTGCTCCAGGTGAATCCCCTGGTAATCCACCATCATCTTCATCTCACCCAAGCAATTGAATCCACTCTCAAAACAAGCCAAGGTATCTTGGGGAGAAATTGATCCAGTCATGTCACGGAGCAGGAAAGATCCCAGCTAAGTCTAGGTATGAGGGGTGTTCTTTATTATATCACAGACTTGGGGCACAGTGGCTTGAAAGCTGCTCAGTGAAGGACCTGAGGATGTTGGCTGATGGCCAGATGAAGATGAGCCATCAGTGGCTTGCATCAGGAACAGTGTAGCCAGCAGGTCTAGGGATGTGATTGTCCCCCTCTATTTGGCAGTGGTGAGGCCACACCTCAAGTACTGGGTTCAGTTTTGGCCACCTCACTCCAAGAAGAACATTGAGGGGCTGGTGAATACCAGCTGAGGGAACTGTGTTGCTTAGCCTTCAGAAGAGGAGGCTGAGGGCAGACCAGAGAGGTTGTGGAGTGTCCTCTGGAGAGCTTGCAACCCCAGCTGTGATCCCGGGCAAGATGCTGTGCATGCCCCTGATTGTCCAGAGGTCCCTTCCAACCCCCACCATGCTGGGATTGTGGAATTCCTTCAGCTGTCTTCAACCAGAGCTTTATTTTGTTTTTATTGTCCTGTCTTTCACTGGATTTTGTGTCCAGTGACATGTGGAGCTGCAAGCTGAGCAGTTAGAAAATGTTCCTTAACTTCCCCTCACCTGATCCTAGCACTCTCCAGAAAGTCTTATTCCACTGGACACCTTCTGGCATGGCAAAGGCTCTGCAAGCCAAGTGTGCTTTCTCTCTTCCCAAGGACACTTGTCCAGTAGCATCACTTACGGAAGCTTTGCTGGCATCTGGCCAGGGATGCAGTAAAGCTGATGACCTGGGCCGCTGACTCAGCTTTCTCATGGAGGACAGGGTTGTATCAGAGCCTCCTCTGTCTCATTGCAGATGTAGGGAGCTGAGCTGGGATTTCCCCAAGTGATTTAGGAATCTTCAAAACCCAATGAGATCATAAAACCACTGTAACTTGGACAGCTTCGATGTCTACTAAATGATTTAGAAATAGTTTGGCTTCAGTTTGAACCACAGACTGCAAAGGTCTGGAAGGGAACCTCAAAGGGCATCTTGTCCAACGCCCTGCAGTCAGCAGGAACATCTCCAGTTAGAGCAGGTTGTAAGGACTCATGGGGCAATGGGACTTTTCCTGGGCCCACGTGCTAGGCAGAGGGAGGGGTGATGAGTTCTTACTAGACTTCCAAAAGGAAAGAGGTAGAGTGACTCAGACCTGCAGAGTTAAGGGGGTTTGAGGTTATTTGCTGAAAGATAATGATTGGGTAGAAACACTCGGATGGAGAAGAGAAGGCTCTGGGGAGACCTTGGAGTAGCCTTCCAGTACCTGAAGGGCTCCAGGAGAGCTGGGGAGGGACTTTGGACAAGGGCTGGGAGTACCAGGAGGAGGGTCAACAACTTTGAGCTGGGAGAGGGGAGATTGAGACTGGAGATGAGGAAGAAATTGTTGAGAGTGAGGGTGGGGAGAGACTGGAAGAGGTTGCCCAGGGAGGCTGTGGATGTCCCCTGTCTAGAGGTGTTCAAGGCCAGGCTGGATGAAGCCATGAGCAAGCTGTGCTGGTGGGAGATGTCCCTGCCCATGGCAGGGGTTTGGAACTGGATGAGGTTTCAGGTTCCTTCCAGCCCTAACCATTCTATGATCAGGTTGCTCAAGACCCAGCAGGTTTGACCTTCAATGTCTCCAGGGATGAGACCTCAACCACGCACCTGGGCAGCCAGCTGCAGTCTCTCCCCAGCCTCGCTGTGCAGAACTTCCTCCTGATGTCCAACCCAAATCTGCCCTGCTCCAGTTGCAAACCATTGCCCCTGGTCCTATCCCCAGAGCCCTTCTGAACAGTCCCTCCTGTACTGGTTTTAGGGCTATGCCTTTAAAATTTTTCACAGATCTTGAGCAGAAAGTAGTAAGAATGTAAGTAAATCACTATTGGGTGTAAAAAGGCAAAATAATGATCATTCTAAACAATTCCATTGGATGGATAGCACCCTTAAGATTTAGTTCTCAAAACAAAGTTCATGCTGTTCTGTTCAGCAGGCTAGCTGGGTGTTTTCCTCTTGCCTTCTGTGCTGGGAGATAACAACCTTGCTGAGCTTGGCAAGTTCTAACATGATCTCTGCTTCTCTTCTCTCTTCTCTTTGGACAGGGAAGGGGGGGATGGGGAGAAGCAGAGAGCCAGCTTTCCTGGCTTTGGCCGGGAAGGTTTTTGTGCTGTTTTTGTTAATTGTAAATATCTGTAAATATTGTAAATCCTGTCTGTTTGTATATACTCATTGCCTTCCATTATAGAGTGTAGTGTCACTTGTATATATAGCTTCGTTTGCTTCCAAACTGACCTAGTCTGGTGATGTTAATGTTGGGGACAATTTCAACCCACCACACCTCCCCACCCTTCCTGTAGGTCCTGAAGGTACTGAAATGCAGCTCTAAGGTCTCCCTGGAGCCTTCTCTTCTCCAGCCTGAACAGCCCTTAACTCTCTCAGCCTGTCCACATAGCAGAGGTTCTTCAGCCCTCTGATCATCTTGGTGCCCTCCTCTAGACCCTCTCCAGCAGCTCCATGTCTCTCTTGTGTTGAGGACTCCAGAGCTGGACACAGGCAAGGTTTCACCAGAGGGGAGCAGAGGGGCAGAATCACCTCTCTTGAACTGCTGGCCATGGTGCTTTGCATACAGCCCAAGATGCTACTGGCCTTGACAATGCAAGACCAAATTCATTGTCCTAGGAGAGCATTTCTGTTTGGATATGCTCATTTGTACCAAAACCTCTAATTTTTACCCCAAACTCTCATTTTTACCAATAACTGTTGAATGAGTGCTGCAAGAAATATCCAAGGAGCCAAGATTCTACTCCCAGGACACTGCAGCATGGTGTACACCTTCACTTGCTTCTCCCTGCCTCATGTTGTCCCAGACCTCCTATGGGTACAGAAGGTGGGCACAACACTTAGGACTACAAAGAGCTTCCCACTGTGGAAAGGAGGTAGGAGGAATTTGTTAGAATGGGCATCTTTCTAAGGAAGTGGTGGATCTGTGTCAGGGTACAGGTTGTTCATTAGCCCAAATACAGTGGGTCAGGATTAAGGTAGACCTACCTTCGATAGGTTGGGGTCTGGAAGCCAATGAAGCTCTGCAGAGAAGAACCTGAGAGTCCTGATGGACAAGTTCATCATAAGCCAGCAATGTTCCCTTGTGGTTAAGATGGTCAATAGTCTACTCGGGGGCATGAAGAAGAGTGTGGCCAGCAAGTTGAGGAAGGTTCTTCTTCCCTTCTGCTCTGCCATAGTGAGGCCACATGGGGAGTCCTGCCGGTTCTAGGCTCCCCAGTTCAAAAGGGACAAGAAACTAGTGGGGCAAGTCCAGCAGAGGCTATGAAGGTGCTGACAGTACTGGAGCATCTGCAGTGATCACCCCAATATGTTGAGGTTTCATCATGTGCATTGCTGGGCTTTGAGCAGGGGCTGCTTCTGAATGGGAAGGAGCTCCTGCAGCCCCAGTCCAACTGTCCCTTTCTTTATTGAACTGATTTCAAAGTTTGGCAGCAGCCCAAGAGGAGCCTAGAGATAAGACTGGTGACAAAACAACCCTCCAGAAACCAACATGATGTGTCTGTTTCCAAGGGAGCAGGCTTGCTCTTTGATCTGGGGTCTTCAAGGGGAATGGAAGGACCTCTCACATCTTGTTAAAGGCTTTATTCACACACAAGAAATTAAGATATCCTGTATCTACAGCTCGCTGTGCCTTTAATTAGAGGTGTTTCAGCATTAGAAGAGCTGGCAGAAGCAGGTAATGGTGCTGCCAGGAGACAAAACCCACCACAGGAAAAGACAATTTCCCTGTAAATTAACTGCACACTCTGCCGGGCCCTTTGCCGCTCTGAACCCACAAGGCTGATGGAAAGGAGATGAAATGAGATCCCTGCCATCCATGACTAGTTGCCATGTTCACAGAAGGGAAGAGAGAGCAGCTGTGGCCACTTGTGCAAGAGCTAAGGGACACAGAGATAGGCATCCTTCCTAACACAGACCTTACCTGAGGACCTTCAGGGACCTACCACCCCTGAAGACTTAGGACAGCAACAAGACAGGCCTCTGTCCAGATTTCATCAGAAAGTGGGATTTAAAGTTATCTGGAGGTCTCAAAATGCAGTCAAGGATTAGCAGGATTGTCAAAGTGTTTCACCCTCTGCAAATTCCAGAAACTCTCAGAGCTTTTCGGTGCCCTCAGACCACTGTTCTGCACTTGTGGGGATCAGTTTGAGAACCTGGATACATATTCTGAAGGAGCAGCAGCACAGCAAACACCTCAGCAGGGTGAGTGAGGGGATTCTACTCCTCTGCTCTGCTGAGACCCCACCTGGAATTCTATGTCCAGCTCTGGGACTCCCAGCACAAGAAAGACCTGGAGCTGTTGGAGAGGCTCCAGAGGAGGCCACCAAGATGATCAGAGGGCTGGAGAAGCTCCCCTGTGGGAGAGTTGGGGCTGTTCAGGCTGGAGAAGAGAAGGCTCCAGGGAGACCTCAGAGCAGCCTTCCAATACCTGAAGGGGCTCTGGGAGAGCTGGGGAGGGACTTTGGACAAGGGTTGGGAGTGCCAGGATGAGGGACAATGGCTTTGAGCTGAGAGGGGAGATTGAGAGTGGAGAGGAGAAAGAAATTCTTTGCAGTGAGGCTGGGGAGGGACTGGAAGAGGTTGCCAGAGAACTTGTGGAGGCTCCAAGCCTGGCAGTGTTCAAGGCCAGGCTGGATGAGGCCTTGAGCAAGCTGGGCTGGTGGGAGGTGTCCCTGCTCATGTCAGGGGACTGCAACTGGGTGAGCTTGAAGATCTCTTCCAACCCAACCCATTCTATGATTCTCTGATTATAGGATTCCATGACATGCTTCTTGAATTACTAAAAGAGAAGCTCAAAGGCACAGATTTAAATGGACCCCATGACTTCACCTAAGTGTGCAAACAGCTGGGATGGAAAACCATCTTTTTGTAATTAAAATCTTGGCTTAACTTTGTCATTTTAATGAAAATGCTGATTTGGGGAAATCAGTTGGAGTCAATGTTTCTAAATGAAACCTGCTTGTTCTGAGATGCCATCCAGAACAGCTTTCCCTTTGATGGAGAAGGAATTCCTTCTGTTTCTCTTTACCTGTTTTGCCACAATTAGACAGATTTTTCTTGGAAACTTTTCTTGCCTGTTGTCTTGTAGTTAATCTGTGTCTCTAAAGCCATTCTGACAATGGATTTGTTGACTCCTCCAGGATTTCTTTAACATTATGTGATCATACAGTGATTACAGTGAGAGTGGGGAGACACCGGCACAGGTTTCCCAGGGAGGCTGTGGCTGTCCCTTCCCTGACGGTGTTCAAGGCCAGACTGGATGAGGCCTTGAGCAAGCTGGGCTGATGGGAGGTGTCCCTGCCCATGGCAGGGGGTTGGAAGTGAATGAGCTTCAATGTCTCTTCCAACCCAAACCATTCTAGGATTCTATGATCTTTCAGCGAACTTTCCCACAGCTTCTGCTTTCGAAAGCCAGACATCTCTCCATGAACATGTCCCGTATGGGTTGGTGAGAACATAGCTCTGCTCTGGCTGCATGAACTGATATTGCCCATTCCACCTCAAAATATTTTGATGACTGTCTCCAGCTCTTTGACTCATGAGCAGACAACTTTGTCTCATTTGCCTCAAAGCTTCAGAACGGCAAAGGGTGTCAGGCTGCTTTCACTCTGCCCTAGTTTTAGGAGCAACTTCAAGTCTTCAGCCTGCAGTCTAATAACACTCAAAATGGTGCAGCTAAGGAAGGGAGAAAGGCTTGTTTCTGTCTGGAGATCAAAGTGATTTCAGCTGAACTGTGCTGTGTAGTTTTGCTGCAGGGGCTGGCTTGGACAAAATTTTTTGCTAGAAAACTTTTTACCCAGGCTTCATGGCCAACCTTCTCAGTACAGGAAGTGATCTGTGAGCTGAGAAACCCTCTGTGGTCAGACAGCTGAAGAAAAAGACACACAGCTAAGAGGATACCCCATGGATAATTTGTGTGCAGCTTCTTCTTTCTTTCCTTGATGGAAAGATGTTTCTTTTAATAGAACTGCCTGGGTTGCAAAAGACTTCTGAGATCATCCAGTCCATCCACCACCACCACAGCCACTAAACCATGGCCCCAAGTGCCATGGCTACACCTTTCTGGAACACCTCCAGGGATGGGGACCCCACCACCTCCCTGGGCAGCCTCTTCCAATCCCTGACCACTCTTGCAGCAAACAAATTTTTCCTCCTCTCCAAACTAAGCCTCCCCTGGCACAATTTCAGGTCATTTCCTCTCCTTCTATCACCTGAGACTAGGGAGCAGAGCCCAACCCCCATCTGGCTCCAGCCTGATTGCAGGGAGCTGTAGGGAGCAATGAGGTCTCCTCTCAGCCTCCCTTTCTCCAGAATAAACAACCCCAGGTCCCTCAGCTGCTCCTCAGCAGCCCTGGTCTCCAGACCCTTCCTCAGCTATTTTTTAGCCTAGATAGGGAGAAATGGAGGATATCTGAAGCAACAGTTCATGTTTGCTAGGTCATTAGGAAACCAGTCAGAGAGGGAATGAAGCTTTGGGTGATGTTTCTCAGTAAAATCAGATAAAGAGGGTCTGGCCTGCCCTATTCAAGCAGTTCAAAGAAACCTTCACATGGGAGAAGAAGGCCTAAATATAAGGATTGGGAGGGGGAAAAATAATAAAAAGCAAAAGATCAAATAAGCTTTAAAAGCCTGGCTGTGTGTGATCTCAGATGGCTTCTGACAATAACATCTTATTGCTTACCATGATGGCAAGGCAAAATTAAAGCTGCTCTAGTGCTTCAATTCTTCATTCCTGGACCATGACCTGCCAGCTTTTCTTCTCCATGAGGCAGGAAATGGTGAATTTCTGGGTTTATAACTATGGTTTGGAAGGCAATGGAAAGGTCTCAAAGTTGTAATTTCGCTGCACATCCTGCTGTGAGCTGACATAAACTTCAGCCCAGCTTTCATTTCTGAAACACATCAGTTTGTGTTAGGGTCTGGAAATTGCTATGAGCTTGTATTTTAATGGGACTTCTTTGCTGGTTTTAGAAGGCTACAGTGCAGTGAGCACAAAAGAGAAACTGAGCTTTTTAAACAGTCCTGATAACAAAGGCTGCATCATGCACCTCCATGGGGGACAGGAGAGCTCCAGGTCATAGATTCATATATTCATGGAAAGGTTTGGGTTGGAAGGAATCTCAAAGCTCATCCAGTTCCAAACCCTTGCCATGGGTAGAGACAACTCCCACCAGCCCAGCTTGCTCAAGGGCTCATCCAGCCTGGCCTGGAACACCTCCAGGGAGAAGACATCCACAGCCTCCCTGGGCAACCTGTGCCAGTCTCTCCCCACCCTCACTGCAAAGAATTTCTTCCTCATCTCCAGTCTCAATATCCCCTCTCCCAGCACAAAGCCATTGTCCCTCATCCTCCCACTCCCAGCCCTTGTCCAAAGTCCCTCCCCAGCTCTGCTGGAGCCCCTTCAGGCACTGGAAGGCTGCTCTGATGTCTCCCTGGAGCCTTCTCTTCTCCAGGCTGAACAGCCCCAACTCTCTCATCTCATGGGTGCTCCTGCCCTCTGGTTGTCTTCTGATCATCCAGCCCTCTGGTCATCTAAACAACACCTTGAGCAGAGCCATGTCCCAAGAGTTTGGATCGTGCTGCTGTGTGGGGAGATGAAAGTACAACCTGAAAGATCATGGTGGTCAGCATTCAATGAAGTGTCCAGTGTTGCACTTGGGCCACAATGACCCCATGCAGCACTACAGGCTTGGGGCAGAGTGGTTGGAGAGCTGCTCAGCAGAGAATATGTTGATGAGGGAGTTGATTGATGGCTTGCTGAGGGCGAGCCAGCAGTGTGCTCAGGTGACCAAGAAGGCCACCATCATCCCAGCCTGGATCATGAATACTGTAGCTAGCTGGCCTGGGGATGTGATTCTCCCCCTCTACTGGGCACTGGTGAGGCCACACCTCAAATCCTGAGTTCAGTTTTGGGGCTTTCATTCCAAGAAGGACATTGAGGGACTGGAGCAGGTCCACAGAAGAGCAACTAAGCTGGGGAAGGGTCCAGTGGGGAGCAGCTGAGGGACCTGGGCTTATTTACTCCAGAGAAGAAGAGGCTGTGAGGAGACCTTATTGCTCTCTACAGCTCCCTGAGAGGAGGCTGGAACCAGATGGGGGTTGGGCTCTTCTCCCTAGTCACAGGTGTTAGAAGGAGAGGAAATGACCTGAAATTGTGCCAGGAGAGGCTTAGGTTGGAGAGGAGGAAAAATTTGTTTGCTGCAAGAGTGGTCAGGGATTGGAAGAGGCTGCCCAGGGAGGTGGTGGGGTCCCCATCCCTGGAGGTGTTCCAGAAAGGTTCCATGGCACTTGGGGCCATGGTTTAGTGGCCACGGTGGTGTTGTGTTGGTGTTGGACTGGGTGATCTCAGAGGCCTTTTCCAACCCAAACAACTCTCTGGTTCACATCATCCAGGGCTGGGCATTGTCTACAGACACTCTTTACAAGGACTTGTTTGACCTGTGACTCTCCTCTGACTGCAGCGAGGGCTCAGGGCAACCAGCTCCCATCCTTGGGATGCAACAGGGATGAATCCTGCCTCTGCTGCTGCAGCCGTTTGTATCTTGTAACTGTTGCTGTTTGTTTCTTTGGGAACTGCCTCACTTATTTGAAATAATTTAAAATGTTGTACACAAAAACTAATCAAGAACCCAAATTATCTCCCTTTTAAGCAGGGGAGGATATGCAGAATCAGCCTGAAATTATTTCCAAAATAATAAAGGCAGATTCACAGAGAGCCTGAGAAGCACAAGCAGTACAGCTGTGAGCTGCTCTAGGTTTATCTCAGCTACTGAAAAGCAGACAAAAGGTGCTGGTATCTCTCACATTGCATCTTTTAAATTAACAACTCGGCTGCATGCAGATTGGGGCAAATAATGAACATTCTGCTTCAGCTGCTGAAGCACAAAATGCAAAGGAAAAATGGCACATGTCACATGGAAACAAAATTGGTGTGGCTTCTTTTAAAGCAGGATGCACATCCCCTTTAAAACACTATCTTTAGGCAACTCAAATTTACCATCAACATGGAATGAGGTGTTTGACTCCTTCCCGGAACTTTGTCCCCCTGCTCCATCTTTTCCTTCAGTGAGGGGGCAAATTTCAGAGCATTTCACAAAGCATCCCAGCATGGTGGGGTTGGAAGGGACCTCTGGAGATCATTCAGTCCAAGCCCCTGTTCCAGCAGGGCACCCACAGCAGCTTGCCCAGGACCATAATGCCATGGGGGAGTTGGAAGCTCTCCACACAGGGAGACTTCACAACCTCTCTGGGCAGCCTGCTCCAGGCCTCCAGCACCCTCACAACAAACAACTTTCTTCTGCTGAGATGCAACCTCCTGGGTTCCAGTTTGTGCCCCTTGCCCCTTGTGCTGTCCCTGGGCACCACTGAGCAGAGTCTGGCCCCAGCCTCTTGCCCCCCACAGCTCCTTTAGCTCTTGCTGAGCATTGCTGAGATGCCCTCTGGGGCTGCTCTTCTGCAGGCTCTCTGCCCCAGGGCTCTCAGCCTTTGCTCCTCACAGAGCTGCTCCAGGCCCCTCAGCAGTTTTGCAGCCTCCCCTGGACTCTCTCCAGCAGTTCCCTGTCCCTCTTGAACTGGGGAGCCCAGAACTGGACCCAGGACTCCAGATGTGTCACGGCAAGGGTAAAGCAGATGAGAATGAGGACTACTGGCCATTCTTCATGCACCCTGGAGCCAGACACTACACTTGCCCTTGTTGAATTCTATGACTTGAACTCTTCCCAACTCTGCTGTTTGCCCAGGTCTCACTGGATGACAACAGATCCTGATTGGGTGCCAGCCACTCCTCATAGTTTGGTACCATCATATTTTGTCACTCTAAAATGTATTTTGGCCCTGAGAACATCAAGTTGCTGGTACTTTCACTGCTGGTGAAAGCAACAACCACAGAAAAAGTCTGAGCAGGTTGTTAAGATGACTTGGGTCACCATGACCTCAGTCCCCAAGCGCCATCACCTCTGCACTCAGGCAGGAACACCAGACCAGCACTGTGAAAGGTCCTTTCCATCCTGGCTTTCATTTAAAAATCAAGACCTTCAGGCTGTGAAGTGACAGCTGCCTTCAGACCATGGTCCTGTGATGAATATAATAAATGATTTGTGTTAAAGGGTAAGCTAGGAGTAAAAGTCAAGGATTGTTTGTTTCGAGAATGGGTGGGGACTGCAGGAGACTGTGTTCAAAAAACTCGAACAAAGACTTTTAAACCAGACAAATCAAAAGCCCAGAAGGGGCCAGAGTGAAGATAAGAGCTGTACCAGCTCTATCCTGGAATGTGTGGACTTCAGATAAGAAACCTGAGGAATGGCACATGCTTAAGAGGAGGAGTTATTCAGCAGACACTGTGAGGAATATTTCTTACTTCATTCTTTGACCCCCCCAGAAGAGCCCTACCAAGCAGAATGAGCATGAGCAAGGAAATCCCATCCGTTCTGAGAACTCCTTATCATAGCCCTGCCTTCTATTTAGCATAAGCCTGTTTCTGTAGATAAGGTAGCTATGTAAGATGGAAGAAGCTGTTGTAACTGCTGCTGTGATTTGTTCCCCCAGCCCAGTGTGCTGTTTGCTTGCTTTTATTCCCAATAAAACTTTAAAAGAGATTTTTCTGGTCAGCTCATTTATAACAGTCCCATCCTGACCTTTGTGAGGAAGAGGAGCTTGGTCAGAGTGAAATGACAGGACACCCCACAGGGATACATCTCAGTTCAGCACAGCTCCCGCGCCACCTGGAAATGAACTGAGGAGGGAGGTGGTGACAAATGGAGGTAGGCATGACATGGCAATTGCTTGAATGATGTGTCCCTTCCCTGGGCTGTGGCCCACCCTCAGAGCAATGAAGCATGACACTCATTAGTGATTGCACCTCCCTGCCAGCACTTTTCATTAAAACCTCCCCTCTGGGCCAGGTTTCCCCACGCCTGTGTCTCAGGCCTGTGCAGTGTGGTGGTGTGAAGATCATCCAGGATGAGTGACAGGATGCCCTGTCACATTTCCTGGGGGAACCAGTTTTTTAATTAATTGCTATTCATAAACTAATTGTTCAATTTACACATGAGTTCTGGGGCAAATTCCTTAGCCCTGGGAAGCTGCGCATCAGCTGTTTGCAGCAGGAGCTGAGGCTGCTCCACAAGACTGGAAATCCAAAATGCAAAAGATTTTTATTTTCCTGGAGCCCTGGCCAAGGTCATCTCCCATCCTCTCTCTGAGAGTTGCTGACATTTGTCCTGCTCCAAACTTGGTTTAAAAGCAGTTTTGAAAGAACATTTGCTAACAGAAGTGACTGAAGAAGGTAATGGATGTCTACAAGTTGTCATGTTGTGAGCCAGACCAGAACCCAACCTGCTCAGAGCTGTCCCTGCCCAGCGCAGGCTCTGCTCACTGAGGCACTTTCTGCACTTCAGGACAGCTTGGCACAGCCAGGGGCTGCTGCTAGCAGGGAGAAGCTGATGGGGACAGCTCCTGTCAAGGGATGGCTTCAGAAAGCCTCTGCTCCTGACCACTCCAAGGGCACTGCCACTGCTTATTCCACACTTTGCGGGGCAGGAAGGCAGAGGTGGCACCTGTGGGGAGGAGCTTAGGGGACCCTCGACTGCCCACCAAGGGATTGCAGCCCATGGATGGCATCTTCAGGAGCAAGCTGAGGGATCCCCAGGGTCAAGCCTCTTCCCTCACTGCTGTCCCAGCAAGACATTGCAATCCTGGCCAAACTGTTCTAGGTTGCACTAGATGATCCCCAGAGGTCTCTTCCACCCCCCACTAGACTGTGTGATTCTGAGTGTGGAGTCCAATACGTACCAAGATGAGCCACCCTGCCCTCTGAGAGACTGACAGCTGCCAGTCTGTAATGAGGAGGGCAGCACTGGGAGAACAGGATGGCAGGCTGAACTGGAGCTGCACATAGCACGAGCACATGGAGCACAAAGCCACTCTAAATAAAACAGAAGCCTGTCTTGTCACCAGGCCATGCTGTCTCTGAACATCTTGTCTGGAAGACAGGCATTCATGGAGGGCTTTTCCTGTGGAAGAAATTGGCCAAAATGAAGCTTGGCTCTGAGTAAAGAAGACAGGCATTCATGGAGGGCTTTTCCTGTGGAAGAAATTGGCCAAAATGAAGCTTGGCTCTGAGTAAAAAGGGAATCACAAAACAGCTTGAGTTGAAGGGACCATAAAGCTCATCCAGTTCTAACCCCCTGCCATGGGCAGGGACACCTCCCACCAGACCAGGTTGCCCAAGGCCTCATCCAGCCTGGCTTTTAACACCTGCATGCAGGGGACAGCCACAGCCTCCCTGGGCAACCTGTTCCAATGTCTCCCCACCCTCACTGCCAAAAATTTCTAACTCATCTCCAGTCTCAATCTCCTCTCTTCCAGCTCAAAGCCTTTGTTCCTCATCCTGTCACTCCCATCCCTGGCCCAAAGTCCCACTCCAGCTCTCCTGGAGCCCCTACAGCTACTGGAAGGCTGCTCTGAGGTCTCCCTGGACCTTGTCCCTTCTCCAGGCTGAACAGCCCCAACTCTCCCAGCCTGTCCCCACAGCAGAGGTTCTCCAGCTCTCTGATCATCATTGTGGCCTCCTCTGGAGCCTCTCCAGCAGCTTCATATCTCTGTTGTTGTGAGGGCCCCACAGCTCTACAGGTGAGGTCTCCCCAGAGCAGAGCAGAGGGGCAGGATCCTCTCTTTCCAGCTCTGGCCTCACTGCTTTGGGTGCAGCCCAGGCTGCCCTTGGCCTTCTGTGCTGCCAGTGCCCATTGCTGGCTCCTGTCCAGCTTCTCCCCCACCAGCACCCCCAAGGCCTTCCCTGCAGGGCTGCTCTCAATCTCATCATTCCCCAGCCTGGTCTGATACTGAGGATTGCCCTGACCTAGTTGCAGGACCTTGCACTTGACCTTACAGAATATCATGAGGTTCTCAAAAGAGAGGAGAAATTCTGGTGCCACCTTGATGTGAAATCTGAATCCTTGTGCAAATACCTCTGGTGAGACCCACTGTGAGATTCTCCTGCCTGAGATCAGAAGCAGAAGAATTTTCTTCATAGTGACCTTAAAGGTCTTCTCCAACTAAAACAATTACATGATTCTATCTTTGTGTGCAGCACCTCAGGAAGGGGATTCTGCCCCTCTGCTGTGATCTGCTCAGACCCCCCCTGCAGTGCTGGGGCAGCTCTGGAGTGCTCAGCACAGACAGGGACCTGGTGGAGCAGGGCCAGAGGAGGCCACAGCAATGCTGGCAGGGCTGGAAGCCCTCTGCTGGGAGCCAGGCTGAGAGAGTTGGGCTTGGGCAGCCTGGAGAGGAGAAGGCTCCAGGGAGACCTTCTGGTGGCCTTGCAGTGCTTCAAGGCTGATCAGAGAGCTGGGGACAGAGTTTTGAGCAGGGCCTGTGGTGACAGGACAAGGGGGGAGGGTTTGGAACTCAGAGAGGGAGATTGGTAGTGGAGAGAAGGGAGAAATATTTGCCCCTGAGGGTGGGGAGAGCCTGTCCCAGGCTGACCAGAGAGGTGGGAGCTGCCCCATGGCTGGCACCAGTGCAGGTCAGGTTGTTTGGGGCTGTGAGCAACCTGGTGTGGTTGGGGATGTCCCTGCTGGCTGCAGGGGTTGGGCTGGAGGAGCTTTAAAGGTCACTTTCCACCCAAACCAGTCTGGGATTCTCTGACTTGATGATCTTGCAGTGATACTGTCCCATGGAACTGCTCTGCTCTGTGCTTTCCTCCTTAGCAGGGTGTCCCCTGTCAGAGCCATTCCTTGCTCCCCAGCCTGTGAGGTGTCTGTGCTGCTCTTGCCAGAAGCAACAATAATTTGATTAAGGGCTGTCAATTCCTGCCTCCTGGCCAAGATGTCAGCCTGTGGCTTGGACAGCAGCACTCTGTGCTGGGGTACGAACTGGCTGGAGGGCAGAGCCCAGAGAGTGGTGGTGAATGGTGCCACATCCAGCTGGCAGCCTGTCACTAGTGGTGTACCCCAGGGACCAGTGTTGGGCCCCATCCTGTTCAATATCTTTATTGATGATCTGGAAGAAGAGATTGAGTCCACCATTAGTAAGTTTGCAGACAACACCAAGTTGGGAGCAGGAGTTGATCTGTTGGAGGGTAGGAGGCTCTCCAGAGGGACCTTACCAGGCTGGACAGATGGGCAAAGTCCAACAGGATGGCATTTAACAAGTCCAAGTACTGGGTGCTGCACTTTGGCCACAACAACCCCAGGCAGAGCTACAGGCTGGGGATAGAGTGGCTGGAGAGCAGCCAGGCAGAGAGGGATCTGGGGGTGCTGGGTGACAGCAGCTGAACATGAGCCAGCAGTGTGCCCAGGTGGCCAAGAGAGCCAATGGCATCCTGGCCTGCATCATGAGCAGGGAAGTTATTCTGCCCTGGACTCAGCACTAGTTAGGCCATACCTTGAGTGTTGTGTCCAGTTCTGGCCTCCTCAGTTTAAGAAGGACATTGAGAGACTTGAACATGTCCAGAGAAGGGCAATGAGGCTGGGGAGAGGTCTGGAGCACAGCCCTGTGAGGAGAGGCTGAGGGAGCTGGGGGTGTTTAGCCTGGAGACGAGGAGGCTCAGGGGAGACCTCATTGCTGTTTACAATTACCCCAAAGGAGGTTGTAGCCAGGTGGGGGTTGGGCTCTTCTTCCAGGCAACTGTTACAGGGTGCTCCAAACCGCCCCCCCCCCATTCCCTCTACCCACCCTCCCCCACTTCCCCCACCTCCATCAGCAAAGGTTTGAATGAGGGAAGTCAAAGACATGAAATTGTCTTCCCCTGTCCTGAGGATAGGTAATAGATGCCCATGGTCCCTGCCTGGCAGAGGTCCCTCACAGATATTTACTGGTGGGGAGAAGTCCACTGGGATTTGGAAACATGGTTAGTGAGGTACTTCACGTAGCGGCCAGGACACATTGTCTAGAAGATCTTTAAGCAGAATGAGCAGAAATCAGTCAGCGCTCACATTTTTCGCCCCTCTCGCTTCTTTCCGGGGGCCTGCTCATTTTGGCTCTGCCATTTGGGCGCTCATTTTGGACACTACTCACTCCGCTCTGGATTCGTGGCAACATCGAAGGAACTCAAACCTGGCACCTCCCTGGACCTGTCTGCCTGCCTGGCAGTGATCCTGACTGCTGTGAGTGATCCTGCAGCTTTCCCTTACCACTGTTCAAACAGTGCTAACTGCCAGAGTTTTCCCTCGTGGCAGCTGTGTCTACGGACTCTTTGATTTCTGGCGGGTCCCCGTTTGGATTTGAACCACATTACCCACAAAATTAGATTACAAAACCTGCAGTTTCTGAGGCCTGTTTTGAAAAGAGAGACCTAGGGACCGTCTTCAAATTCCTGCTCCGACCTCATGAGTAAACTCAGCATTCTCCTACTTTCCCTAGCAGTTCCTGGGTGGCTTCTGATTTATAAGTGGGGTAAAGCTATTAGTAGCTTAGCCTTTTCCATTTTCTGAATTCTCCAAATTGTATTAAAATTGCCTATAAGTATCCTGGTAGAACTCATGACCAAATAGAACCTCTGAATAATTTTTAACCAGTTTTGTACATAATTTTGCAACGGTGCTTTCAGGAAAATAAAAATAACTATATTTTTATAATTCCGGCCTCATTAATTTAACCCAAATTAAACAGCAACCAGCAACAGAATAAGAGGACAGATTCTCAAGCTGAGCCAGGGGAAATTTAGGTTCGAGGTGAGGAGAAAGTTCTTCACAGAAAGAGTAATTGGCCATGAAATGTGCTGCCCAGGGAAGTGGTGGAGTCACTGTCCCTGGAGGTGTTCAAAAAAAGATTGGATATGGTACTTGGAGCCATGGTTTAGATGTCAGGAGGTGTTGGGTAATAGCTTAGACTTGATGGATGGAAGGGTTGATTCTGTGATTCTGTAAACCATATTCCTCAGCATCATATCTCTGCCTTTATTAAACATCTCCAGGGATGGGGACTTAACCACCTCCCTGGGCAGCCTGGGAGAGCCCTTTCAGAGAAGAAGTTTCTACTAATATCAAACCTAAGCCTCCCCTGGTTCAACTTGAAGTAATTTTCCTCTCCTCCTGTCACTTGTTCCTTGGGAGAAGAGCCCAGCCCCCACCTCACTGCAGTCTCCTCTCAGGGAGCTGTAGAGAGCAATAAGGTCTCCTCTCATCCTCCTCTTTTCCAGGCTGAACAACCCCAATTCCCTCAGCTGTGCTTCACCAGCCCTGTTCTCCAGACCTTCTACCAGCTTCATTTCCCTTCTCTGGACCTGTTATAGGACCTAAATGTCCTTCCTCTAGTGGGGGCATTTTGTTGCAGTGTGGGCAGTTTGTTAGACTCCTCAGACTTTTGTAAGGTCTGCCTTGTAGGTTTTGGGCTGCCAGAATTCTCCACTTTCTCCTTTCAGGCCAAAAGTTTGCTTTACATGTTGATCCTTGAAGGAAGCCTCATGGTGTTTGTAAGGGAGGTGGTATGAGTTGCACCACCTCCTGGACCCCCTGGGTACTGCTGAAGCGCCATCTTCCCGAGAAGAGGAAACACCACAGGCAACAGGAGGAATCCTAATTCTCTTTGACCAGGGGGACTGAGGTTCAGAGATATCACAAGTACATATTACAAAGTCAAAAATTCATCCCAGAGGTCCCAAAACCTACTAAGAACTCTTTAAAATACCCAGAACCACAACAAGATCAGATTGTGCAGGGAATTAAAGGATTTCAAAGACATTTGGAGGCACAAAAGTGAGATTTACCTCATCTAGCTTTACCCTGTAAAAGGAAGGAGTCTAGGACAAGTGTCTTGCACCAGGACACCTTTGGAAAGAGGGAGATACAGGCACTGCCAAGGTAAGCTTCATCCCACCTTATGCACCTTATTTAGGACAGGATGGACCATTTCTGCGCATAGAATCATAGAATGGTGGGGTTGGAAGGGACCTCTGGAGCTCACCCAGTCCAACCCCCTTGTCCACAGCAGGTTGCCCAGGAGCACAATGGCTGGGGGGGTGGGAAGCTCTTCACAGAAGGAGACTCCACAACCTCTCTGGGCAGCCTGCTTCAGGCCTCCAGCACACTCACACCAAAGAAATTTCTCCTCATGTTGAGGTGGAACCTCTTGGTGGAACTTGGGTTCCAGTGTGTGCCCATTGCCCCTTGTCCTAGCACAGGACACCACTTATAAGAGCCTTGCCCCTTTTTCTTGCCACCCACCCTCTGGTGCTGATAAGCAGCTCCAGGGCTCTTAGCCTTTCATCCTGTTGTGGAATGTAAATTCTTGCCGAAAATAAGCGGCAGAGATATTTATAAAGGTTTAATAAATATTTATTAACACTATATTACAAGTGATATACAATTGGTATTTACAGGTTCTAGTATTCAGTTGGAAAGAATCAACTCTGCAGAATGTATATATACAGGCACTTGAAATAGTTTGAGGAAATCTATATGTTTAGAAAGTGAAACTAAATTGGAATGAGGTAGAGGGGGGATGAGCGTCGGGGATCGGCACTCACACAAACAAGCAGTTTGCACAAACTGCCACAGAAACTCTATGAAGAAATATTCAGCTTACTCACTAACTGAAGAAATTTCTCAAGATCTTTTCTTGATACTGTTTTATATTCCCGGAAATCGTAGCACGGATGTATCATAAAAAGCAATTGAAATGGTGCCAACTGCATGGCCCTGTGCCACGTCGTTGCGGCTCCTCTCAGAACAAAGGGTCCTGGAAGATTACCGGTGAGTCCCGGAGGCTTTGCAAGGCAGTTTGCAGGGTGAGCTGTGTAAAACAAGCTTGCCGCTCCAGGAGAAAGCCTTGTCGCTGCGGTCGCAGGGTACGGCCAAAAGCGGCTCCTCTGCGAAGCTGGGGCGACCCTTTCCACGGTCTACGGAGATCGGCCGGGAAGGTGCCGGTCCTTTGGGCAGAAGCAGTGGTCTACGGCGATGCACCCGAACACGCCGGTTCGAATCCCGGGCAAAGCGGAGCTCTCGGCAACACAAGGCACGAGGCAAACACAGGCACGCACATGGGAACAGGCTCAGGTACAAACACGGGAACACGGGGCACGGAACGGGACACGGGTCTACCAAACAACCCCTATGTAACATTTGCCGCACGAACATTGTTAAACGGAGCAATTAACCAATGAAATGATGTTTCACCAAATATAACGTGAGTATAACTTTTAAACAAAGCCAGCATGAGCATGTCGCCTGAGCTTCATTTGTCCCAAATGGCCCAGGAAATTGTCTACTCAGACAAAGTGGTGCCAAGACTTGCCCTCCCACTCCAGAAGGGAGAGGGGAGAGGGGGCCCCCTCTGAACATGTAGAGACATGTCCAGCCACTTTAAGGATATAGCCTTGGGCATAGGCATCATTCACCACACATCCTCAGAGAGATGTTTCTGTCATGTGTTCTTGTAACCTCCACTGAACTCTCTCCAGTAGTTCCCACTTGAATTGGGAAGCCCAGAATGGGACCCAGTACTCCAGCTGTAGCTCCACTAGTAGAGTAGAGGAGGAGCTTGACCTTGGGTCCTTGTGTGGTGAAGGCACCACATGCCCAGAATTATCCCCCCAGATACCAGCAAACTTGTCCCAGCATGTTTTGGTAAGTCTCCCCTTTCCACCCTCCTTTCTGGAGAGGAGGACAAAGGCCCAGGCGCCAACCTGTCTCCTAAGGGGTAAACAACCGCATGCACCCATTGCATGGCATGCTCGTGCTCTTTCCATCTAAGGGCGTAATTCCAGTTTCATCCTTTCTATAGGTCAAAGCAGGTTTTTGACAAGTGTGCCCATTGGCCAGATCTAGCCTCAAGAAATCTATAAGTATTCCCCTCTTGTTTACCAATTTGCTCTCTCCTTTTGCTTTCTCTTGCTTTGGTCAAGCTACAGAAACTTGCACCCCCTAAGTCTTCTCACTCCCACATGCAAGCATGCTAGAGGCCTCTGCAGTATGGAAAGAAGCCAGCCCACCGAGCTGCTCGAGGAACCAGCATAGGAGATCCTTTCACTGAACCCAGTGTCATAAGCCCAGTTCCTTCTTCGAGAGGACTGGAACCCTGAGGGTAAGCTTTAGCCCAAGAGGGGAGGGACTAGCCCAAGCCTGGCAGTCCATCACAGCTACAGCCATCAGCAGATAATCAAGCAGCAACGCATTCTGCGTGACCCCCACCGTTCACGGGAGATAAGAGGAGCCACCCTGTGGGGTCAGGGTAAAGTAACTTGGGATATTACAAGAGGAAGAGAGAGAGAAAGATATTTTCTCCTTTCAGATCAAGCCAAAGACTGCATTGTCACCTTAAATGGGGAGCAGTCGCCAAAAGATTCGACATTGTTGACATTGTCGAATTGGCTCACTTCGAGCCAAGCAAGGGGGAATTGCTGCATAACTGCACCCCTTCCCCATCTCCGGGATCGGAGACGGCAGACCCCGCCTACCAGGAACTGTCACCTTGATCACGAAGGCCAACTCCAAAGAATCCGGCCCCGCCACACAGGACCACTCCCCTGGACTGGCCCTGCTGTGCTGACCCTGTTCAGGGAAACCACCAAATGGCGGAAAGCCTCACCCCACCCAAGGAGGCAGGAGGAGAAAGAAAGGCACCGCCCAGACGGACCAGCCTTGGGCAGGCAGCCAGACAGACAGCGAGCAGCCAGCGTAACCCAGCAACTTGCCTCGCTACAAACAAAGACAGACAGAATGTATCTTTCCATGTGTGCCACACTCAGTAACATTCTATTCAAAGTGCCCACACATAGCCATGTGATATTTCCAGATTAACTTGACTCGTGATAACATTATAAATATCTCTGTACCCAGTTGCAGCTGCCACATGTCTTGGCGAGTCCCCATCTAGTGGACAAGCGGCAGAACTGCACCTTTCGTTCCCTTAATCAAAATCGATTCTGTAACTATTACAATTGGATCAAATTGTATATACTAAACCAGTTATGGAATATATTTTTACAACTGTGCATCAGAATCAATATATATAAGGTGATTAATCAGACATTCATAAATTTAATAATTAATAAAAAGATAATGTACATAATTCATATTTCATAATTCTTAAATTAATAACCATCCTGCATATCCCCAATCACCACACTTTGGAAGCATGACTCAGGGCACATCCTCCCAGGACCTCCACAAGTGAGTTGTGGATTATCAGGAGGTGTGAGCTCTGTCCACCAGTAGTGTCTGGTTTGTTTGTGTGTATCCTGCTACCTGAGATACTCCTGTTGCAACTCAGAGTCCAGAAGGCACTGTGAGCCCCAGCTAGAAAGGAGGACTCCCTGCTGGGGACAACCTGCCTGCAAACTGCTATCTTTCCCAAACCACCCAGGAAGAAATGAGGAGTTTGTTACAAAACATGTTTTGGGAGCTTCACTCTAAATGATGTGCTGCAAGTCTGAGCTTTCAGGAGGCTGGGGGCATGAAGACAGCCCCGGCCCACAAGCAGGAAAGCACCAGGTGAAGTCCTGCTGTCCCAAATCCCTGCACAAAGGAGTAACTATCAATGAGCATAACTCTGGAGATGGAAATTTTGGAAGTTTGGACACCTCTAGAAGCTGAGCAAAGCCAGCAGCACTGAGCAGCAGCTCTGCTTTACTCTTTCTGGAGCTGGGAGAGAAAGAGGGCAGGAGGGAGTAGAGTGAAAGGAAATGTCTGAATAGAGACAGGCAGATGGAGTTGGGGCTGTTCATCTGGAGAAGAGAAGGCTCCAGGGACACCTTAGAGCAGCCTTCCAGTAACTGAAGGGGCTCCAGGAGAACTGGGGAGGGACTTTGGACAAGGGCTGGGAGTGCCAGGATGAGGGACAATAGCTTTGTGCTGGGAGAGGGGAGATTGAGACTGGAGAGGAGGAAGAAATTGCTGAGAGTGAGGGTGGGGAAGAGACTGGACCAGGTTGCCCAGGGAGGCTGTGGCTGTCCCCTGCCTGGAGGTGTTCAAGGCCAGGCTGGATGAGGCCTTGAGCAAGCTGGGCTGGAGGGAGGTGTCCATGCCCATGGCAAGGGGTTGGAACTGGATGATCTTTCAGGTCCTTTACAACCCAACCCATTCTGTGGATCTATGAAATTGATGAAAAGGAGAAAGGGGTTGTGAGGATTTAAAAAGACAAAAGGGCCAAAAGGGGGACCCTGGCCATTATGGCCTGATTTTGAAAGGGTTTTGGGCCATCAGAAGACATGCACAAAGTTGCAAGCTAGATCATAGGACATTAAACAAAGAGCCCCACAAGAGATGGAACCAAAGATTCCTTGCCTGAATGTGGGCTTGGTCTTTGCTAGACTCAGAGAGCCTGCGTAGCAGCAAATAGATGATGGAGGAATCCATCTGAGGTCACACTGCACAGACTTGCCATGCTGATACCCTCACAGGGTGTCTCTGCCCCTCTGGGATGCACATTCCTGTAGGAGATTGGCCAGAGTCAAGACATGGACTCAATATGAGTTTAAAATCTTGCTCAGCCAGAGTCAAGACACGGACTTAATATGAGTTCAGGATCTTGCTCATTTACTGCTAAAAGACATAGGCTTTTATAGTATCATGTGCTGTCCACGCAAATAACATTATCTCGCTATTGGCTAACATACATTGTTCACGCGCCTGTTGCCATATGCTGATTGGAATATAATATCAGCAATGTCTTCCTGCCTTGCAGCTTCAGCACCTGGCTTCATGTCCTATTTATTGCTTGCCAGCTTCCTGTTATCAGCCTCTCAAGGACATGTCAAGTTGTTTATAGTTAGTTAACTTAGCTAAAAGGCTGGATTGTGCAGCCCATGGCCTCTGTCTTCCAGCCATTTCTCTACACATTCCCACTGAGCCTTTCAGTTCCATAGTATCTGTGAGACTTCCATCTTGTTGGCAGGTCTCGGTGAATGCACCCGATGGATACTGAGGTGGATACCAAAGTGATGGGAAAGCAAAGAACCCTGAGCAAGATAAAGACAGGAGTGGCAGCAGTGGCCTCATTTCTTCAGGAAAACCAGAACCAACCTTTTTGTCTCCTTCCTCTGCATTTTAATGCTCCTTTCCCCATCCCCATGATCATACCCTGAATGTTGTTCTGCACAAGAACATGATAAATTATGAGATTCACATCCTAGGCCCTCTAAAAGTCCCTTCAAAGAGATTCAGTTGTTGATAGAGACACAGGGACCTGCAAATCCACTAGAGAAGATTCCTCTATGGACAAAAGCCCTCTTGACTATCAAATAAAGGATTTAATTTCAGCCTCAATGCCTTAGACTTGAAATCAAATCAAAAGACTTTTCACATTCAACTTTCTGGAAGTTCTGAGGTGGCAAGACAAAGAGTTGGAGGAGAAGAGTGTCTGACAGCCACAAATGTGCAAAATCTCTACAGATATTCACCAACCAGACTCTCCAACTCCACCAGCTACAGAGAACTATTGAACCAGATAATTGTTTTGGATGGAAGAGACCTCTAAGATCCTGGAGTGAACCTTCAACCTAAGGCCACCATGGACATCAAACCATGTCAGAAAGTGCCATGGCCACACATTTCTTGAACACCTGCAGGGATGGTGACTCAACCACCTCCCTGGGAAGCCTGTTTGTGATCGCTTTAAGACTGTGTCTTTAATTTTTCTCCACAAAGTTTGATCAGAAAAGTGAAAGAATGTAAATAAATCAAAATTGAATGTAAGAAAGCAAAGTAATGTTGTGCTGGTTTGGGGCCAGACAGATCGTTTCTTGCCCAGAACGTGACAAAATAATGACACTCACACAAACGGATTGGAGAGTGATGGAAAGTTTAAATGGAAAAGCAATTGGTGAAGCTACAGAGAACTACAAGCTACAAAGCATAGTGACAAAGAGTATCCTAAAAGCATACAGAACCCCTCACAGAATTCCCAAAGGCTTCCCAATCCTTCCCTTCTTCCCACCTGAAGGTAAACCCAACCCCCCCCCAGGGCTCTTTCTTCCCCCTCCCACTGCTAGGCAAGTCTCAGGCTGGCCAGGTCTGAGACTGCCCTCCCTCCATTCTCCTCCTGGCATTAGGCCTAGACAGGCCTAAGAGGCCTTGAGGATACTCCCCCGGCATTACCCGATAAGAGAGGACATCTCCCAGGGGAGCAGAGAGGGAAGAAAGAGGAAGAGAATGACTTTGCAGATGGCCTTATAGGGTGCAGGATTTATGGGTAGAAATACGTCATTTCCTGTGTCCACCCCTGTGGGTGGGCACCCAGGACACCAGAGGTGTATCTCATGTGGCAGTGGCAGGGGGCACCCAGCCTAAACTGCCACAAATGTTTATTCTAAACACTTCCACTGGAGAGAGAGAAATATTTAAGAGTCAGTACTCAAAACAAGGTATCGGCCATCCCTCTCTGTCTTTCTGTCTGCTGTTTCTCTGCTGAGCACTCTTCTGGCTGGATATAACACACACTCACATACTGACCTTGACAAGCTAAGTTTAACAAACCTCTCTCTGCTTCTTGGCTTTCTTCCCTTTTGCGTGCTCTGGGAAAGGGGGGAGGAGGGGGAATTGGGGGCCCCTCAGGAAAAAGAAGCACAGCCCCTCTCAGAGCCAGAGGGCTTTGTTGTGTTTTTCTGTTGATTGTACATATTTGTACATGTTGTGAATAGTGTCTATTTGTACGTATTCATTGCATTTCAATACAGATTGTAGTTTTGCCTGTAAATACAGCTTCATTTGCTTCCAGACTGACCTAGCTTGGTCATTGCCAGCGTGGGAGGGGGATTCCAGCTCTCCACTGTTCCAATACTTGAGCAAAGGCAGATCCTTGTGGAGGCACTACTGAGACAGAAGAGGTGATTTGGTAGAGTCAGCCTGGCTTCACCAAGGGCAGATCCTGCCTGACATACCTGGTGGCCTTCTATGAACAGGTGACAACATTAATAGATGAGGGGAGAGCAACTGATGTCATTGACCTGGACCTGAGCAAAGCCTTCCACACTGTCCCACAGCACATCCTGGGCTCCAAGCTGGTGAAACATGGGTTTGATGGGTGGATAAAGAACTGGCTTGATGGCCACACCCAAAGAGTGGCTGTCAATGGCTCCATGTCCCAGTGGAGGTCAGTGAAAAGCAGGGTCCCTCAGGGCTCAATCCTGGGACCAGTCTTGTTCAACGTCTTTGTCGGTGCCATGGACAGTGGCATTGAGTGCACCCTCAGCAAGTTTGCTGATGACACCAAGCTGTGTGGTGCAGCAGACAGGCTGGAGGGAAGGGATCCATCCAGAGGGACCTGGACAGGCTGCAGAGCTGGGCACAAGCCAACCTCATGAGGTTCAACAAGACCAAGTACAGGGTCCTGCAGCTGGGTCGAGGCAATCCCAAGCACAAATCCAGGCTGGGCAGGGACTGGCTGGAGAGCAGCCCTGAGGAGAGGGACTTGGGGGTGCTGGGGGATGAGAAGCTCAACATGAGCTGTCAATGTGCACTTGCAGCCCAGAGAGCCAAGCAGAGCCTGGGCTGCATCAAGAGAAGTGTGGCCAGCAGGTCAAGGGAGGTGACTCTCCCCCCCTGCTCAGATCTGGTGAGACCCCACCTGTAGTACTGCATCCAGTTCTGGAGCCCCTATTACAAGAGGGATCTGGAGGTGCTGGAAGGTGTCCAGAGAAGGGCCAGGAGGATGATCAGAGAGCTGGAGCTGCTCTCCTACGAGGAGAGACTGAAAGAATTGGGGCTGTTCAGTCTGGAGAAAAGAAGGTTCTGAGGTGACCTTCTTGTGGCCTTCCAGTATCTGAAGGGGGCTACAAGAAAGCTGGGGAGGGACTTTTTAGGATATCAGGTAGTGACAGGACTGGGGGGAATGGAATAAAGCTGGAAGTGGGGAGATTCAGACTGGATGTGAGGAAGAAGTTCTTCCCCATGAGAGTGGTGAGAGCCTGGAATGGGTTGTCCAGGGAGGTGGTTGAGGTCCCATCCCTGGAGGTGTTTAAGGCCAGGCTGGATGAGGCTCTGGGCAGCCTGATCTGATGTGAGGTGTCCCTGCCCATGGCAGGAGGGTTGGAACTGGCTGATCCTTGTGGTCCCTTCCAACCCTGACTGATTCTATGATTCTATGACTCTATACCATAATGCTCTTAGCCATCACCTTGGAGGGCAGAAAGGCAAAGGTGGCTCTGTGGGAAGGAGCAGACAGCACAGTGGACCCTCTGCTGCCCATCAAGGGATTGCAGCCCATGGATGGCATCTTCAGGAGCAAGCTGAGGGATCCCCAGGGGCAACCCTCTTCTTCCCTGCCTGGTGTCCCAGCAGGACTCTGTCCCTTCTTCCTTCCATCCCCATCCCTATGTTCCTGAATCTACTTCCAGAACCCAGCTCCTGAATCTGGTTCCCATCTGCTGTTGAGTTCAGGCTGCAACTTGCCCAGTGCCTGCACTGCACTGTTTTTCTCTCCATCCCACATGGGTCAGTTCCTTTCCCACCCCATCATTCTCTCACCCTTCTTCCCTTTCTGTTCCCTTTGGGAAGCTGAGGGCTTCATGGAGAGCCTCTGGCACTCCTCCAGTAGCCAGCCCAGCCCTGACCCTTGACAAGGTACAAACCTGATCTCCTCACCTGCCCTAGTCACAGCATGTTACAGAGTCACAGCATGGTACAGAGTCACAGCAGTACAGTGGCATGCTGCAGCGTGCATGACACCCTGGAAAGTGGGTAAGAGGCAGGACAGGATTCATAGATCCATGGAATGGATTTGGTTGGAAGGGACCTCAAAGCTCATCCAGTTCCAACTCCCTCCATGGGCAGGGACACCTCCCACCAGCCCAGCTTGCTCAAGGCCTCATCCAACCTGGCCTTGAACACCTCCAGACAGAGGACAGCCACAGCCTCCCTGGGCAACCTGTTCCTGTTCTTCCTCCTCTCCAGTCTCCATCTCCCCTCTCCCAGCTCAAAGCCTGGCACTCCCAGCCCTTGTCCAAAGTCCCTCCCCAGCACAGGAAGGACATGGACCTGGTGGAGGGGGTCCAGAGGAGTGCCATGAAAATGATCAGGGGGGTTAGAGTACCTCTGCTATGAGGACAGGCTGAGGGAGCTGGGGGTGTTCAGCCTTGAAAAATGAAAGTGACCTTAAAGCAGCCTTCCAGTACCTGAAGAGGCTACAAGAAGGCTGCAGAGGGGCTGTTTGCAAAGGCCTGCAAGGACAGGACCAGGGGCAATAGTTTGAAATGAGAGCAGAGCAGATTTAGATTGGATGTGAGGAACAAGTTCTGCACCATGAGGCTGCTGGAACAATGCACCAGGTTGCCCAGGGAGGTGGTTGAGGCTCCATCCCTGGAGATATTCAAGGTGAGGCTGGACAGGGCTCTGAGAACCTGATTTGGTGGAGGATGTACCTGCTGAGTGTAGGGGCTTGGACTGGATGAGTTTTGGAGGTCCCTTCCAATGCTATAATTCTATGAAAAGCCAGCTGAAGGAAAGCCTCAGCAACCCCCCACGTCTGCCCCTCACTCTCATTAACCTGGATAATTTTTACTCTTTTCGTACAAGGATCATTTCTAGCCAGAGCTCAGAACAGAGTGGTCTGTTGAGAAGAAGCTGCAGTGCCATTATCTCTCTTTAGCTTGGGCTCTTTCATCTCTCTCTTTTTTAGTTTCTCATTTGTGCCCCTAGCTGAAACTATTTACTGATGCACAAAAAGTTCTGAAACTGCATTTTTGAAGCACATTAACTATTTGTCAGGGTGAAAAAAAAAATGAAATCCACTTTAAAAATCACCCATCTGTCTCACATTCTGCTCTTCCATCCCCACCTGAGCTTGTCCAATCCCTGAGAGCTTCTTTCATGCAGAGCAAACAGTGGGTCCTATCACAGGGGGTGTCTGGGGCCAAGTCCCTAAAGCAACTGGAGGTCAGATTTCATCAGAGAATCATGGAACGGTTTGGGTTGGAAGGAACGTGAAAGATTATCAAGTTCCAACTCCTGCCATGGGCAGGAACACTTCTCACCCAAATGGCCATGGAGCTCACTTCTTAGCTCATGGGAAGTGATTTTAATGAACTTGGGCATTGACCACTGGTGCATTTGAAGACCCCCATGACCTGTGACCAGAAGGGGTGAAAATGACAAAGGATACAAAGGAAGGGACACAGAAATGTGCCCTTGCAGCCAAGAAGGCAAATGATCTCTTATAGTCCATTCAGAAGAGTCTGGCCAGCAGGTCGAGGGAGGTTGTCTTCCTCTTCTGCTTTACCCTTGTGAGGCCACATCTGAAGTCCTGGGTCCAGTTCTGGGCTCCCCGGTTCAAGAGAGAACTGCTGGAGAGAGTCCAGGGGAGGCTACAAAGCTGCTGAGGGGCCTGGAGCAGCTCTGTGAGGAGCAAAGGCTGAGAGCCCTGGGGCTGAGAGCCTGCAGAAGAGCAGCCCCAGAGGGCATCTCAGCAATGCTCAACAAGAGCTAAAGGAGCTGTGGGGGCAAGAGGCTGGGGCCAGACTCTGCTCAGTGCTGCCCAGGGACAGCACAAGGGGCAAGGGGCACAGACTGGCACCCAGGAGGTTGTATCAGAGCAGGAGGAGAAAGTTGTTTGTTGTGAGGGTGCTGGAGGCCTGGAGCAGGCTGCCCAGAGAGGTTGTGGAGTCTCCTTGTGTGGAGAGCTTCCAACCCCAGCTGAGCACTTTGATGCTGGGCAAGCCCCTGAGGTCCCTTCCAACCCTACCATGCTGGGATGCTGCAGTTCTTAGAGAGCAGACAACCATCCTTTAAAGCAGGTGTGCTGGGTAGGATGATCTCCCTGGGCAGTCTTCTTTTAAGCAGGGTTTGCGGAGCATCCTTAACTGTAGTTCTGGAAGCTGCAATTGATTCTCACTCTTCCTCATCCACCTGATGCTAAACCTGCCTGCAAAAGCTTATTTCAATCTCAAGGGAGGGCTTTGAGGAGCCTTGTGATGAATGTTGAAGCTCTCCACCCCATCATTAGCCACTGATGCTCCAGCAATACAGAAATAATTGATAAGCAGAAAGCAAGGCAGGAGAGAACCGACCTGACACTCTCTGCCAGCGTATTTAACAACTTCAGAAGGGGCGTGGAACTAAATCCATCTTCCCTGCTGCATGAGCCCACACTGAGAAAAGCAAACCAGCTGCTCAGCTGGAGAGCTCTTTCCATACCTGGTCTAAATATTAGCAGTGCCCAGAGAACCTGGGTCCTGGCTGGAGAGTGGAGAGCTGGGCAGAGGGAAACTCATGAAGTTCAACCAGGACAAGTGTAGGGTCCTGCACGTGGGGAGGATCAACCTACTACAGCAGGACACCTGAGGGGGGACCGGCTGGGAAGCAGCTCCACGAAGAAGAGACTGGGAGTGTTGGGGGACTACAAGTTCCCATGAGCCAGAAATGTGCTCCTGTGGCCAAGAAGGCCAATGGGGTGCTGGGGAGCATGACAGAAGTGTGTGGACAGCAGGTCAAGGGAATTTCTCCTCATTTACTCTGCCCTAGGGAGGCCACATCTGCAGTACTGTATCAACTTCTGGGCTCACCAGTTCAACAGAGACAGGGAACTGCTGGAGAGAGCCCAGTGCAGGGCACAAAGATTCCGAGGGGGCTGGAGCATCCCTGTGGGGAGGAATGTGAACAAGTCTGTGGGACCAGTACCACCCAAGGGTACTTCAGAAGCTGGCAGATGTGCTGAGCAAGCCACTCACCATTATTTGTCACCAGACCTGGATAAACAGGATGGTCCCAGCTGACTGGAGGCTGGCAAATGTGACACCCATCTATGGGAAGAGCTGGAAGGATGATCCAGGGAACTACAGGCCTATGAGTCTGACCTGGATGCCAGGGAAGGTCATGGAGCAGGGCATCTTGAGTGCCATCACAGGGCACTCACAACACACCCAAGAAATCCAGGCCAGGCAGCAGGGTGTTGTGAAATGCAACTCCTACCTGAATGGTCAGATCTTCTGCAGCAAAGTGACCTGCCTAGGGCATAAGGGAAAGGCCTGGACATTGTCTCTCTGGACTTTTGCAAAGCCTTTGAAACTGCCTCCCCACAGCATTCTCCTGCGGAAATTCCTGGCACAGGGCTTGGCTCTGCCCTGGATAAAAAACAGGCTGATGGCCAGGCCCAAAGAGTGGTGCAGAGGGGGAGAATCCCCTCCCTGGCCCTGCTGGACACGCTTCTCTTGCTGCAGCCCAGGCTCTGCTTGGCTCTCTGGGCTGCAAGTCCTCACTGCTGGCACCTGCTGAGCTTCTCATGCCCCAGCACCCCCAAGCCTGGTCCCAGCACTGATCCCTGAGGGACTCCACTTGTCCCTGGCCTCCACTTGGCCATGGAGCCATTGACAGCCACTCTTTGGGTGCAGCCATCAAGCCAGTTCTTTACCCACTGAATGCTTCATCCATCAAACCCAGACTGCACCAGCTTGGAGCCCAGGCTGTGGTGTGGGACAGTGTGGAAGGCTTTGCTCAGCTCCAGGTCAATGACTCTCCCCTCATCTATTAATGTTGTGACCTTGTCACAGAAGGCCACCAGGTATGTCAGGCAGGATCTGCCCTTGGTGCAGCCCTGCTGGCTGTACCCAATCACTTCTTCATTATTCTTCTGTCTCAGCAGTGCCTCCAGGAGGATCTGCTCCATGATCTTACCAGGCACAGAGGTGAGACTGCCTGGCCTGGAGTTCCCTGGGTCATCCTTCTTGCCCTTGTTGGACATGGGAGCTGTGTTTCCCTTTTCCAGTCAGTGGGGACCTCCCTGGCCTGCCAGGACTTTGGGAATATAATAGAGAGCAGTTCAGTGACCTCCTCCCCAGCTCCCTCAGCACCCCTGGGTGTATTCTGTCAGGTCCCATGGACTTGAACACTTTCAGGTTCTTCAGGTGGTCCTGAACCTGATCTTCACTCACCATGGGCAGTTCCTTCTTCCTGTCCCTGCCATTAATTTCCATGACTCCAGGAGTGTGGCTGGAGCCCTTGCCAGTGAAGACTGAGGTAAAGAAGTCATTGAGAACCTCAGCCTTCTCCATGGCACTTGTCACCAGCTCCCCTGTTTCCTTTCTGAGAGGCCCACACCTTCCCTAGGCTTCTTTTTACCATTAATATACCTATAGACATTTTTGGCATTTCCCCTGGACCTCCCTGGCTAGGTTGAATTCTAACTGAGCTTTTGTTGCCCTTCTCTGGACATGTTCAAGTATCTCAATGTCCTTCTTAAACTGAGGAGCCCAAAACTAGACACAGTACTCGAGGTGTGGCCTAGAGAGTGCTGAGTATAGGGCAAGAATGACTTCCCTGCTCCTGCTGGCCACACTATTCCTGATACAGGCCAGGACTCCATTGGCTCTGCACAACCTCCACCTTCATTTAGCCTTCCAGCTGCTGCCATTGTCCCTTTTGGCTTCTAATGTTGTTAATTCTGATCTTTCTCTTGCTTTTATCTCATGTAATGCCATGTGGCTGGTGCTATAAGCAAAGGTGCTTGATCTTCATCTCCCCCTTCAACTGCCTCATGGAACCACTTGGTGTCTGAGGAGAACCAGGGAAAATCCATGGAAAGTGTCCCCTGATACTCCTGAGCATCACAGCTGTCACAGGTGGCTTAAAGATGTCACAGGGAATTGGCATCTTTAGAAATGTGAGAAATGCTGCCTGCCTCCAGATCAGCACTTGGACACCTTCTGCACCTATCACTGCTAGGAAGCCACCCAGCCTGCCCTGGGCTTGTCCTCTGAATAAGAAATTTCATCTGGCTACTATTTCACAGCTTCACAGATGGCATTGTGTTGGAAGGGACCCTCCAAGGTCATCTTGTCCAACCCCCTGCAGGCAGCAGGGACACCTCCAGCTAGAGCAGGCTTCTCAGGGCTACATCAAGGATGATCTTGGGTGTCTCCAGGGATGGAGCCTCAACCACCTCCCTGGGCAACCTGTTCCAGTGTCTCCCCACCCTCACTGTACAGAGCTTCCTCCTGATGTCCAACCTAACTCTGCCCTGCTCGAGTTTCAAACCATTGCTCCTGGTCCTATCCCCACAGCCCTTCTGAACAGTCCCTCCCCAGCCTTCCTGGAGCCCCTTCAGGTACTGAAGGCTGCTCTAAGGTCTCCCTGGAGCCTTGTCTTCTCCAGGCTGAGCAGCTCCAACTCTTCCAGCTTGTCCTCATAGCAGAGGTGAAATCCTTGCTCTGCACTCAGCTGCAAGTGCTTCAGGAGGGACCTGCCTGAAGGGAAGCCTCAGTGGTCCCATTCTGGCTCTGGCAGTACCCTGTGAGGTGGTTTTGGGCCACCTCTCCTTCCGTCTGTGTCTGCTTCCTCTGTGTCTGCTTCCTCTGCTCAGCCTCTGCCTAGGTGGGCTACAGAGGATAAACCACAGGGGGAGTTGCCTATGGCCTGGACTCAGTGGCAGCCAAAGTCTTCTTATGGTCCATGACCGTCAAAGTGCTTTATGTGGTTTAGGAAAAAGGGTTGGTTCAAGTCCACTTTTTCTCCAGTCTGATTTGTGTCACTCTCCAAAGTAGGACTGTCCATGATCTCAACCACTTTCCTACTCCTGCTGTCCCTCACACCCAGGAGAGGTTCTGGCCTCTTACCATATAACCCTGGCAGCCTTTCTGGAAGGCACCACCACCAAACATCTTCAGATAATCTTCCTGGTTTGAGCTTTTGCAGCCTGACCTCTAGACCTGGCCAGCACACAGAAGGTACCTGAAGGTCTGCAGGGCTCGGTGTGCCAGCCCAGCTGTCCTTCCCTTCTCATCTCCTCCAGCACCTTCCAGTTTGCACAGAAAAATCCTTTCTGTCTTTCCCATTCATTAGCAGTTTGCCATCTGCTGTCTTAATAAAGTAATAAATGAGTGTGTTGGGGAGATTCTTGACAGGGCTGCAAGCTTCATCTGCAGAAATGCTTTCATCCATCTTTTCTTCTGCTCACTTCCATCTGCAGAGTGTCCTGACTCTTGATGTTTCTATACCTGTCTCCTTGTGCAACGCTGAGACAGATGCTGAGCAAACATTGCCATTGAGATATCCCAATTCTGGCTGTCCTCAGTGACTTTCAGAGTGAAGATGCTTGAAAAAATGAGATACCTTCACACCACAAGGTGTTCAACCTTGAGAAGTGGAGGCTCAGGGCAGACCTTACTGCCATGGACCAGGACATAAAAGGAGGCCACCAGCAGCATGGAGACTCCCTTGGTACAAGGAGTCCTATGGCAAAGCCAAGGGCTGATGGGGACAAGGTACTGCTGGGCCTGTTCCCATTGGGCTCCAGAGGAAAATGTTTCCCATGAGCACAGCTGGACACTGGAATCATTGCCAGGGGAAGTGATGGAGTCCTCGCTCTGGACAGTTTGATTGGGGTGGGACAGCAATCACAGAATCATGTTGCTTGAAGGAGACCTTTAAGATCACCAAGTCCATCTGTTACCCCCCCTACTTCCAGGGCACCAGTGAGCTATGTTCTCAGCACCACAGTCCTGAGAGCTTTCTAAGTGACTTGATTCTATTCCATGAGAATGGACTTGGCAGTACCCTTCAAGGCCCTACACCCTTGTAGAGGGACTGAATCAACAGAAGCCATCTGTGGGAGAGGCACACACTGGTCACAGACACTTCAGAGTGGAGCCTTCTAGAGCAGATGAACGTTCACAGAGTTTGGTGCTCTCATGTCATGGCTTTGCTCCCTCCATCTCCTAGCTTAGAATGTTTACCACATGGCAATTTTGTTTTAGGCCCCTTGAGACTCTAGCTGCTCTGACTTTGGTATGAGAACTTCCCAGTGGACTGCAGTCAGCTGCAATTAAACATCTAAGCCAGCCCTCCAAGCTGCTGTTAGGACATACTTTGGGCATGCAACTCTAAGGGTGTGATGCCATTGAGATGCCTAAGACTGAGACTCCTGCATTTAGCTATAATCATAGAATGGCTTGAGTTGGGAAGCACCTTAAAGACCATTTAACCCCCCTGCCAAGGGCAAGGACACCTCCCACCAGCCTCACACAACCTGGTCTTGAATACATCCAGGGATGAGGCATACCCTGACAAAAGCTGAATTTGCATCTTTCTGCCATTGGACCCCTCCCCTAGATGTTCTCCTGGTGACACTAGGAGAAAGAATTCATAGAATCATAGAGTGGTTTGGCCTGGAAGAGACCTGAAAGCTCATCCAGTTCTAGTCCCCTGCCATGGGCAGGGACACCTCCCACCAGCCCATGTTGCTCAAGGCCTCATCCAGCCTGGCCTGGAACACCTCCAAGGACGGGACATCCATAGCCTCCTGTGGCAACCTGTTCCAGTGTCTCCCCACCCTCAGTGGAAAGAATTTCTTCCTAATATCTAGTAGAGAGTAGAGCAGAAGCCACCAAGCAGCTTCTAAGAGAAGCTGAGATGACTTGCCCTGTAGTGCAGGGCTCACATCCGTGGTAGTTTGAGCTCTCAGTTTAGGAGCTCAAATGATAATAGATATAAATTCCTCCCCCAGCCCTTCTCCCTTTTTTCTTGGTAGGGTGGAGAGAGAGAGAAGAAGAAAAAAAAAAAACTCGTGAAAGAAATATTCTGAAGTCGGTTTGGAAGTAGGAGGAGTAAATTTTTTTCTTTTTTCACAAAAGGAAAAGGAAAAAAAATTACTAATTTTTTACATATATATACATATATATATATATATATCAGTAACAGGGGGAGGTTCACAGAGGTGAGGGATGAGGGTAAGTGGGAAGAAAAATATACAAACCCAAGCCTGGATGGCCTTGTGTTCCCCTGGATGTCGGTGGATTCAGTTGAGAGAGAGAAAGGGCCCCAGCCACGTGGTCCGGTGCAGGAGACAGCAACAGCAGCAGGAAGTCCTCTCAAGCAGACGAGGCAGGAAAAAGGGAAGAGCAGCAAGATGTCCCCCCTTTTTATAGGCTTGCTGGACAGGAAGGGGAAGTGGAATAGACCACCCTTGAGTCAAGGGACCACCTTCTCCCAGCAGGGGAGGGGCCAAGCCCTCCCCAGATTAAATTTCTTTTGTCCACCTGGGGCTGGGTTCTTCTCAGCCCCATCCAGGATGGGTGTGCCCCACCACAACATCCTTTCTGGGTTTGCATTTTAACCCGATTTTCTACAGCTCTTCACATGCTTCCTGTTTATTATTATGGTTGGAAATATTAGATTCCAGGCTCCGTATGTTAATTCTTCCCTGTCACACTCCCCCTGGTCAAATGATCTCAGGGTATCAGCTGCTTTGTCTCACAGAGAACACTGTGCTTGTAGAAGCTCATCTTTATTTATCAGGAATTGTGTCAACAAGCCTTTAAAAACCCAGCTGATCTCTATTGCCTGCTTACTGAAAAATCAAAAGAGCCTGCAGGAAATCGGATAGAACAACCATTAGATTGAATACAAGCTGGTTCCTTCCATCTCCCTCCATTCCCTAATCTTCTCAGCAGTGAGTGGAGTGCTCGCTGCGTTAGTCTATGGGACACGGGAGGCTGTGCTTGTGGGCTGGAATGAGATCAGCTCCTATCCAGGATAATTGAGCAACACATTTTATTGTCCTCATCATTTTCACAGCCTACAGTGTCTTTTTGGAGAAAAGTGGGGTAGAGGGACAGGGAGGGAGGATTTTCTGCATTGCTGAGCCCAGGGGGAAATAGAAGTTCCTCCCACTGGCTCTGTATGTGGCAAAGATGTTCCCAGCAGCTGATGCTGTGAGCCTCTGCCAGCAGGTAGCAGGGAAATTCCAGCTTGTCCTAGGCAGTTCTCCATGCTGCCAGGCTGTGGGCAGCAGCCACAACCCATCTGAATTTTCAACAAAGTGAAAAATTGAAAAGAACAATTGTCTGAGGATGAAGCCACTTGATGCAATCTGATCCTCATTTCCTGGACCACTGCTCTACAATACTGCTCTATGATCTTCAGGAGAGGTCTTGAAGCTCAAGCACAGATGTGGGTGCTTGCCTTAAGCTTGAGGAGGTCAGATTGAGACTGGAGATGAGAAAGAAATTGCTGAGAGTGAGGGTGGAGAGACTGGAACAAGTTGCCCAGGGAGGCTGTGGGCATCCCTTCCCTGGAGGTGTTCAAGGCCAGGCTGATGAGGCCTTGAGCAACCTGGGCTGGTGGGAGGTGTCCCTGCCCATGGCAGGGGGTTGGAACTGGATGGTCTTCAAGGTCCCTTTCAACCCAAAGCACTCTGTGATTCTATGATTCTCTTCTTCGTTTCCTCCCACCATCCTCCCACCTCTGTCCCAGGTGACACTGTCTTTCTATACCTCAGTACTTAAAATTCCCTCTTCTCAGGACAGTTGCATGTCCTGAGATAACTTAGAATCATAGAATCAAGAAGGCTGGAAGAGTCCTCAAAGATCCTCGAGTCCAACCTGTCACCCTACACCTCATGCCTATCTAAACCATGGCACCAAGTGCCACATCCAATCCCCTCTTGAACACCTCCAGGGATGGTGACTCCACCACCTCCCTGGGCAGCACATTCCAATGGCCAACCACTCTCTCTGTGAAGAACTTTCTCCTCACCTCCAGCCTAAACCTCCCCTGGTGCAGCTTGAGACTGTGTCCTCTTGTTCTGGTGCTGGTTGCCTGGGTGAAGAGACCAAACCCCTCCTGGCTACAACCTCCCTTCAGGTAGTTGTAGACAGCAATGAGGTCTGCCCTGAGCCTCCTCTTCTCCAGGCTAAACAGTCCCAGCTCCCTCAGCCTCTCCTCATAGGGCTTGTGCTCAAGGCCTCTCCCCAGCCTCGTTGCCCTTCTCTGGCCATGCTCCAGCAATTCAACATCTTTCCTAAACTGAGGGGCCCAGAACTGGACACAGGACTCAAGGTGTGGCCTAACCAGTGCTGTGTACAGGGGTACAATGACCTCCCTGCCCCTGCTGGCCACACTATGCCTGATGCAGGCCAGGATGCCATTGGCTCTCTTGGCCACCTGGGCACACTGCTGGCTCATGTTCAGCTGCTGTCAAGCAGTACCCCCAGGTCCCTTTCCACCTGGCTGCTCTCCAGCCACTCTGACCCCAGCCTGTAGCTCTGCATGGGGTTGTTGTGGCCAAAGTGCAGCACCTGGCACTTGGATTTGTTGAATGCCATCCTGTTGGACTCTGCCCATCTGTCCAGCCTGTCAAGGTCCCTCTGCAGAGCCCTTCTACCTTCTAACAGATCAACACCTGCTCCCAGCTTGGTGTCATCTGCAAATTTACTGATGATGGACTCAATCCCCTCATCCAGATCATCAATAAAGATATTGAACAGGATGGGGCCCAGCACTGATCCCTGGGGGACACCACTAGTGACAGGCTGCCAGCTGGATGTGGCACCATTCACCACCACTCTCTGGGCTCTGCCCTCCAGCCAGTTCCTAACCCAGCACAGTGCTGCTGTCCAAGCCACAAGCTGCCAGTTTGGCCAAGAGTTTGCTGTGGGGGACAGTGTCAGAGGCCTTGCTGAAGTCCAGGTAGACTACATCCACAGCCTTTCCCACGTCCACCAGGCTGGTCACCTGATCATAGAAGGAGATCAGGTTGGTGAGGCAGGACCTGCCCTTCCTAAATCCATGTTGGCTGGGCCTGATTCCTTGGCCATCCTTCAGGTATGCAGTGATTGCCCCCAAGACAATCTGCTCCATGATTTTCCCTGGCACTGAGGTCAGGCTGACAGGCCTGTAGTTCCCAGGTTCTTCTGTCTGTTCCTTCTTGTGGATGGGTGTCACATTGGCCAGTTTCCAGTCTTCTGGGACCTCTCCAGTGAGCCAGGACTGGTGGAAAATGATGGAGAGAGGCTTGGCCAGCTCATCTGCCAGCTCTTTCAGCACCCTAGGATGAATCCCATCAGGTCCCATGGACTTGTGAATATCCAAGTGACTCAACAAGTCTCGAACTAATTCCACATGGATTTCAGGAGTACAACACTACTCCTTGACCCCATCAACCAGCTCAGGAGGCCAGTTATCCTGAAGTCCTCCTGCCTTACTGTTGAAAATGGAGGCAAAGAAGGTATTTAGAATCTCAGCCTTCTCCTCATCCTTAGTTACAATGTTACCCTCCACGTCCAATAAAGAGTGGAGGCTCCTCTTGCCCCTCTTTTTAGCATTAATATATTTATAAAAATGCTTTTTGTTGTCCTTCACGGAAGCGGCCAGTTTAATTTCTAACTGTGCTTTTGCCTCTCTAATTTTTCTTCTACATGATCTAGCAACATCCTTAAACTTATCACTAGTTGCCTCCCCCCCTTTCCAAAGGTGATAAACCCTCTTTTTTTCCCTTAAATCCTTCAGGAGCTGCTTGCTCATCCAGGCCGGTCGTCTTCCCTGCCAGCTCATCTTACGGCATGTGGGAACTGCCAGTTCCTGTGCCTTTAGGAGCTCCTGTTTGAAGTAGGTCCAACCATCCTGGACCCCTTTGTTCTAAGCGCTGTTACCCAGGGAACTTTCTGAATAAGTTGCCTGAACAACCTGAACTTGCAGATAGATCAGAGCAGAGAATGTCCTAAAGACCTGAGACATTGTGTTTCAGAGACTGACCTTATTGCATAGACTGTAGAGCTACATTTTTCACTGTGGGTTCAGGCTTTCTCTACCTAAGTGATCTACTGAAGCTATGGATGCTGTAAGCATTCCTGGGAATCCAAAATCACATACTTGTGACTTGTGGACAGGAACTTTTTCTTTCAGCAGATTCCTAAGCTTCTCAATCATATGGGAGGAAGCCAGACCCTACAAGAGGGGCATTTACATAGTTTCTGGTTTACTTAGCTCTAAATCCTGCCTTGTTTAGTGTGTTGAGTCCCAATCCACTGGACCAGCCCTCAGTTCAACAGGAGTCTGGTTTGTGACGTTTTTCCTGGCAAGTCACCCAGACGGTCCCAGCTGCTAGCCTCTGCTTGCTCTCCTGCCCTTCTCCTTGATGAGGGCAGCTTGCCCAGATGGCAACAGCACAGAACCCCAGGGCAAAGGTTGTCCTTGAGGAGCCTTCTGGTGTTGAATATCTGCCTGGCTCAACGTTGGAGCTCAGCTGCAGCTCTTCAGATGCAAAGAGAGCTGGCTGGCAAAGGCGTCCTCTGCACTGTATGCAGAGGAGGAGGAATTTACCCGTTTCCCATGGCTCAGGATTTTTGTTTCTAAAAGCAGTGAACAGACCCAGTAAAGCCAGCAGTGAACAGACCCAGTAAAGCCAGCAGCTTTGCTTTATTCATCAGCATTGCTATGACCCACAGCTGGAAAGGTGGCTGCCTTCTCCTTCTGACACTTTTGTCAAGGATGACATGCTAGGTGCCATCCAGAGGAATCTGGACAGGCTGGAGATGTGAGCCATGAAGTTCTACAAGGCCAAGGGCAAGGTCCTGCACCTGGGTCAGGGCAATCCCAAGCACAAAGCCAGGCTGGGTGAGGAGTGGCTCAAGAGTGGTCTCAAAGAGAAGGCCTTGGGGGTGTCAGTTGGTGACAAACTGCCCAAGAGCCAGCAATGGTCACTCGCAGCCCAGCAGGTAGCTGTGTTCTGAGCTGCATCCAGAGCAGGGAGAGCAGCAGCACAGGGAGGGGATTTTGCCCCTCTGCTGTGCTCTGCTCAGACTCCACCTGCAGCATTGCCTCCAGCTCTGGGGCCCCCAGCACAAGGGGAACAGGCTGGGAGAGTTGGGGCTGTTCAGCCTGGAGAAGAGAAGGCTCCAGGGACACCTTAGAGCAGCCTTCCAATACCTGAAGGGGCTCCAGGAGAGCTGGGGAGGGACTTTGGACAAGGGCTGGGAGTGCCAGGAGGAGTGACCATGGCTTTGAGCTGGGAGAGGGGAGATTGAGTGTGGAGATGAGGAAGAAATTGTTGAGAGTGAGGGTGGGGAGACACTGGAACAGGTTGCCCAGGGAGGGTGTGGATGTCCTTTCCCTGGAGGTGTTCAAGGCCAGGCTGGATGAGGCCTTGAGCAAAGTGGGCTGGTAGGGGTGTCCCTGCCCATGGCAGGGGGTAGGAACTAGATGACCTTCAAGGTCCCTTCCAACCCAAGGGTGCTCACCTTCTGACCCCAACCTGGCTCCAGTCTTTTTTTTCTGGAAGTGCTGGGGCTCTGGAGAGAGAGTGGAGAAGACATGAAGGTAGATGGGAAAAAAGAACTCATTCCAAAATTTTCACCTTGCCAGAAAAGCCATAAAAATCACAGAATGGTTTGGATTGGAAGGGATCTGAAAGCTCATCCATCTCCACCCCCCTGCCATGGGCAGGGACACCTCCCACCAGCACAGCTTGCTCAAGGCCTCATCCAGACTGGTCTTAAACACCTCCAGGCAGGGGACAGCTACAGCCTCCCTGGGCAACCTGTTCCAGTGCCTCCCCACCCTCACTCTCAAGAATTTCTTCCTAATTTCCTGTCCAAATCTTCCCTCTTGAAATCCCCTGGAACACCAGAGTGTGGAGTTGTAAATACTCTACTTTACAGATCCCCAGTTCTTGGTTAGAGTTTTTTAATACCCTTTCACTGAGGTTTAATTCCTGTGGGAAATGCCAAGGTTTTTGGGGGAAGCTGATTTCTTCTAATGGAGCCCTTCAGGGTTCTGGCTTTTTGGAGAGCAAAAGCTGAGGAGGAAAGGCAGCTCCAGAGGGGATCTGAGCAATGCTCAGCAAGAGCTAAAGGACCTATGGGGGGCAAAAGTTCTCTTCCAACCCCTACCATGCTGGGATTCTAGAATTGTCATTTCCTAGCCCAGGAATGCCCACCCAGAGCCATTCTCACTTAGCAGAGTGTGGACATTTTCCTATAGAGTTTTTGACAGTAGCAGGATGTGCATCAGACAAACAACAACAAAATCATGTCTATGACACCACTGCTCACAGGAACAGCATCAGGCTAGTTATTTTTATGACTGGTGTGGGTTTGGTTTACACTGTTTGGGAGAGCTGTTTGCTCCATTTGTGGAAGTGTGATAAGATTAACCAAGGAGTTACATGAAAACAAAGAGGAAAGCTTCTGCCTTTTGTCTGAAGGCAAAGTTCATCTTTATTTGGTCTGGCAGCACAATCCAGAGAGCTGAGCTAGTTGAGAAAGATGTGATCAGGGCCAAAGCCTTGTTGTCTGGTGAAAGACCAGGAATGGATTCAAGTGGGAGAGAGCTCTGGAGCAGCTGGGAAGCTGTCTGGGGAGAAGAGCTTGCGAAATGCAGCCCTTTTAGGTGGCATTTGGGACATCTGTTTCTGTGGCAGTCTAGGTTGGGTGCCTCCTGCCACTGCCACATGAGATACACCTCTGGTGTCCTGAATGTCCACCCAATCAGGTAGACACAGGAAACAGGGTATTTCTACCCATAAATCCTGCCCCCTAGCAATCCATCTGCAGAGTCATTCTCTCTATCTTTCTTCCCTTTCTGCTCCCGTGGGAGATGCTCTCTTATCAGGTAATGGTGGGGGAGTATCTCAAGGCCTCTTAGGCCTGACTAGGCCTAATGCCAGGAGGAGAAAGGAGTGTGGGGGGGGGCAGTCTCAGACCTGGCCAGCCTGAGACTAGCCTAGCGGGGGGGGGGGAGAAAGAGCCCTGGGGGTTTTGGTGTGGGAGAAGGTGGGAGAAGGGAAGAGTTGGGAAGCCTTTGGGTGTAATGTAAGGGACTCTGTATGCTTTGGGTTATTCTTGTCACTATATTTTGTACTTTTTGTAGTTTCACCAATCGCTTTTCCATTTAGACTTCTCATCAGTCTCCAATCCATTTGTGTGAGTGGCATTCTTTTGTCCCTCTCAGGACAAGAGAGGATCTGTCTGGCGTCAAACCAGGACAGTTTCCATCTCATGAGCATAAACCTAGGGAGATGGAAATACGAATGCTGGGAAACCTTGTGTTGTTTACATTGAGTACAGGACAAGGATTTTGATTAAAAAAATGCAATCTTTCAGGAAGGTAGAGGAGCAACGTTTTCAAAAACTCATTAAGTTAAATGAAGGCTTGTTAGAGCTGCACAAGCATGAAGGAACAAGCTCCTCACAACACAACCACTGCTGAAACCACTGTGGTGAACAATTCTTAGAAATACGCCTTTAAAAACTAAATAACTTTAGACCCTTGTCTCCAGGCCCTGCATGAAGGCTGTTCCAGAGCTTGAAGGAAATGTGGTCCCCGCTCACAGCAAGTATCATTTTTCAGGGGAGGCCTTCTGGCTCTCTGCAACTCCCTGAAAAAAGGTGGGGGGGTGGGAGCTGGTCTCTTCTCCCAAGGAACAGGACAAGAGGAAATGGCCTCAGGTTGCACCAAGTGAAGTTCAGGTTGGATATTAGAAATAATTCTTTCACTGAGCAGGCTCACAGGCACTGTAACAGTCTGCCCAAGGAGGTGGTGAAGGCCCCATCCCTGGAGGCATTTAAGAGTCCTGCAGATACTGTGCTTAGTGGCATGGCTGAGTTAAGGACTTGTCAGTGTCAGGCTACTGACTCGGCTCAATAATCAGAAAAGTCTTTTCCAGTCTAGGCAGTTCTGTGATTTCTCAACACCATTACAAAACACATCTGCTGGTGCTCCCTTGTTCCCACCTTATGGTGCACAGCAAAGGCCTGGGAGCTCACAGGACACTGCTTCTCTGTGTTAGAGAGAAGGCAGAGTGCATCAGTGCAGAGTGGAGACAACCAAGGCACTGCAGTCACAAAGGGACATTCAAATCTTAGTCAGATGAATGATCTAGCTGCAGATGTCCCTCCTGACTGCAGGGGAGTTGGGCTAGATGTGCTTTAAAGGTCCCTTTCAACCCAAAGCAGTCTGTGACTCAGTGATTCTATGAATGACTTTTAGTTTTACAACTTGTTGTTTTCACACAGAGCAAGTGACTCTTTGTGCACAAGGAACAAGCAGGGAGGTGCTGCTGCAGTGCTTGAAATAAAGGATGGCAGGCTGTGTGTCAGAGACATGAAGTGATAACCAGGTGTGGTGAATGATGCTTATGTCCCAAGTTATGTCCCAAATATTACCAGGCTCAAGCCCCCTATTTCCCCTCCCTTCTGGAGTGGGGGCAGTTTTGGCACCAAACTAACAAAGGGGCAAGGCACCAGTGAGTCCAGGTAAACAACCTGCCTGGGCATGTTTGCCACCTCTGTGGTAAACAAAGCTTACACAATATGCTCATGCTTGCCTCGTTCACGGCCGATGCTTATGCTATATTTGGTAAAATGCTACTTACTTGGTTAGTAATTCTGTTTACAAAGTAGCTCATTGGTCCAGTATTCATTGTGGCAAATGTTAAATAGGGGTTGTTTTCGTAAACAAGTGCCTGTGCCAGCGTTTGCCCCACGCACTGCGTTGCCAAAGGGTCTGCTTTGCGCAGGACTTGAACCAGCGTTCCCAAGCACTTTGCCATGGACCGCCACTGTTGCCTGGCTACAAGCGACACCGCGCTGCATGCCGGTCCTGCGGACCGTACCCCGTGTCCCGCAGACGCAGCTAGCCAGTGCCTGACCCATTGCCAAGGGACGGAACCGTCATAGCTGGTGTGCATCACCCAACCTGAACCGCTACTGCCCTCATCCAAGCCCCGTGGACATGGAGTGCGTCACCCTGCCCACCTAGAAGAGAAGCCGCTTATGCCATGCCCTGCTAACCTCAGAGGCAAGGCTTTTCCCCCGAGCGGGAAGCCCTTCTCATGCAACGCGCCCCATGGACTGAGCCTCCAAAGTTTTCCCAGGAGGCTCCAGGAACTTGTACTCTGGGAGGAGCAGCAGCCACGTGGCACAGCGCCATTTTCGATTTCCTTCCTGTGGCACATCCATGTCACAATTTCTGGACTATAAACACAGTATCAAAGAAAGATTCCGCAAAGGTTCTTAGTTCGTGAGTAAACCAAATATTTCCTTATGAAGTTCCTGTTAAGGTTTGTGCCAAATGGCTGTTTTGTGTGGTTGCCGGTCACTGGCAATCTCCTTCCCCCCTTCCCAATTAAGTTTCATTTCTAAATTTGTAAATTCTCCCAATTTGTTTAAACTGTTCGAATTGCCTATATATATATATGTATACATTCTGTAGACATAGTTCTTCCCATTGAATACCAGTACCTGTAAATATCGACACTAAATAATTTGGGGCATAGGTTGTACATAAATAGATTATTCAAAATGTTTATTAATATCTCTGCCACTCATGCACAACTATAGTATTTTATAACTCCAGGCTGGTTGTCTCTGCTGTAACACCGGCTAAGTAGAGTCCTGGGTCCAGTTCTGGGCTCCCCGGTTCAAGAGAGAACTGCTGGAGAGAGTCCAGGGGAGGCTACAAAGCTGCTGAGGGGCCTGGAGCAGCTCTGTGAGGAGCAAAGGCTGAGAGCCCTGGGGCTGAGAGCCTGCAGAAGAGCAGCCCCAGAGGGCATCTCAGCAATGCTCAGCAAGAGTAAAGGACCTGTGGGGGGCAAGAAGCTGGGGCCAGACTCTTGTCAGTGGTGCTCCAGGGGGGCTGCTTACAACCTCCTCCCTTTTCACTTCCCCAATACCTTCAGAGACACAACACAAAGTCATTTCAGGCAGCAGAAGGTCAGGAAAGAGAGCTGAGAGAGCAACCATGCAGGCCGCAGAGAGCAAGAGACAGAGACCGAAATGTTCAGACAACTACTTTTTAATCCATATTAGCAAGCAAATGGAATGATGTAGAATTGTCTGTTACTGTTCTCTGTCCAATGGTAATTTATTTACCTTTTACTAGTTTTCTACTCAAAGTTTCTTATTCTTGTGTGTAATTAAGGTAACATCTCCAAACCACAACACCTAGCAACAGTCTCCTGGAATTCTCTTGTGGCAGGAGCAGTCTCAACTCATCCTAGTATAGACATGAGGGTTTACATTGCTGTTCAGCTTCTGTGCAACTGCTCAGTGGTTGATGAAGCAACAAGCAAGTGGGAGACCTAAGCGAGATAAGCACTTTAGACCCACAGCTGTGCATTGGGATCTACTGTAGATGGGAGGAGTAGCTGCAGTGGAAAGTCTACAGGGAAGGTTTCAAGGTCCAGAAGGAGAAAAAACAGCAAGGGTCGGTGAGTTCCACTTGCTGTTGGTTTCACTCAGGTAAGGTGGTGGAACATCTCTCTGTGAGGCCAGGCTGAGGGAGCTGGGGCTCTATAGCTTGGAGCAGAAGAGCCTGAGCAGTGCCCTCATTCCCATTGATAAAGATGAGCAGGGATGGAGCCAGGCTCTGTTCAGGGATGTCCAAGGACAAGATGAGGGACTGTGGCAGTTTAGGCTGGGTGCCCTCTCGTACTGCCACATAAATTACACCTCCGGTGTCCTGGGTGCCCACCCAATCGGGGTGGACACAGGAAACGGCGTATTTCTACCCATAAATCCTGCGCCCTATAAATCCATCTGCAAAGTCATTATCTTTCTCTTTCTTCCCTCTCTGCTCCCATGGGAGATGTCCTCTCTTATCGGGTAATGCTGGGGGAGTATCCTCTTGGCCTCTTAGGCCTGTCTGGGCCTAATGCCAGGAGGAGAATGGAGGGGGGGGCAGTCTCAGACCTGGCCAGCCTGAGACTCGCCTAGCAGTGGGAGGTGGGGGAAGAAAGAGCCCTGGGGGTTTTGGGTAGACCCTCAGGTGGGAAGAAGGGAAGAATTGGGAAGCTTTGGGAATTATGTAACGGGCTCTATATGCTTTTGGGATACTCTTTGCCAGTATGCTTTGTAGTCTTCTGTAGCTTCACCAATTGCTTTTCCATTTAAACTTTCCATCACTCTCCAATCCGTTTGTGTGAGTGTCATTATTTTGTCACTTTCTGGGCAAGAATTGATCTGTCTGGCCCCAAACCAGGACAGGGGCGCTGGGGGCAAGCTGGAGCAGAGGAGGTGCCACTGGAACAGAAGGGAAAACTTTGTCCCTGTGAGGGTGCTGAAACCTGGAGCAGACTGCCCAGAGAGGTTGTGGCGTCTCCTTCTTGGGGACTTTCAAAACCCACCTGGATGTGTTCCTGTGTGACCTGCCCTAGGTGATCCTGCTCTGGCAGGAGGGTTTGACTGGATGGGTTTTTAAGATCCCGTCCAACCTCTAATGTTCCGTGATTCTGTGAAAGGGGAGGTAGGGGTTCCTACTCCATTGCCTGGACTTCTTTGTGTTTCACTTGGTGGGTGCATTATTCCAGATCCCCAGAGAGAAGAATCAATTCTTCCAGGAGCACACATCTATCATCATGGAGTAGAACTTGAATAAAGAAACAGTGGAGGAACATGAGACAGGGAATGATACATTATCAAAAAAGGGACCTTAGGCCTGCACAAATCTCTTGAAGGTGAGCATGTAAGGAAGAGAGCTGCAGTCACCAGTGACTGAGGTGAGAAACAGGAGGCCACTTTCACACTTGGTAGATGAGCAGACTTTGCCCCTGTCTTCAGGATAATGTTTGTGTTCACTAAGGAGCCTGGGGAATAATCACAAAATGGTTTGAGCTGAAAGGGACCTTAAAGATTACCTAGTTCCAACCCCTTTACCATGGGCAGGGATGCCTCCTCCTAAGCCCAGTTGCTCAAGGCCTCATCCAGCCTGGTTTCTCTTCACTTTGCAGATGAGAGCATGCCCCTCATTAACAAACTCCTATTTGCAGATCACTAGGATTCAGAAGCTGGGTTCTGAAAGTAGGTTCAGAAACACAGGGGTGGTGATGGAGGGCAGAAGGGACAGAGTCCTGCTGGGACACCACCCAGGAAAGAGGAGGCTTGACCCTGGGGATCCCTCAGCTTGCTCCTGAAGATGATATCCATGGGATGGAAGTCATTTTTCACCCTTGTTGTGTGTCCAGTGAAGCTCTACAAGGTCAAAAGAAGTCAGAATTCACAGCTGGAGCAATAATGCACAGATGTGGTAATGTTAAGGGCAAACATGTGCCTCGCCCAGAGCCAAGATAGTCCCTTTCCCTCTTCATCCCCCAGCCTCTCTCTGTGCCAGTCTGGCAGCCTTTGTTTGGCAGCCTTTGCTAACTGCTATTTCCTGTTCAAGAACTTAATTCGATGTATTCCGTGTGTGTCAGAGTGGAACGTTTCATTAGAAGCAATCTTTGGTACACAGAATTTGGAAGAAACAGGCAGTGGGATGTTGCAGGAATCAATTGCTCTCCTTTGTCAGCCAGGACAGAGCAAGGAGGCAGTGGGATGGGATGGTGACAATTCACAACCAGGATTATGAAAAACCTCTCTAGTTGTCAAACAAGTTGTCAGTGGAGGCTTTGGTGACATGGGAAGCTCAGGAAGTGGATCTGATTGAAAACTGGGAAGTTTTCCCAGAGGAAAGTTCTAAGTGAGACAAAATTGTGAAGCTCTCTATTTAAAAGTTCCCAGGCAGCAGCTGGAACACCAAATCAGCATTTTTCTTTTGGATTAGGGTGGGGTTTAGCTCTGTTTTCAAACTGGAAGGTTCAGGGCTTGCATTGCCTCCTCCATGTTTCCCTTGCTGAGAAAACCACAATCAGAGGCAGTGACTTGAAGAAATTACCTTGTTTTTTCTTGCACATAAAAGGAAATGTTCCAGATAACTCCTTAGCCCTTCTGCACTTTTGAGCCTGTAACTTTCTCTCTGCAAGAAGCACTTGCTTGACAACATCACAGCCACAGAAAGTACCATGAGGGTAGTCACGGAATTGTTAGGATTGGAAGGGATCTCAGAGATCATCCAGTTCCCACCCCCTGCCATGGGCAGGGACACATCACACTATATCAGGTTGCCCAGAGCCACCTCCAGCCTGGCGTTAAAAATCTCTGGGGATGAGGCTTCCACCACCCCTTGGGCAACCTATTGTAGTGTTTCACCACCCTCATGATGAACCCTCCTGTAGCTTGGATCCATTCCCCCCAGTCCTGTCACTATCCAACACCCTAAAGAGTTCCTCAACAGCTTTCTTGTAGCCCTCTTCAGATATTGGAAGGCCACAATAAGGTCTCCTCTGAGCCTTCTCCTCTCCAGACTGAACAACCCCAAATCTCTCAGCCTGTCCCCATAGGGGAGGTTCTCAAGTCTGTCTCCATAGCAGAGGAGCTCCAGCCCTCTGATCATCCTGGCTGCCCTTCTCTGGACACGTTCCAGCACCTTCCGGTCTTTCCTGTAATAGGGGCTCCAGAACAGGACACAGTGCTCGAGATGGGGTCTCGCAAGAGTGGTGTAGAGGGTGTGGTAGTGGAACACTGCAACAGGTTGCCCAGGGAGGTGGTTAAGGCCACTTCCCTAGGGATATTCAAGGTGAGGCTGGACAGGGCTCTGAGCAACCTGATCTAATGGAGGATGTCCCTGCTGACTGCAGTGGGTTGGACTGGACCATTCTATGATTCTATGAAAGTACAGGCAAGTGCCTGCAATTTCTGTTTGAAAATTAAAAAAAAAAATAAATAAATAAAGGGAAATTTAAGATTTGCAGGGGGGAAGAGAAAATCCATTAAATATTTTGCTTGGCTTCTCCTCACCAGCAGTTTGAAATTAAAATCGATAGAATGGACATTTTCTTTGGTCATCGTTTGAGTTGTCAAATCTCAGAAACAATGACAACAATATGGAGAACCATTAAGGTTGGAAAAGCCCTCTGACATCGTCAACCCAACCCCACCATGGCCACTAAACCATGGCACCAAGTGCCATGGCCACACCTTTCTGGACCACCACCAGGGATGGGGACTCCACCACCTCCCTGGGCAGGTGTCTGACCAGTGTTCCAGTGCCTGACCACTCTAGCAGGAAAGAAACTGTTTCTCATGTCCAACCCAAACCTCCCCTGGCACAACCTGAGGCCATTTCCTCTTATTCTGTCACTTGTTCCTCTGGACAAGAGCCCAACCCCCACCTCACTGCAGCCTCCTCTCAGGGAGCTGTAGAGAGCAATGAGGTCTCCCCTCAGCCTCCTCTTCTCCAGCCTCAACACCTCCGGGTCCTCAACTGCTCCTCCCCATCCCTGTTCTCCAGACCCTTCCCCAGCTTTGTTGCCCTCAATATCCTTGAGTAAAGCCTGAGGAAGACATTTCACATAAAGCAGACCTAGTCTGCATGGAGAGCTGGGGCTGTAAAACCAGAGGAGAGCCCAACAGAACTTGGCTGTGACAAGAAAAAAAAATCCTGAGTGTGCTGTTGAGTTGTTGCTGGTGTTAAACCCTAGCGTGTGGTGACTGCATCTTGCAACCTCAGTACCAGGGAGTGGGTCTAGTCTGGACCAGCTGTCTTTGCTGAAGAGAGACTGAGAGCCCTGGGGCTGTTTAGTCTGGAGAGGAGAAGTCGGAGAGGGGATCTGATCAATGTCTGAGGGGTGGGTGTCAAGTGGAGGGGGACAGGCTCTTTTCGGTGGTTCACAGTAATAAGACAGGGAACAACAGGTTCAAACTTGATCATAGAAGATTTCACCTCAACATAAGGAGAAACTTCTTTAAAGTGAGGGTTGACAGAGCCCTGGAACAGGCTGCCCAGAGAGGCTGTGGAGTCTCCTTCTGTGGAGACTTTCAAAATCCACCTGGATGCATTCCTGTGTGGACTGCCCTAAGTGATCTTGCTTTGGCAGGGGGGTTAGACTGGATGATCTTTTGACGTCTCTTCCAACCTCGAGTGTACTGTGATCCTGTGATACTGTGGTCTGGAGGCATCTGCTGATCTTGGAGCCCAATGAAGGCTGTAAGGTAACAGGGTTAAGCTCTTAAAGTGCTGACACCTCACTTGTACCAGTCCCATTTTCTCTTCCTGCCACCTCCAGTGTCCTGCAGACTTATTTTGACATCTCCACTTGTCAGCTCTTCACACAGCTTCATGTTCCCCACTGAGCTGTCCTGCCCTTGCTGCCTCCCTCTTACACACAAGACATCAGTTCCCCCAGGTTGTCCTCTGCCAGCACTCTCCTACTGCTGACTTTTGCACCCTGAACACTTGTCCTGTCTTCCACCCCTCACCTCCTCCCCATGGGCTGTGCATTTAGGAAACAGCAGATCTTTCTCCTCTGGATGCATGATGGGGCTGTCTATCTTTCCAGGCTCACTGCTGGTGACAGCACAAGGCAGGACCGTGTGTGCCTGTTCTGCTGTCACACTTCATTTGCTGGACACTTTTTGGACACAGCATGGTGTCTTCAGCCAACAGCAATGTTCTTGGGACATTCCCTGCTTGAAGTGAAGGGTTTGATGTCTGGCTCAGAGGCAGCTCTGCTGGTTTCTGTTGGGATTAAGCATTCAGCTCGACCAGCTGCAGAAAAATTGCTTGGCTTGGTGGTGTCACCCTGGCACTGTGATCTTGATGTTCAGGTAGGCAGCACAAGCTCCTGCTGTGCTGCGCTCTGCTTTTTCCTCTTCAGGGATGTTACTTCTGTGATTCAGCTACTGCTAACTGAGCCATACTGGGAAGAATCCACTGTGTGCCAAAGTCCCACAGGAACCAGGATCCTCATGAAGCCAAGACAGAGATGTCTCTGTCAATGCAGTTGTGGTGTACTAAGAGGTCAGTCCTGTCCTTTGCACAGTCATGATTGCAGTTGTCTGATAGCAGATCTGTCCTGTGGCTGCAGAGCACTTCTGGATCTGTTTTCTTCATAGCTTCAGAGTTCACCATGGTCCTATGTACTGATCAGGGCTATATCAGAACCCCTCCTGCTCAGAGCTGTCCCTGCCCAGCTCAGGCTCTGCTCACTGAGACACTTTCTACACTTCAGGGCAGCTTGGCACAGCCAAGGGCTGCTGCTAGCAGGGAGAAGCTGATGGGGACAGTTCCTGCCACGGGCTGGCTGCAGAAAGCCTCTGATTTGGCCTCAAGTTGTTCCAGGCTGGTTCAGGTTGGAGATTAGGAACAATTCCTCACCAGTAAGGGTACTCAGGCACTGACACAGGCTGCCCAGGGAGATGGTGGAGTCCCCATCCCTGGAGGTGGTTAAAAGGTGCATGGATGTGGTGCTGAGGGACGTGGTGCTGAAGGACGTGGTGCTGAAGGACGTGGTGCAGTGGCAGTGGCTCAGCAGCAGTGGTGGAGCTCTGGATACTCTCAAAGATCTCTTCCAACCTCAACAGCTGTATGACTTCTGTGTCTACAGTACAGGAGCTAAGAGAATTAGATGAAGCAAGTAAGAGACAACGTCAGAAAGTCTTTGCAGAAAGCAAACCTGAGGACCTTGTAGCAAAACAGTCAGCTAATAACAACAACAACAAAACAGTTTTTCTCTTTCGAGAAACAATGGAGAATAAATTGTTCTGCAACCACAGATGTGTTGCATTCCCCTCCCTTCCCTCATGGAGTTAAAGTGTCTATAAGCACTTATATTGCAGCATCTACCCACCAGCAGCCTCTGGTCATGCTGGATTCTCACTTTCATCACTCCACTGTTGATTTTCAAAGACACCTGTCAGTGGATTGTGCTTTAGAGCTGATGCAAAAATAAGCTTGAACTCAAGTTTGTTCAGTCATACTAAATCTGACACATGTGGCTAGAATAGCAATTTTCTTTTCCTCAGAAGAATCCAGAATTGAATCAAAAGTCCCAGTTTTCCTTGGCAAATGCCCTGGGCCTGACTCAGTTAACTGAGCTCTTGTGCAGAAGTTCATAGAATCACAGAGTGGTTTCAATTGGAAAAGCCCTTCCAGATCATCCACTCCAACCATTCTATAACTTTACCAAGGCTACTTCTAAACCATGGCCCTCAGCACCAGATCTCTGCATCTGCTAAACACCTCCAAGGATGGGGATTCGGCCACCTTCCCGGTCAGCCTGTGCCAGGCTTTGAGAAAAGTTTCAGGGAAGAAGTTTTTTCTAATACTCAACCTAAACTTCCCCTGGTGCAACTTGAGGCCATTTCCTGTCATCCTATCATTTGTTACTAGGGAGAAGGGTCCAACTCCCACCTGTTTCCAGCCTCCTCTCAGGGAACTGTAGAGAGCAATGAGGTTTCCCTTCAGCTTCCTCTTCTCCAGACTAAACACCTTCAGGTCCTTTAGCTGCTCCTCCCCAGCCCTGTTCTCCAGACGCTTCACCAGCTTCTCTGGACCCACTCCGGCACCTCATTGCCCTTCTTGGAGTGAGTGCCCCAAAACAGTATGCAAAGTGTGGGCTCACCAGTGCCCAGTGCAGGGGAACAATCACTGCTCTAGTTCTGCTTATCCAGGCCAGGATGCTGGTGGCCACCTTGGCCACACACTGGCTCATTTTCAGCTGGCTGTCAATCAACACCCCTGGGACTTCCTTGACTGGGCAGCTTTCCAGCCACTCTTCCCCTTCTGTCGATAATGTTCCAACATCACTGGGAGGCTTCTGATCCTGATCCACCATGGGAGGTGTTAGGAAAAATTTTGTATTTCCTTGTGATGACGAAGAAAGTCAATGTCAGAGGATGATGCACATCCTTCTGCAGAGATCTCCTGAAGTGCCACAGCTCCTCATTCTTTGAACACCTCCAGAGACAGTGGTGGTCAGTACAGGAGACACTCAGGGCATTGGATTTAGCCCTCACTTGTAAAATGAAGAAAGCTGCCACTGATGGGGCTGTTGTGTAGAGTGCAGAACTTCCCAGGGCTCTGTCACTCCTCAGCAGCCACATGAAGAATTTGCTGGGCACATCTCTGGTGCATCTTAGGACCATTGCTAACTGTTGAGAGTTTAGACTAATGAAGGATTTCTGCAATTCTTCAGCAATTTCCTGCTCTTAAGAAAAAATTCTGCAAGATAATGTTGCAGAGGCAGCTTTTAGGACTGAGTCCCCCAACTGTTGTTCCCATGCTCAGTTGCCATTCATCAAATCAGCTGTCAGAGATTCCAAAGCAACACAAGAAGGAAGGAATTCTGCCTTGGATTTGCAGAAAGGCCCATCCCACCCTGGATCCTGTGTCAGAAAGAATCAGAGTGCATGCTTCAAAGTATGAGATGAGTCCTTCTCTGTGTTCTCCTTGTTTTCAGTCTTGTCACTGAGAGATTATAAATTACTTTTTAAGAGGTCTTCCTGGGTTTTTAATTGCTCAATGAATCCATGCACCACTGCAGCATTAACTGTATCTTGTGAAAAGTTCCCCAGTTCAATTAGGAGTTGAATGGAAAATAGACATTTTTTTCCCTAATTTGATGTTTCTTACAAATTATTCCTTCTTGGTTCTGGGTAATAAGAAAGAGGCCAGTTATCCAATATTCATTTGTTTCTTCCACTTACAGTCTTGAGGACTATTACTGCATCTCCCAGGACATTGCTTCTCCTGATGGAAAAGTTCCCTTCAGGTTCATCATTCCCCTACAGAGATCACAGGACCACAAAATTGTTGGGGTTGGAAAAGGCTTCTAGCTCATCCAGTCCAACTATCAACTCAACACCACCATGGCCACTAAACTATGGCCCCAAGTGCCATGGCCACACAGTTCTTGAACACCTCCAGGGATGGAGACTCCACCAACTCCCTGGGCAGCCTCTTCCAACCCCTGACTACTCTTGCACCAAACAGATTTTTCCTCTTCTTCAACCTAACCCTCCCCTGGCACAATTTCAGGCCATTGCCTCTCCTATCACCTGAGACTAGGGAGAAGAGACCAACCCCAACCAGACTCCAGCCTCCTTTCAGGGAGCTGTAGGGAGCAATGAGGTCTACCCTCAGCTTTCTCCTCTCTGGAGTAAACAACCCCAGGTCCCTCAGCTGCTCCTCACCAGCTCCTGTTCTCCCAACTTTAGAACATCCTTCTTCCTGTTCCCTGTATTTTCCTATTTCCACAACTACTTCTCCTTGATCTTGTTCAAGGTGTTTGGAGACTTTGTGTTCACTTCATCCATCAAGTCACCCTTCTACACATGTTTCTTTACTCCTTTAAAGAGCACTAATGGATCTGCAAGACACTAACGGGTCCACAAGACTTGTCCTGACAAATGCTGCTCAGATGCCTTTGTTTTTTACACAATTCATCCACGACCTTGCTACTTCCAAACCCCTCTGGGGATCTGGAACCATTAATTTCATTAATTTGAGGCAGTTCCAATTCATGTCCTATTAAGAAAAGTTCCACTGCTGGAATTTCCCTGAGCTCTTCCACAGCAAACATCAATCTGAAGATTTCATTTAGCTTTTCTGCTCTATCCTTATCTTCCTGGAGCTTCCTTTCATGCCTCACTCAGTTGCTGCCTGCGCAGCCTCTCTGGCAGTGCTGCTGCTGAGTTTCCAAAGCATTTTATTATAATTTTGTGTGCTGTTAACAAGATCTTAAGAACAGGTCAGGGGAGAGGATTCTGCCCCTCTGCTCTGCTCTGCTCACACCCCACCTGCAGCACTGCCTCCAGCTCTGGAGCCCCTAGCACAAGAAGGACCTGGAGCTGCTGGAGAGGGGCCAGAGGAGGCCACCAAGATGATTAGAGTACTGGAGAACCTCCCCTGTGGGGCCAGGCTGGAAGAGTTGGGGCTGTTCAGCCTGGAGAAGAGAAGGCTCCAGGGAGACCTCAGAGCAGCCTTCCAGTAGCTGAAGGGCTCCAGGAGAGCTGGGGAGGGACTTTGGACAAGGGCTGGGAGGAGTGCCAGGATGAGGGACAATGGCTTTGAGCTGGGAGAGGGGAGATTGAGACTGGAGATGAGGAAGAAATGCTTGGCAGTGAAGGTGGGGAGAGACTGGAAGAGATTGCCCAGAGAGGCTGTGGATGTCCCCTGCCTGGAGGTGTTCCAGGCCAGGTTCGATGGGACCTTGAGCAAGCTGGGATGGTGGAAGGTGTCCCTGCCCATGGCAGGGGGTTGGAACTGGATGAGCTTAAAATCCCTTCCAACCCAAAGCATTCTGTGAATCTCTGATTTCTTGGCCTGCCTGGTTATGATTTCATGTGTCCCTTGCTGGACCTCATGCTCTGTCCTCCATCCCCCAGCCACAGATGACTTCCACTTATGACCTGCAGTAAGCTGATGCTTTGTGACATGTTACAGTGAAGAACGAAGCAGAACTGCTCCTCAACAGAAATGTTGTCCTGCTACCCCTCAAAACCTGAGCTAGAGGTGCTACATGCCAAGCCTGCCAGCACCCCAGAGTGGCCAGTTCTCATCATGCCAGTGCTGAGAGTAGGGCACTCGTGAAAGTACACAGCCCTGGAGTCCACCCAGCCCTGCTCTAGACCTCGACATCCAAACCTTTGCCTTTCTAGGCCAAGTGAGTCACACTCTAAAGATGCTCAGGCAGGGAGTCAAAGAAAATGTGCTCAGAGATGTCTGCACCAGAAACATCTACACCCTGGCAGATGCCCTTCATTTCCCATTCCAATGGTGGTTCCATATTCCATGTTCACCTCAAAGCATTCTTCAGGCTGAATCATTAAGAGGAATCCTGAGGGAGGACAGAAGGAGGGACTGAACTCAAAAAGAAGTTTGCAGGCAGTGTATGTGAGGATGATTCATATTCCTGAGCCTCTGTCTCTATGGAGAGAATTTTAGGATGAAGAAGCTCTTGGATGAAAGCCTGATCCCCCAGGGTGACACTGGACAAATATTCTGACAGCTTGAAAGTACCTGATGGAGGCAGAGACATCTTAGGGCTCTCCTCACAGACTGTAACTGGGTTACCTGCATTTGAGCTTTCAAATTAAACTTTATTTCTACCCAAGCTTCTTGTGACAAGGGTCATTTCATTGTTAATTAGAAAGCCAAAGAAACCTGATGGACCCCAGATCCAGAGACCCTTCCTTGAGCTCCACAGCCAGGCTGCTGATTTTTGGCTCTTCAGCCCAATCTGTCTCATCTCCTTTGTCACCTTGTTGGTGCTCCCATGATGTAGAAGCAATCATAGAATCATAGAATGGTAGGGGTTGGATGGGACCTCTGGAGATCATCCATTCCAACCCCACTGCCAAAGCAGGGTCAGCTAGGCAGGTCACACGGCTGAGGTTGGAAGCTCTACAGAGGAGGAGACTCCACAACCTCTCTGGGTAGCCTGCTCCTGGCCCCCAGCACCCTCACAACAAAGAAGCTTCTCCTCATGTTGAGGTGGAACTTCCTAGATTCAAGTTTGTGTCCTCTCATTCTGCTTACTGTATCAACCCAGTTCACCTGGAGGACCTGGAGCCCTTCTACACTATGCCGAGCCTTGCCATAGGTATGGGCAAATGTCCTTCACCATAGGAAGATCAGACATGGAGCTCTTGTATGATGCCTCTCTACCAGGGTCAGCAGCACCTTCCCTCCCCTCTCCTAACTGTTCTAAGAGGAAGGCCACCCATCTAACTCTTCATCTCCAGAGCTCAGGAGATCCTCATCCTCACCAACAGAGCATGTGACTTATCCCTGCTCTCAGAAGGCCTATGGTAATGCAGGATGATGGAGAGCTGAGATCAGGGCACTGCAGACAGTTGTGGATAAAGGCCACAGGTGACTGATGGTGGCTTTGCTGGCACCTGGGCTACTGTTTGCTTCACAGCTTAGGCTGTGATCAGTCATGTGGAGAAGCTGCCTGCATTGAGTCCTCCACCTTATCCTGGTGTCCCCAAACTCTGCAGATGACTAGCAGTATGTCATTCACTCTTGGGAGCCACAGCTGCTGTGCCAGGAGCATGAGCACAGGGAAACAACCCTTCACCCCACACTGGCACCAAGCTGAGTGGTGCTGTTGATGTGCCAGAGGGACAGGATGGCATCCAGAGGGACCTGAACAGGCTGCAGAGGTGGTGCCCAGGTGAACCTCATGAGGTTCAACAAGAGCAAGAGCAGGGTTCTGCACCTGGGCTGGAACAATCCTCACTGTCAGTACAGGCTGGGGGAGGAGGGGATAGAAAGCAGCCCTGAAGAAAAGGACTTGGGGGTGCTGGTGGGGAAGAAACTAGACATGAGTAGGCAGTGTGAGCTTGCAGCACAGAAGGCCAGGGCCAGCCTGGGCTGCATCCAAAGCAACACTTCCAGCAGAGCCAGAGAGGTGATTCTGCCACTTTGCTCTGCTCTGCTGAGACCTCACCTGGAGCGTTGTGACCAGGTCTGGAGCCCTCAGCACAAGAAGGATATGGACCTGATGGAGCAGGTCCAGAGGAGGGCCAGCAAAATGATCAGGGGATTGGAGCAGCTCTGCTATGATGACAGGCTGAGGGAGCTGGGGGTGTTCAGCCTGGAGAGGAGGAGGCTCCAGGGGGACCTCCGCCCAGCCTGCCAGTACCTGAAGGGGCTACAAGAAGGATGGAGAGAGACTGTTCCCAAAGGTCTGCAGGGACAGGACCAGGGGCAATGGCTTCAAACTAGAGCAGAGTAGGTTTGGATTGGATGATAAGAAGAAGTTCTTCACTATGAGGATGGTGGAACACTGGAACAAGTTGCCCAGGGAGGTGGTTGAGGCTCCATCCCTGGAGTTATTCAAGGTGAGGCTGGACAGGGCTCCGGGCAACCTGATAGAGTGGAGGATGTCCCTGCTGAGTGCAGGGGGTTGGACTGGGTGAGCTTTGAAGGTCTCTTCTGGCCCAGGCCATTCTATGATTCTCTGATTCTGTGATTCTGTGACTGGTAGGCAGCATTTCATGGAGCACATCACAAGCAGCTATTACCCAAAGTTTCTTCAGGACAGCTTCAGCCGTGGGGATGAGAAAGGCTGCAAGGTGTCCTTCGTAATCAGGGAATTATGGAATCACAGAAAAGACCTTAAGATCATCAAATTCTGCCATAACCCAGCATCTCCCTGTACACAACTCTTAGACCATGGCCCTCAGCACCTTATCCAAATGTCTTTTAAATAAGCACCTCCAAGGGATGGGGACAGCAGCACCTCCCTTGGCAGCCTGTTCCAGTGCCCGGTGACTCTCTCAGTGAAGAAATTCTTCCTCATATCCAACCGAAACCTCCCCTAGTGCAACTTAAAGCTATTCTCATCCTATCACTTGCTCCCTGGGAGAAGAGACCAATCCCCTCCTGGCTCCAAACTCCTTTCAGGGAGTTGTAGAGATCAATGAGGTCTCCCCACAACCTCCACTTCTGGCTGTCAGGAATCATTTTGACAAACAAGAATCATCTCCAGCCCATCTGTTGATGCCAGGAGGGCCTGCATTAAAAACAAGCAATTCCTTCACACAGGCATCTCAAAGCTGTTCCTCAGCCTCCTTCACACTTCCCAATCTCATTTTCCATGGCTGCTCAGAGCTGAGGGCTTTAAACACCTATCTGTAGTGAATGTGGTGAAGCCTCTGCAGGCAGGCAGTGCTGAAAGCACTCACAGCTCCCAGGACATCCCAGCTTTGGGCTGCAGACCTGGACTGGTTCCTGCATGTTTGCCTCTGTGGGTAGGGACCTGCTTTACACAATTAAACAGCCAAGGCACTTAATTTAAAGTACAGTGTAACATCAATGGAAGCTGAAATTAGTTATTATAGTTTATTAGCAGCTCATATCCTTTGGCTGATAGTGTCTTTATTTGGTATCTAATGGGATTAATAACTTCTTAATCAGGCATGTGACACCAAGAAGCAGTAACAGCTCCCAGCTGGAGCACAGCCGTTCTTGCATCTGCCTTTTTTCCCTTAATTTTGTGAAGAGGGACGTTTTTTCACCTCTCTCCCATACTACTTAGTCAATTAGTGATGCAGCAGATTGGTACTGGTTTCAGTCTTAGGCCCCTTGCTCCAAGAAGGACATTGAGGAGCTGGAGCAGGTCCAGAGAAGAGCAACTAAGCTGGAGAAGGGTCTGGAGAACAGGGCTGGGGAGGAGCAGCTGAGGGAGCTGTAGGCATTTAGTGTGGAGAAGAGGAGGCTGAGGGGAGACCTCATTGCTCTCTACAGCTCCCTTAAAGGAGGCTGCAGTGAGGTGGGGGTTGGGCTCTGCTCCCTAGTCTCAGGGTGATAGAAGGAGAGGAAATGACCTGAAATTGTGCCAGGGGAGGATTAGGTTGGAGAGGAGGAAAAATTTCTTTGCTGCAAGAGTGGTCAGGGATTGGCACAGGCTGCCAAGGGTGGTGATGGTGTCCCCATCCATGGAGGTATGCAAGAAACGTGGCCATGGTGCCTGGGGACATGGTTTGGTGGTCATGGTGGTGTTGGGCTGACGGTTGCAATGGATGATCTCAGAGGGCTTTTCCAACCTAAACAATTCTATCATTCTGTGATTTATATCAAAGGGTTCAATCCACTTCCTCCTGACTATCTGAAATGTCAGCAAGCAGAGTGTGATTCAGCTCCAGATCAGGACATTTGCACCTAGATGTCCACCTGTAGGCTTCTTCTGATGTCCAGTTTCCTTCTGTAAGGGCAACTTCATTTTGAAAATATGTCTGAGAGCCTAAGTCAGGACCCAGCAAAACCCTCAGAGTCAATACCCAGGTTGTGAGAGCAGGTACAGCTCTCACCTGCGCTGCATGTCTGACTTGCTTTAATTAAATGTCTCGTGTTTAATGATCCTCTCCACTTCCACCACACACAGAACACTGCCTTCTTTGTGACGCTCTGCTACACCCACTCTCTGTCATCTCTCAAGGTCATTTTGGAGGACTATTACTCACCAGGCAAGGAGAAGTCCCTGCCTATTTCTGATCATTGAAGCAGAAATTCACCACTGCAGGCTCCTGGGTGAGTAACCTGAGCCTCCCAGCCTGGCCTGAACAGAGAGGTGGGAGCTGCCCCATGGCTGGCACCATTGCAGGTCAGGTTGTTTGGGGCTGTGAGCAACCTGCTCTGGTTGGGGATGTCCCTGCTGACTGCAGGAAGTTGGACTGAATGAGCTTGAAAGGTCCCTTCCTACCCAAACCAGTCTTTTATTCTATGAAATAAAATCTTTCAACATCAGCAGTGGCAACTTAAGTGGGTGTGACAGCACCAGTTCATTCCTTTGTGAGCAGGGAAACTTTCAATACTCTTCAAACAGTAAACACTGGAGTCATCCTTTCAAGAAAAGCTGACTAGGAAAATAATTTCCTAGAATCCTGAAATCACAGAAGAGTTTGGGCTGGAAGGGACCTTCAAGATAATTTAGTTCCAACTCCCCTGCCATGGGTTGACACCTTTCACTAGAGCAGGTTGCTCAAACCCCAGTCCAACCTGACCTTGAACTCTTGCAGACAAGGGAGGGGAAAGCCAGTGGAATGCAAATGATCATTCAGAAGGGAGTGAAATGCAAAAAGTCCTGGCACTGCACATCTTGCAGACAGCCCAGCTCCTCTCTCTGTGCACTTTGAACATCCCTGAAGTTACTTATTCACACTTGGAACCTTTGGGGAAAGAAAAAAAAAAAGAAAAGAAAAAAAAAAAAAAGACAAAAGGCCAACTGATTTGTTCTGTTCCCCAGCTTCCTTGTTTGAATTTCCTGCTTTATCTGCATCACCACCCCCAGCCTCAGCCTCTGCTCTGGGCCACCCTGCAGTGCAGAGTGGAACATCTTGCTGTGAGCTCTGCACACACACACACACACTTTGTGCACTTAGAGAGTGCTGCCTGGCTCAGGAATGTGGGCTCTGAGGAGTCTTTCATATAATATTTATGTTCTCCAACACGATAGGTCACTTGTAAGCTGACAGAAGAGAAATGATGCCTCTTCCAGTGGGAGGCTGGATTTTGCTTGCAACATCAGCAGAAAGCAAATTAGCTCCCAAGCAAGAGTTGATGGAGCTTCTATCTGTTTGGTCTATGCTGGCATTTTCTTAGAGGGAAAAAAAATTCCTGCAAGTCTCTGATCAGCACCAGGTACATCAGCTACTGATGGTAGAAATGGAGCATGAATGTGATCGAGTACTTTGCTCTCATTAAAGGGAAAAGATACAATCACAGAACGTTGGGGGTTGGAAGGGACCTCTGAAGACCATCCAGTCCAACCCGCTGCTCAATCAGGGCACCCACAGCAGCTTGCCCTGGAGCACAATGGCCAGGGGGGCTTGGAAGATCTCCAGAGAAGGAGACTCCACAACCTGTCTGGACAGCCTGCTCCAGGCCTCCATCACCCTCACAGCAAAGAAGTTTCTCCTCCTGTTCAGGTGGAACCTCCTGGGTTCCAGTTTGTGTCTATTGCCCCTTGTGCTGTCCCTGGGCAACCTGAGCCTGGCAACCTTCCTCTTGACACCTACCTCTCAGATATGCATAGACATTGATCAGGTCCCCTCTCAGGCTGCTTTACTCCAAACAGCCCCAAGTCTCTCAGCCTTTCCTCATTGGAGAGATGTTCCAGTCCCTTCATCATTCTCATAGCTCTCTGTTGGACTCTCTCCAGCAGCTCCCTGTCTCTTTTGAAATGGGGAGCCCAAAATTGGACACAGTATTCCAAGTGTATTCTCAGAAGGGCAGAATAGGGGGAGAGGGGAACCTTCCCAGACCTGAGGGACACAGTCCTCCTGATGCACCCCAGGAGACCATTGGCCTAAGCTACAGCTAAGCCCATTATTGCTTATGAGGTCAACTGATGTGTGAAAACTTGGCAGGGAGCAGCAGAGACAGGGTGAACACCCCCATTTTCCAACTGGATTTGCAGGTTTCCAACAGCCACCCCTTTCCTCCAAGAATTTTATAGCACATGAAATAGGAAATCCTGGCATTTCTTTATCTCCACTCTCCTTGACAGGACCCTAAGAACAGAGAGGTTAAGTAAGATCTCCAAGGTCATGGTAGCCACAGAAAGGGAAGTGTGATGACTTCAGCTTCCACTTCATAGCACTCAGCTGCCTTCAAGCTGCTCACAGTATGTTCACTGGAAAAAAAAAGTCATGAACATCCCTGAGGAGCTCTGCTGGTAAGAGGGTGCAGCAGAAAAAGGCCAAGTACATGCATAAGAAACATTTGTGGTCAGCAGGGGATCTCAGGCAAAACATCTGCTTCACTCCATCAGGGCTGATTGTGCTCTCCTGTGCCGAGTCTCTAAAGTACTCAATTACCACTGGTGTCCCATTGCAGGAATCACAGAACCACAGAATGCATGGGGTGGGAAGGGACTTTCAAAGCTCACCTTGTCCAATGGTCCTGAAGTGAGCAGGAACATCTTCAACTAGAGCAGGTCCTGGAGTAAGACATCTGCTCAAAGGTGACAGATCCAGCAATAGGCACTGGCACCCCAGAAGGCCAATGGGCAGCCTGGACTGCATCCAAAGCAGCTTGGCCAGAGATGGAGAGAGGGGATCCTGCCCGTCTGCTCTGCTCTGGGGAGACCTCACCTGCAGGGCTGTGTCCAGATATGGGGCCCTCAACATAAGAAGGACATGGACCTGATGGAGAGGGTTCAGAGAAGGCCACAAAGATGATCAGAGGGCTGGAGAACCTCTGCTATGAAGACAGACTGGGAGAGTTGGGGCTTTTCAGCCTGAAGAAGAGAAGGCTCCAGGGAGACCTTATAGCTGGATTTCAGTATCTGCAGGGGACCTACAGGCAGGCTGGGGAGAGACTGTTCAGAAGGGCTGTGGGGCTAGGACAAGAGGCAATAGTTTGAAACTGGAGCAAGGCAGAGTTAGGTTGGACATCAGGAGGAAGTTCTGCACAGTGAGGCTGGGGAGACACTGGAACGGGTTACTCAGGGATGTGGTGGAGGCCTTATCCCCTGAAGACATTTAAAGTGAAACGTGCTGTGGCCCTGGCCAACCTGGGCTAGTGAGAGGTGTCCCTGCTGCCTGCAAGAGGGTTGGGCAAGATGACCTTGGAGGTTCCTTTCCAACCTGCTGCATCCTGTGATTCTTGTTGTTGTCACACCGTGTTGATGGCTCACAGTGCTAAGTGTTTCAGAAGAGTTGGTCCTCACAGGGACCTGAAGCACCATAAAGGATGGAGAGAGGTCCCATCAATTGTAAGTCTTGCAAATATTCTCAGAAGCTGCAATTTCTCTAATCTCTCTGCACTGTAAACTTGTCTTTATTTTTAACCTGCCCCTGCCCTTTGACTCCATCTCCTTCTTGAACTTGCTGCTTCTGCTTGTCTAAAGCCTCTTTCCAGTCAATAATTGATAAATGCTCTCTTCCTAATTCCCTTTTAACAGAGTTTTCTTTCTTAACAGAGCTGGGAAACAGCTGCAAAATGCACCCTTGACAGCTTTCCTTTTAACCTCATTTCCAGAGCTTTGCTCCTGTTTAACAAGAAACTACACACATCAGCTACTGCTGCTGCAGGAGTAGCACCCTGTGATCCCACTCAGATTTCTTCAATTTCACACTGGAGCAAGCTATTTACTCCTGACTCTGGTTTCTCATGACCCACAATCACAATTGAGTAAGGCTGAGCATTGCTTTAATGACCCCACTGCAATAAGAGCTTGATCTGCCGTAGGCAGGTGGTTACTTGTCTCTTAGAACCATAGAATATTTTGGGTTGGAAGGGACCTTAAAGATCCTGTAGTTCAAACATCTGCTATGGGCAGGGACACCTTCCACTAGCCCATGTTCCTCATGGCCTCATCCATCCTGGCCTTGAATACCTCCAGGCAGGGGACATCCACAACCTCCCTGGGCAATCTCTTGCAGTGTCTCCCCACCCTCACTCTCAACAATTTCTTCCTCATCTCCAGTCTCAATTTCCCCTCTCCCAGCTCAAAGCCATTGTCCCTCATCCTGGCACTCCCAGCCCTTGTCCAAAGTCCCTCCCCAGCTCTCCTGGAGCCCCTTCAGCTACTGGAAGGCTGCTCTGAGGTCTCCCTGGAGCCTTCTCTTCTCCAGGCTCAACAGCCCCAACTCTTCCAGCCTGGCCCCACAGGGGAGGTTCTTCAGCCTCTGATCATCTTGGTGGCCTCCTCTGGACCCTTTCCAGCAGCTCCAGGTCCTTCTTGTGCTGGGGGCCCCAGAGCTGGAGGCAGTGCTGCAGGTGGGGTGTGAGCAGAGCAGAGCAGAGGGGCAGAATCCCCTCCCTGTGCTGCTGCTCTCCCTGCTCTGGATGCAGCTCAGCACACAGCTGGCTCTGGGCTGCCAGGGACCAGTGCTGGCTGTTGGGCAGTTTGTCACCAACTGACACCCCCAAGGCCTTCTCCTCAAGTCTGCTCTGAAGCCCTTCCTCACCCAGGCTATATTTTTATCCCAGAATTTCCTCTCCCATTTCTTCCTGCAGCCCATTCACAATGGAGCTGGGGGAATAGGGACAGGTTTTACATCAAACAGAGCTCTCCAGAAGCAGCACAAGGTGTGACAACAGGCTCAGAGCTGAAGTGTTGTATTATTGTGCTGTGGGGTGCTGGCAGTGGACTTGAGTTAAGCATGAACAGGTCAAAGCATCTAGCCCTGAATGCCAGAGGAGCTGAAGAAGACAGAGGAAAAGGTCTTACAGATTGTTAGGGCCTGTCACAGGCAGAGAGGGATTGTGATAGTTTTAAGACTGTGTCTTTAATTTCTTCTCATAAAGTTCGAGCAGAAAAGTGAAAGAATGTAAATAAATCACAATTGGGTGTAAGAAAGCAAAATAATGATTATTCTAAACACTTCCACTGAAGAGAGAGAAATGTTTAAGAGTCAGTACTCAAAACAAAGTTGGGCAGTCTCGCAGTCACTCTCAGTTTTGTCTGTCTGATCCATTCTTCTGGCTGGATATAACACACACTCACATACTGACCTTGACAAGCTAATGGCAAGGACTGGGAGGAAGAACTGCCCATCATAAGTGAAAATCAGGTTCGTGATCACCTGAAGAACCTGAAAGTGTTCAAGTCCATGGGACCCGACGGGATACACCCACAGGTACTGAGAGAACTGGCAGAGGAGGTTGCTAAACCTCTCTCTATTATATTCCAAAAGTCCTGGCAGTCTGGGGAAGTCCCCACTGACTGGAAAAGGGGAAACACTACTCCCATTTTCAAAAAGGGGAAGAAGGAAGAACCAGGGAACTACAGACCAGTCAGTCTCACCTCTGTGCCTGGTAAAATCATGGAGCAGATTCTCCTGAAGGAACTACTGAGACAGAAGAATAGTGAAGAGGTGATTTGGTACAGTCAGCCTGGCTTCACCAAGGGCAGATCCTGCCTGACAAACCTGGTGGCCTCTATGAACAGGTGTTAACCTTAATAGATGAGGGATGAGCAACTGATGGCATTGACCTGGACCTGAGCAAAGCCTTCCACACTGTCCCACACCACATCCTGGTCTCCAAACTGGTGAAACATGGGTTTGATGGGTGGATAAAGAACTGGCTTGATGGCCACACCCAAAGAGTGGCTGTCAATGGCTCCATGTCCCAGTGGAGGTCAGTGAAAAGCAGGGTCCCTCAGGGCTCAATCCTGGGACCAGTCTTGTTCAACATCTTTGTTGGTGCCGTGGGCAGTGGCATTGAGTGCACCCTCAGCAGGTTTGCTGATGACACCAAGCTGTGTGGTGCAGCAGACAGGCTGGAGGGAAGGGATCCATCCAGAGGGACCTGGACAGGCTGCAGAGCTGGGCACAAGCCAACCTCATGAGGTTCAACAAGACCAAGTACAGGGTCCTGCAGCTGGGTCGAGGCAATCCCAAGCACAAATCCAGGCTGGGCAGGGACTGGCTGGAGAGCAGCCCTGAGGAGAGGGACTTGGGGGTGTTGGGGGATGAGAAGCTCAACAGGAGCTGTCAATGTGCACTTGCAGCCCAGAGAGCCAAGCAGAGCCTGGGCTGCATCAGGAGAAGTGTGGCCAGCAGGTCAAGGGAGGTGATTCTCCCCCTCTGCTCAGCTCTGGTGAGACCCCACCTGGAGTACTGCATCCAGTTCTGGAGCCCCTGTTACAAGAGGGATCTGGAGGTGCTGGAAGGTGAGGAGAAGGGCCAGGAGGATGATCAGAGGGCTGGAGCTGCTCTGCTATGAGGAGAGACTGAAAGAGTTGGGGCTGTTCAGTCTGGAGAAAAGAAGGTTCCGAGGTGACCTTCTTGTGTCCTTCCAGTATCTGAAGGGGGCTACAAGAAAGCTGGGGAGGGACTTTTTAGGATATCAGGTAGTGACAGGACTGGGGGGAATGGAATAAAGCTGGAAGTGGGGAGATTCAGACTGGATGTGAGGAAAAAGTTCTTCCCCATGAGAGTGGTGAGAGCCTGGAATGGGTTGTCCAGGGAGGTGGTTGAGGTCCCATCCCTGGAGGTGTTTAAGGTCAGGCTGGATGAGGCTCTGGGCAGCCTGATCCAGTGTGAGGTGTCCCTGCCCATGGCAGGGGGATTGGAACTGGCTGATCCTTGTGGTCCCTTCCAACCCTGACTGATTCTGTGATTCTATACCATGATGCTCTTAGCCATCACCTGGGGGAGCAGGAAGGCAAAGGTGGCTCCTGTGGGAAGGAGCAGACAGCACAGTGGACCCTCTGTTGCCCATCAAGGGATTGCAGCCCATGGATGGCATCTTCAGGAGCAAACTGAGGGATCCCCAGGGCCAAGCCTCTTCTTCCGTGCCTGGTGTCCCAGCAGGACTCTGTCCCTTTTTCCTTCCATCCCCATCCCTATGTTCCTGAATCTACTTCCAGAACTAGATGATCCTTGTGATCCCTTCCAACCCTGACTAATTCTGTGATTCTATGATTCTAAGTTTAACAAACCTCTCAGCTTCTTGGCTTTCTCCCCTTTGCCTGCTCTGGGAAAGGAGGGGCAGAAGTACAGCCCCTCTCGAGGCTTTGTTGTGTTTTTCTGTTGATTGTACACTTTTGTACATGTTGTGACTAGTGTCTATTTGTACATATTCATTGCATTTCATTATAGATTGTACTTTTGCCTGTAAATACAGCTTCATTTGCTTCCAGACTGAGCTAGCCTGGTTATTGTCAATGTGGGAGGGGGATTTCCACTGTATCAGGGATCCCCTCCATGTAACAGGGATAAATTGCAGCAGCAACAAAAATTGACAGAAACTACACAGTGGAGAAGGACCAGGGAGTACTGCAGGACAGCAAGTTCCCCATGAGCCAGCAATGTGCACGAGTGCCAAAAAGGCCAATGAGGTCCTGGGATGTATGAAGAAGAGTGCAGCCAGAAGGTCAGGGAAGGTTCTCCCCCCTTCTACTCTGTCCTGGTGAGACATCTGGAGTGCTGGACCCAGTTCCAGGCTCCCCAGTACAAGAGGGACAGGGAACTGCTGGAGAGAGTCCAGCAGAGGCTGCAAAGCTGCTGAAGGGCCTGGAGCAGCTCTGTGAGGAGCAAAGGCTGAGAGCCCTGGGGCTGAGAGCCTGCAGAAGAGCAGCCCCAGAGGGCATCTCAGCAATGTTCAGCAAGAGCTAAAGGAGCTGTGGGGGGCAAGAGGCTGGGGCCAGACTCTGCTCAATGGTGCCAAGGGACAGGGCAATGGGCACAAACTGGAACCCAGGAGGTTCCATCTGAGCAGGATGAGAAACTTCTTTGTTGTGAGGGTGCTGGAGGCCTGAAGCAGTCTGCCCAGAGAGGTTGTGGAGCTTCCTTTTTTATGGAGTTTCCAAACCCCCTCTGGCCATTTTGATCCTGGGCAAGCTGCTGTGGGTGTCCTGCTTGTGCAGGTGGTTGGACTGGATGACCTTCACAGGTCCCTTCCAACCACACCATGCTGGCATTCTGAATTCTCTGCCCCACTGCTCCAGCAATGCAAGGGTCATGTCTTTGCCATGAATCACCCTCCTGCTTCCACCAGACACTCAAGGAGCATCTGTGATACATGCTGTGAATTGAGGTTAATATTTAGATTACAGGAAGGTTAGGGAGGTTAATTATGTGCTGCTAGAGGAAATCTGATGAAGGGAGAGCTGCCACAGAGCAGTGCCATGTACCAGATACGCTGGTCAACTGTGATCATGAATCAAGAAGTGTGTCTCTTGAGGTCTATCCAGACAGAGCAGTGCTGGGTGTGTCTCCCAGCTCTTAATTTCAAGGGCCAGGTGAAATCTGAGAAGCCGGAACAGAGCAATTCATGCAGCCAAGCAGCATCTCTCCTTCCCATCCTGTCCATGCTGCTCTTGATTGCTGCTCCAGCAGCTCCATCCCTCCCTCCTGCAGGTTCTGGTGCCTCTGCTTGCCTACCCACAGCTCTGCCCAGCAGGTCTCCCTGGACAGCCAGTAGACACCAACCTTCCCTGATGAGCAGGGGCAGAGCCTCAGGACACAGCTGGCAAAAACAAACCTGCTGGGCATCAGTAAAAGAGATAATCAAGTCTGTGAGAAAAGGGCCACGGACTTGAAGGGAACAGTACAACAACCAGAGTATTTCTGACTGCTGGCATGTGCTGAAAGAGGGGCAACCAAGAAACACTAACATGATGTAGACCAATCCTGCAAAAGGTTTCATAAGGCATTTTTTCCTTCTACCCATTTAGAAGATGAGGTTGTAAAGAGACTTGAAACAAGTCATGAGACAAACACAAGTGCCCTGCCATTGATAAAAGCCAAGCCTGACACAGGCTGCCATTCATATCTTGGTTACCTAATGAAAACCTAAGTTCTACCAAAACCCAGACACAGGACTGGTTCTACTGTCTGTAAGCACATTGTGAGAGTTATCCATGGAGCTGGAGACAGTTGTGGAGGCTTAGCATAACCTACAGCAGTGAAGATCTGCAGCAAGAAAGACTCTGCCAGACAAAACTCCTGATAAGGCAGGAGGAGAGTGGAAAATCAGAGAATCACAAGATGGTTTGGGTTGGGAAAGCCCTCTGACATCATCCAGTCCAACCAGCAACATAACACCACCATGGCCACCAAACCATGGCCCCATGTGCTATAGCCACACTTTTCCTGAACACCTCCAGGGATGGGGGCTCCACCACCTCCCTGGGCAGCCTCTTCCAATCCCTGACCACTCTTGCAGCAAAGAAATTTTTCCTTATCTCTGCCCTAACCCTCCCTTGGCACAATTTCAGGCCCATTTCCTCTCCTTTTATCACCTGAGACTAGGCAGCAGAGCCCAACCCCCACCTCACTGCAACCTCCTTTCAGGGAGCTGTGGAGGGCAGCTGTTGTGGTTGTTGAAGACAGTAGACCCTACGAAGACCATGTTTCATACAGCACTGGCAGTGCAAGCTAGGTGTGGAGCAGAGAAAACCTGGAACAGTTCCACTTCTGAAGGGACCAGAAACACATCTCCTCCTGCAGAGAACCTAAGGTTCACTGGTGAGATCCACAAGGATCTGCTCCTGGGAGCAGCTGTTGGCTGCCTGTACCATGAGCAATTAGAAATATGAAGGAGCATTGGAGCTGGATGGAGACCCTCTCCCTGATGAGCTAGAAACAACTGTCAGGTCACCATGGTGCCAGAAAAGCAGAATGCAATCAGCAGTCACCCTGGCGGAGGAGGAAGTGCAGAAGAGGTGAGGTGACTTTGAAGTGCAGGAGGTGTGTAGGAAAGCACAGGGAAAGCTTCGGTCCCAGCAGCACAGAGCTCAAGTACACAGTGAAGAGGCTTGGAGTGATGCCACCCTACTGAGGAGTGATCACCTTTCACAGACACATGGGCATCTCCAGAGTCCCTGCTAGGGGACAGCTGGTGGCACTGAAAGTTTGAGGCAGGCTTTAGTCCATCATTTGCCCCTCACCACTCCATAGCCTGACAGCAGCTGGGTTTATTCATGTCCTATCAGGAAGGCTGCTCATTCACATTGCATTTTTCTGGAGAATAGGAAGAGCTGCTGGACATGGCACCTTCAATGCATTTAGCAACCTACAGAGCTCTATTTTGATCTGCTTTAGAGTCCAACATTTCCACTGCAAGACAGCTGAAGTTGTGGTATGAAATGGATTTTACACCATCAGCTCTAGAGGGAGTGAATCCAGAAGACTCCTCAAAGTCACTCAGAGGGTGAATGAGATGATCATTATGGTGGAGTTCATGAGGACTGGAGAAAAGCAGGGTTGGGAATGGGAGGGTTAAGGGAAGTATTAAAATGCTGCACCTCAAATCCCGGCTTCAGTTTTGGGCCCCTCACTCCAAGAAAGGCATTGAGAGGGTGGAACAGGTCCAGAGAAGGGCAATGAAGCTGGAGAAGGGTCTGGAGAACAGGGCTGGGGAGGAGCAGCTGGAAGTTGCTTAGCCTGGAGAAAAGGAGGCTGAGGGGAGACCTGATTGCTCTCTACAGCTCCCTGAAAGGAGGTTGGAGCCAGGTGAGGGTTGAGCTCTTCCCACATGCAGCAAGTCACAGGACAAGAGGAAACAGCCTCAAGTTGTGCCAGGGGAGGTTCAGGTTGGATGTTAGGAAGAATTCCTTCCCAGCAAGAGTTCTCAGGCACTGTCCCAGGCTGCCCAGGGTGGAGTCCCCATCCCTGGAGGAGTTTCAAAGCTGTGTGGTGCTGAGGGCTGTGGTGCAGTGGCAGTGGATCAGCAGCAGTGGTGGCTTTGTGAGCTCTGGGTGAGGTGTTTGACTGGATGATCTCAAAGGCCTCTTCCAATCTCAACAGCTCTGTAGTGCTGTGATTCTATGATTCCATGAATGTGATGATGAGTTCCCTGTGTGTGAGGTGCTGCACACTAACCACCCTGTGAACCATGGGAGACGCTGGCTGGCATATGCATGGCTCCTGTGGGACATGGGGGAAGGGGGGCACCATGTCTGTGTCTCATTCAGGAGGTGCCACAAGTTCTGGAGCAACAGTGTGTTGTAGACATGGGAAGAAGGTCACACCACTGCTTTGCTCCAGAACTTGTGGCAGTCCAGGTTGAGGCTGGACTGGCCACTAAGGAGGTGACAGAGACTGTCCATGAACTCCTTGCCCTAAGGGGAAAGTGAATAAGGGAGAGAAGCTGATGGGATGGGTAGGAAACTGAGCCAGCTGGGATGGAACAGCAACAATAAAGGTAATATTAAAAAAGAAACAGTAACCATAGGTTTCCTGCTATTAACAGGAAAATACTGAAACAGATGCAATAGATACAAATCCAGTATTGACCATCCAGAGTCCAGCCTAGACTCAGCAACAGTTGGGAACTGGATTCAGGAGCTGGGTTGTGGGAGTGGATTCAGGAACACAGGGATGGGGATGGAAGGCAGAAGGGACAGAGTCCTGCTGGGACACCAGCCACAGAAGAAGAGACTTGACCCTGGGGATCCCTCAGCTTGCTCCTGAAGATGCATTCCATGGGCTGCAATCCCTTTGGTGGGCAGTTGAGTGCCCTGTGCTGTCTGCTCCTGGTGTGACCAGGAGCAAGTCCAAGGCTGAGGCTTTCTGCAGCCCAGCCCTTGGCAGGAGCTGTCCCCGTCAGCTGCTCCCTGCTAGCAGCAGCCCCTGGCTGTGCCAAGCTGCCCTGAAGTGCAGAAAGTGTCTCAGTGAATAGAGCCTGAGCTGGACAGGGACAGCTCTGAGTAGGAGGGGTTCTGGTCTGGCTCACAGTTGGCCACACACCACACTGAGAGTGGTGAGAGCCTGTCCCAGGCTGCCCAGAGAGGTGGAAGCTGCCCCATGGCTGGCACCATTGCAGGTCAGGTTGTTGGCTGCATGATGGTTGCATGATGGTTGGACTGGATGAGCTTTAAAGGTCACTTCCAACCCAAACCTGTCTGGGATTTTATGATTTCCTCAATGTGCTCTCTTCCCCTGTATAAGAAAATTCAGTCCCAGAAGTAAAAGTTCCAGAAAGACATAATTATAGGGGGGGGGGAGGGGGGAAATAAAGAAAACACTTTCATAAAGACACTCAAAGCTGTTGAGTGTCTCTGAATCTATTTCTTGCCAGGGCTGCTCTAGAGGATGCTGCTGCACCTGCAGACAGTCACCTGCAGACAGTCACATGCAGACATAATTTGCAAACCCCCACATCAAGGCAAGAAGCTTTCTCAAGTAAATATTTTTACTTCTTTCAAAACCAGAAATGAACTCAGCTGCAGGGGACTTTTCTGTGAGCTGCAGAGGGCTGAGAGCTGCTGGAGAACCTTGCTCCTGGGGCTGACTGGGGAGATTTTCCAGTGCAAAAACTGAAATGAGCATGATTGGGAGATTTATTTTTAATTCCACACTTCTTTGAAACTCTATTTTTATTTTATTTTTCTTTAATACCTTTTCCTTACTCATTTTACTCTGCTGGTGGAAAATGTTTCCCAGGTATTACCCCAATTTTCCATTATCCAAACCCTCGCAGTTGTGTTGTAGCAGAGTGACAAGAGAACTTTGAAACTGCATCAATCTGCCAGGCTTCCAGTGCTGGCAAAGTTTTGAAGGACAATAGAACAGTGGAAAGAAAAACTGCAAAAAAGAGGTGTGTGAGGGAACCCCACACAACAACCTGCAATGATTGTGAGTTGAAATAAAAACAAAAAATATTTCTGAAAAGAGTAAAAAAAACCCAAAAAAGTCTCCCCACGAATCTTGAAGAATCTGAATACTGTGAAAGAGAAACAACATGTTCTATTTTCCCACCAGAAGCAGGGAGAGCAGCAGCACAGGGAGGGGATTCTTCCCTACTGCTCTGTTGTGATGAGCCCCCAGTTCTGGGGTCCCCAGCACAAGAAGGACCTGGAGCTACTGGAGAGGGTCCAGAGGAGGCCACCAAGATGATCAGAGGGCTGGAGAAGCTCCCTTGGGGGCCCAGGTGGGAGAGTTGGGGCTGTTCAGGCTAGAGAAGAGAAGGCTCCAGGAAGACCTTAGAGCAGCTTTCCAGTACCTGAAAAGGCTCCAGGAGAGCTGAGGAGGGACTTTGGACAAGGGCTGGGACAATGACTTTGAGCTGGGAGAGGGGAGACTGAGATTGGAGATGAGGAAAAAATTGTTGAGAGTGGGGGTTGGGAGACACTGGAACAGGTTGCCCAGGCCAACACATCCTGGGATTCTCTGATTTCACAACAATCAGCAATGTTTGCCCAGTTCTCTCAGGCACAGTAACAAACCCTTCACTCTGTATAGCACTTCTCTGGCTTCAGATTGTGAGAAGAAAACTGAGTTCTGAAGAGTGTGATAAATTCAAGCCATCAGTACCATGAGGAATACAATCCAGGTGCTCTGCAGCTGATGGGTTTGGAAACTTTCACATAACATCCTTGTAGGAAATGACCTCATGTGGGTCAGAGGAGTGGGCAGTGAAGTGTGCTAAGAACTGGCTGAATAACAGAACTCAGAGGGTTGTGATCAGTGGTGTAGGGTCTAGCTGGAGGGCTGCAGACTGAAGTGTTCCCCAGGGTTCAGGACTGTCATTGCTCTTCATCAGCAGTCCAGATAAAGAGATAGAGAGGACCCTCAGCCAGTTTGATGATGGCAATAAACTGGGAGTAGTGGCTGCCACCCATCAGGTTGTGCTACCCTTCAGTGAGATCTGGCCAGGATGGAGAGCTGGGCAGAGGAACTTCATGAAGGTCAACCAGGGCAAGTGTAGGGTCCTGCACGTGGGGAAGAACAACCTCCTGCAGCAGGACAGGTGAGAGGGTACCTGCTGAGAAGCATCTCTATGGAAAAGGAGCTGGGAGTACTGGGGATCAACAAGTTCCCCATGAGCCAGCAATGTGTCCTCGTGGCCAAGAAAGTCAATGGGGGGCCCTGGGGTGCATGAAGAAGAGTGAGTGTGGCCAGCAGGGCAAGGGAGGTTCTCCCCTTCTACTCTGCTGTAGGGAGGCCATGTCTGGAGTCCTGGGTCCAGTTCTGGTCTCCCCAGTTCAAGAGGGACAGGGAACTGCTGGAGAGAATCCAGGGGAGGCTGCGAAACTGCTGAGGGGCCTGGAGCAGCTCTGTGAGGAGCAAAGGCTGAGAGCCTTGGGGCTGAGAGCCTGCAGAAGAGCAGCCCCAGAGGGCATCTCAGCAATGCTCAGCAAGAGCTAAAGGAGCTGTGGGGGGCAAGAGGCTGGGGCCAGACTCTGCTCAGTGGTGCCCAGGGACAGCACAAGGGGCAATGGGCACTAACTGGAACCCAGGAGGTTGCATCTGAGCAGGAGGAGAAAGTTGTTTGTTGTGAGGGTGCTGGAGGCGTGGAGCAGGCTGCCCAGAGTGGTTGTAGAGACTTGAGGCCTTTATTACTAATCTGGCTGAAGACAGCCATGTGTGCCATGTCTAATATCGGCTAGTGGTGAAGAGCTGAATTAATGAGAATTGGCACTGGGCCTCACCCAGCAGCCTTGGTTCATCTGGAGGGACTCTGGCAGGCAGATCTGGCAGACAGCCAGGGTGTAAGGAGTTACTGCTCCCAGTCAAACCACTGGAAGATTAAAGCAGACGGGTAGATAGAGAGGTAGAACATCCTTGCTCATCACAGGTGTTTGCTAACACTGGACTGTTTCAGAGCTGTCACAAGCCCTGTCCCTGTGTTCTTTCCATCTGCCCTACTCCTTGGGGCAGTCCTGCAGAGTCACAGATGGTAGAAACTCTCCCAACTTCTGTCCTACTTGCTGGAGCACCTACTCCCAGAGCATCCAACTACTCTGCTCTGTTCCCTGCAGGCTGCCCAGGGTAGTGGTGGAGCCCCCATCACTGCAGGGGTTTCAAAGCTGAGGGCCATGGTTTAGTGGTGACTTGGCAGTGTTGGGTTCATGGCTGGACTCAAGGATCTGAAATGTCTCTTCGAAACAAACAGTTCTATGGTTCTCTGTTTGGGATCCTGCTGCATCATCCTTGGAGAGCTGCCTTTTTTGCCTTTGCTGGGGAGTTTCTGTTCTCCTGAGCTTGCAAGACAAAGTAGAGAGAATCCTGATGGTCTGTGATTCTACATGATTGTCCTTTAAAAGCCACCTACCAACCTTTCTCTTTGCAATACTCAAGCACTGGTTGAGCTCTTCAGTCATGTTTACTATCTGAAAAGATGCTGCTGTGAGGTGGGGGTTGGGCTCTGCTCCCTAGTCTCAGGTGATAGAAGGAGAGGAAATGACCTGAAATTGTGCCAGGGGAGGATTACGTTGGAGAGGAGGAAAAATTTCTTTGCTGCAAGAATGGTCAGGGATTGGCTCAGGCTGCCCAGGGAGGTGGTGGAGTCCTCATCCCTGGAGGTGTACCTGAAACTTGTGGCCATGGCTCCTGGATCCATGGTTTAGTGGCCATGGTGGTGTTCGGTTGCTGGTCGAATGGGATGACCTTAAAGGCCTTTTCCAACCTAAACAATCCTATGATTCTGCATTCAAAGAGTAGTTGTGCTCTGGATCCCAGGGAGGGTTTGCTTCAGGGCAAAGACTCTCATGAGAACTGTTTCAAAAGGGCTGCAGTGATAGGAAAAGGGACAATATTTTTAAATTAGGAAATAGGAGACTGGAAGTTCTTTCCCATGAGGGTAGTGGAACACTGCAACAGGTTGCCCAATTAGGTGGTTGAGGCCCCATCCCTGGAGATATTCAAGGTGAGGCCGGACAGGGCTCTGGGCAACCTGATCTAGTGGAGGATGTCCCTGCTGACTGCAGAGGTGTTGGACTGGGTGAGCTTTGGGGGTCCCTTCCAACCAAGATCATTCTATGATTCTATAATGACATAGAGCATGCCCTGATTTTGTGACTGAGCATCACTTCACTCACCCACACTGCTGCAGCCACAGCACAGCTATTAGCTCTGTCAGCCGCCTCCTAGAGAGACAGCAAAGCTGGTTTTGTGATCCAGGCAGGCTGTGAAGCAGTAGCCCAGGAGTTCGTAGCTCAGCTCCTCTGTAACTGCTGTTACATCGAGGGAAAAATGATAACCCTTGGTGTGAGGACCCATGGGGGAAGCAATTAGCTGACACCCACTTCTGCTGTGTGCAGGGAGTGGAAGCTGGTGGCTGTCTGAGTGTCCTGAAGGTCACAACTTGATTTAATAAAATGATATGGAAAGGAAAGCAGCCTGATTGTCCACACTGCAACAGCCAGCAGCACTTATTAGCTAGACCTCAGGGCTTTGCTAATGAGCTCACAAAAGTCTCACCTGGAGGCACACAGGGTTGAATCCTGCTTGGTAGAGATGACCCCTATCAAAGAATTTGTGATCTGTCTCAGGATGAGTCTGCAGTGTCTCATCTTCAGCATGGCTTTGGACACCGTCTCCTATAACATCCTCATAGGTGAGATTATGAAGATGAATGGACACTGAGGTGAGCTGAGAACTGGCTAAAGGACAGAGCTCAGAGGGCTGTGATCATTTGTGCAGAGTTTGGTTAGAGTCCAGTAGCTCATGGTGTTCCTAAGGGGTCAGGACTGGGTCCAGTTTGATCAACATCTTCCTTAATGACCTGGATGAAGTGACAGAGTGGACCCTCAGCCAGTTTGCTGGTGATACCAAACTGGGACCAGTGGCTGGCACCCTGTCAGGCTGTGCTGACAATCAGGGAGACCCGGATAGGCTGGAGGGCTGGGCAGAGGGAAACCTCATGGGGTTCAACAAGGGCAAGTGTAGGGTCCTGCCCCTAAGGGAGGAACAACCTCCTGCACCAATATGGGGGTTGTAGAGTCTCCTTCTCTGGAGAGATTCAAACCCCGCCTGGGTTGTGATCCTGGGCAAGCTGCTGTGGGTGCCCTGCTTGAGCAGGAGGGTTGGACTGGATGATCTCCAGAGTTCCTTTCCAAGCCCCAAAGTGCTGGGATTGTGGAATTTTGTGCTGAAGTTCCAGCTGCCTTCTCCCAGACGGCTGCTGAGATTTGCAAGGGTGAGCAGAGCCTGACTGGGGGAAGTTCTCCTTCAGATCAGCACTGCGTTTTATTGTCAGGGCACTGAAGAAAGAATTTTCCACCTGTACATGAGCAGCTGGTTGTTAATACCCATCAGCACCACTGCCAGCAGTTCCCACCACTGCCAAACCTGCCCTGGATTTCCCCAGCAGCAGTTGATGGGCTTGTGAAAATAAGCTCACTGCCTGTTTTGCTTCAGGGAGCTGCTTTGAGCATCACCTTCCACATGGGCTAATGCTTCCCTCTCCACATGTCCTGGGACAGAGGTGTCCTGCTCCTCTGCCAGCATCACCCCCAACACAGGCCGCTCCAGCTTCTACCCCAGGGTGTGAACAGCTCAGCTCCATGTCAGCATGAGGCCAGCTGGTTGAGTGCTTTCCATTGCCCTTCTTGCTTCACAGCTGACCCTGACCACACAGGGGCTGAGGACACACCAACAGCCTTTACTGCTCTTTCCCTTCTTGCTGATCTGAGGCAGGAAACTCTCTGCTTTGTGGGGGTTGTCCCTCTGTGATGTGGTCAGGAGAGAGGTGGAGCTCAGAATTGTACACTGACTCCTCACCTTTTCCCATGCTGCTCCCTATTTCACTCTTCTGGCAAGTCACATCCTTCCCAGCACCATCACAGGCAGAGCTGAACCTGCTGCCAAAGATCAAAGAGGACAAGGAGATGACAGGCACCTTCATTATTTTAGGAGCTGAAAGGAATATTTACAGCTTCCTGAGTGAGGTTGTGCCTCTGAGGTGACATTCCAGCACTTTTAGCCTTGTTGCTGTCATCTTCCATGATTAAACTTGTTCGCTTTTGATCCTTTCATGCAATGGGATCAAAACAGAGCAGGTAAAGGTACAAACTCCAGACGTATTTAGTCAGCACTTTTCTCAGAGCCTTTCCTTTGCTACTGAGCTGGGGATGAACCAGATAAGCAGATCCTAAAGAGGCAACTAAATCGCAGGGGTAACTACTGTGTTTACATGTGAGTTGACAACCATCAGTGTGGAAATGCTAAAGGGAATCACAGAATCATAGAATGATAGGGGTTGGAAAGGACCTCCAGACATTGAGTCCAGCTCCACTGCCAAAGCAGGGTCACCCAGAGCAGGTTACACAGGAACACATCCAGATGGGCTTTAAAAGTCTCCAGAGGAGACTCCACAATCTCTCTGGGCAGTCTGTTCCAGGGCTCCAGCACCCTCACAACAAAGAAGTTTCTCCTCATGTTGAGGTGAAATCTCCTGGGTTACAGTTTGTGTCCATTGCCCCTTGTCCTATCACAGGACACCATTGACAAGAGCGTGGCCCCTTCTACATGACACCCACCCCTCAGATATCTATAGACATTAGTAAGATCCCCTCTGGGGCTGCTCTTCTCCAAGCTCAACAGCCCCAGGGCTCTCAGCCTTTGCTCCTCACAAAGATGCTCCAGTCCCTTCAGCACCCTCATACCCAACTCTATCTCTCTTAAAGAGGTGAACCCAGAACTGGATTCAGTACTCCAGATGTGGTCTTAACAGGGCAGAGTAGAGGGGAGGGACATCCTGCCTTGACCTGTTGACTACACTCTTCTTAATGCACTCAAAGAAACCATTTGTCTTCTTAGCCACAAGGGCACAGTGTTGTCCCAGTGAAACTTCAGAGAGGAGAGAAAGATGAAGCTGAAGGATGAGTAGAAAGCAGAGAGGTTTCCTATGGATGCAGGAAGGTGTTGAGCTCAGTAAGCAGCTCTGCAGCTAAAGGTATAAAAACTGTTCCAGAAATCTTCATAAATCTTCATTCTTCCAGTGACAAAGCTTTGCTGGGATTGCAGAAAGGCATCAAACTAACAGCTGACTTAAAAGGGTCTATTAAACCTGTGAGAAGATCTCCAGAGGGCTCTCCTTAAACTAAACTTGTTGATTGCCAAGTACTCCTCCACCAGGCATCCCAAAGGGGTGTACCCGCTGGGGCTGCATGGGCATCTCAGATTAGATTGAACATGATGTGTCTGATAAGGTGATTCAGATGATTGTTTGCCATGGTCTGCAAGGTTTTACCACCTTGCCTTGAGAGAAACACAGCAGGAAAAAGGTACAAATGCCCCAGGGCACAAGTGTTACAATGTAGAAGAAAGTAGATGGGGTGGGTGTAGGATATGACCTGATCTCTTCAGGTCCAGTGCAAGCAGTAGACATGAAAAGCCATCTGATAGGGTGTGGTGAGGGCACCACATGCCTAGAATTATGCCCCCAATATCAGCAAACTTGTCCCAACATGTTTTGGTAAATCTCCCCTTTCTACCCTCCTTTCAGGAGAGAAGGACAAAGGCCCAGGCGCCAACCTGTCTCCTAAGGGGTAAACAATCACATGCACCCATCACATGGCATGCTCGTGCTCTTTCCATCTAAGGGCATAATTCCAGCTTCATCCTTTCTATAGGTCGAAGCAGGTTGTTGACAAGTTTGCCCATTGGCCAGATCCAGCCTCGAGAAATCTGTAAGTACTACTCCATTTGTTTATGACCTTGCTCTCTCTTTTTGCTTTCTCTCACTTTGGTCGGGCCACGGAAGCTCGTAACCCCTAAGTCTTCTCACTCCCAATATGCAAGCATACTAGAAGCCTCTGCAACACGGAAAGGAGCCAGCTCACTGAGCTGCTCGAGGAACCCGCAAAGGAGATCCCTTCGCCTGAGCTACAGGAAGTCGGCATCATAAGCCCAGTCGAGAGGACTGAGGAAAAGCCCCAAGGGTAAGCTTTAGCCCAGAAGGGGAAGGACTAGCCCCAAGCCTGGCAGTCCAGATCTGCTGCAATCACAAGCAGCCACAAGCAGAAATGCATCTTGTGTGACCCCTGCCGTTTGTGGGAGAGAAAAGGAGCTGCCTACTGTCCCTCCACAGCCCTGTGCCAACAGGGTAATGCAACCCGGGATTTCCCCGAGAGAGAGAGAAAAATATCCTCTCTTTTGAGATCAAGTCGAAGACTGCATTGTCACCTTAAATGGGAGCAGCAGCCGAGAGATTCAGCATTATCAGCTCACTTCGAGCCGAGCCGAGGGGGAAGTGCTGCTTCACCGCTCCCCTCCCCCGAAACCCATCTCTGGGATCGGAGATGGCCAACCCCACCTACTGGGAACCGTCACCTCATCGCGTAAGACTGCTCTGCCGGACCAGACCTGCTGGGCTGACCCTCTGTTCAGGGAGCCACTCCAACCCTGCTAAGGGAAACCGCCAACCAGCAGAAAGCCTCGCCCTTCCTCAGCTGTGGGAGGAGAAAAAAAGCCTTGCCCCCACCCACAGAGACGGGAGGAGAAAGAAAGTCGCCGCCTGGATGGGACCAGCCCCAGGCAGCCAGGCAGCCAGCAATCAGCCAGCAGCAGCGAGCAGCCAGCATAACCCAGGAACTTGCCTTGCTACAAAGAAAGACATAATGTATCGTTCCATGTGTGCAACACTCAGTAACATTCTATTCAAAGTGCCTGCGCGTAGCCGCGTGATATTTCCAGATTAACTTGCCTCGTGATAACGTTGTAAATGTCTCTGTACATAGTTAACAGCCGCCAAGCATCTTGTCAAGTTCCATCTAGTAGACAAGCATCGGAACTGCACCTTTCATTCCCTTAATTAGAAATTGACTTTGTAAATATTATAATTGGGTAAAATTGTATGTACTGAACCATATATTTTTATAACCGTGCATTTGAATCGATATATATGAGGTGATTAATCGGTTATTCATGTTTTTAATAATTAATAAATAATAATTTTCATATTTCATATTTCATATTTCATAATTCATAATTCATAATTAATAACCATCATCCTTCATCCCTAATCACCACAACATAGGGCAGATAAGAGACGTCTCCAAGTGTATGACTCCATCACTTTTCTGGGTGATGTCTCCACTGAGGAAGGTGACCGTACAGATGAGCAGAAGCCAATCAACCAACACAGTGGGAAGCTGGGCAGAAGGTTTCTGCCTTGGCTTCTCAGCAAGGCAGAGATGTGTATGATCTTTCTGTTACAGCTGCACTCTGGTGGGAGTAAATTTTTCTCTGCAGGAGGAACTGAGACCAATATGCTCAAGAAATGAGCTATTGTCAGGCCACTCATGTGGTAGTGTCCAGAGCGTAGAATCACAGAATCATTTGGGTTGGAAAATCTGTCATGGTAGGGCCAAACGAGCCCAGCACAAAACCCAGACAGCCCCTGATGTGTCTAGACACGGTCCCCCTCTCCCCCTTCCTTCCTGCAGAAAGTTGGGGCAATGCAGGAAGAGGAACAAAGGGGACAGAACCAACTCTCCCTCTGGGGTAAGAGCAGGTGTGCTGGCCACTGCTCCCCCCTGACCAGGCCTTGTGTTTCTGCCTTTTATAGCCACAGCCTGGCAGAACCTCTTTCCATTGGGTAACTGTGTGCTGGCTTCAGTTGTCCTATTGGCCCAACTGAATCTCAGGCAAGGTGTATATACAGGCTGATTTCTAGTCACCTTGCCTTGCTTAAACCTTGCTTAAACCTTGCTTAAACCTTGCTTGAATTACCTTCTTGGACCCACCTTGCTTGAAGCTGCTTCGAGTTGCCCGGTTCCGAGCCTGGGATAAAGTCACGAGCCTACATGCTGCAAGCTAGAGAAATCTCAAGCTTAGGAGCCAGAGCCAAGCCTGCTTCCCCTTGCAACTAGAATTTTTCAGTGCCTCAGTTTACCCAGGAAGATGCAAGAGCCTGTGATGATAAGTGTGGAAAACCACCTGCTGGGCACTGAAGCCAGAGCAGCCCGAGGCCACGTGGCCTTCCTGCCAGCAGCCTGCTGTGCCTGGTGCACGAGAGCACCCCAAAGCCTCAACAGCTAATGCACAGCAGCAGCACTCCCCCTTGGGTGGAATCAGCTGTGAGTAATTAATTCATTGTCTCTTTGGCTTAACGGTTCTTGTCGAGTCTCTGCCTGTGCTCCAGCTCCTGGGGAGTCTCTTTCCCTGTTATTTCCAACAGGTTTGCATAAAATTGTTAAAAATGTTATAGTTGCCTAAATCCTGCACATTCCCACTGTAAATATGTGTTCTAACCCTACATCCAATCTATTTAATAAGTTTTGGGCAATTTTCCATGTTAATAAAAAGTTATTCATATTTTTATTAATATTTGCCATTATTGTTTATAAATTAAACAATTTTCATAACAAAAGCCCTTTCAGATCATGCAGTCCAACCATTCTCTAACTCTACCAAGTCTGCTGCTAAACCAGGTCCTTCAGCACCACACCTACACAACTTTTAAACACCTCCAGGGATGGGCTTTCAACCACCTCCCTGGGGAGCCTGTTCCAGTCTTTGAGAATACTTTTGGGGAAGAATTTTCTTCTAATGCCCAACCTAACCCTCCCCTGGCACAATTTAAGGCCATTTCCTCTCCTTCTATCACCTGAGACTAGGGAGAAAAGACCAAACCCCACTTCACTGCAGCTCACTCCTCTCAGGGAGCTGTAGCGAGCAATGAGGTCTCTACTCAGCCGACTCTTCTCCACACTAAACACCACGAGGTCCCTCAGCTGCTCTTCCCCTGTTCTCCAGATCCTTTCCCAGCTTTGCTGCCCGTCTCTGGACCTACTCAATGTCCTTCTTGGAGTGAGAGGCCCAATACTGAACCCAGGTGTGGTCCCACATCAAGTTCCCGATTGCTAACCCAGCTGACAAGCCTTGCCCTGGGAAACAGCAGCAGAGGAAGTCTCTGTGAGACCCTTGTCTGCAAACCTCAGGGAGGTCCTGGAGGGTGAGGGTTTCCTGACTCCAGGACACAATTTATTACAGAGAGGCATCTACATCTTTGTCATGCTCTCCATCCTGAGCTGAATGTGACTTGCAAATCATCCTCATTCCTTCCCCTTGTTGCCTCAGCAGATGTTTCCAGAGAGGCAATAAGGCAGTGAAAGGGAGAGCTGAAGCAGTTCATGATGTGACATTTGAAGAAACAAAAAAAGAAGGAAAACAAAAGAAATGGTTCTAAAGCTCTTAAAGCTCTTTCTTCAGCCAGCCACACATGATTACAGCATTTATCAGCCTCTGTCTAAACACTGAGCAGCTCCAGCTCATAAAGAGTGACACACACAGACCACAAAACTGGGGCTGCCAAATGACCCGAGCAGAAACAAAGCCCAGGGAGGGGATTGAGAACACAGCAGGAGGGTGAAGGGCTGCCTGGCAGTGGGTGTGACAGCCCTGCAGAAAAAGGGTCCTCCAGGAAACCACCAGCCCCAGCTCCTGCTGCAGGAGAGAGTTTCTCTAGAATCATAAAATCTCTGGAACCATAGAACCACAGAATGTTAGGGGTTGGAAGGGACCTGCAGAGATCATAGAGTCCACCCCCCCTCCCAGAGCAGGATCACCCAGGGCAGGTCACACAGGAACACATCCAGATGGACCTTGAAAGTCTCCAGAGAAGGAGACTCCACAACCTCTCTGGGCAGCTGTGGCAGTTTAGGCTGGGTGCCCCCTGCCACTGCCACATGAGATACACCTCTGGTGTCCTGGGTGCCCACCCACAGGGGTGGACACAGGAAACGACATATTTCTACCCATAAATCCTGCACCCTATAAGGCCATCTGCAAAGTCATTCTCTTTCTCTTTCTTCCCTCTCTGCTCCCACGGGAGATGTCCTCTCTTATCGGGTAATGCCGGGGGAGTATCCTCAAGGCCTCTTAGGCCTGACTAGGCCTAGTGCCAGGAGGAGAATGGAGGGGGGGGGGCAGTCTCAGACCTGGCCAGCCTGAGACTTGCCTAGCAGCGGGAGGGGGAAGAAAGAGCCCGGGGGGGTTTGGGTTTACCCTCAGGTGGGAAGAAGGGAAGGATTGGGAAGCTTTGGGAATTCTGTGAGGGGTTCTGTACGCTTTGGGATACTCTTTGTCACTATGCTTTGTAGCTTGTAGTTCTCTGTAGCTTCACCAATTGCTTTTCCATTTAAACTTTCCATCACTCTCCAATCCGTTTGTGTGAGTCTCATTCTTTTGTCCCTTTTGGGGCAAGAGACGATCTGTCTGGCCCCAAACCAGCACAGCAGCCTGCTCCAGGGCTCCAGCACCCTCACAACAAAGAACTTTCTCCTCATGTTGATGTGGAACTTCTTGGGTTCCACTTTGTGTCCATTGCCCGTTGTCATGGTAGAAGACATCATTGAAAAGAGATTGGCACATGATGCTTGCAGCAGGGAAGTTTTTGGTGTCTCTAACTCAAGAGTCTTCCTGGAGAATGTAAGAAGCTGGGGACAGATTTTTGAGCAGTTGCGACAGGACAAAGGAGTGATCGTTTGAAACTTGAAGAAGGACATTGAGACTGGAGAGAAGGGAGAAATGTGTGACACTGAGGATGGTGAGAACCTGTCCCAGGCTGCCCAGAGAGGTGGGAGCTGCCCCATGGCTGGCACCATTGCAGGTCGGCTTGTTTGGGGCTGTGAGCAACCTCCTGTGGGTGGGGATGTCCCTGCTTGCTGCAGGGGGTTGGACTGGATGAGCTTTGAAGGTCTCTTCCCACCCAAACCAGTCTGTGGTTCTCTGATTCTGTGCCTTGTCCTGTTGGCTACCCTTATATCAACAGCAAAGCAGGATCTGGATCCTCTGCTGTCTGCCCATCTGCATGGGTCAGTGCCTCAGCTCAGCCCGTGCTCCTGCAAATCAGAACATTCCTAACATGATCAAACTCCCAGCAGAAAGAAACCCCCACAGTTCTGGGACCAGGAGCACTGTGATTGTCATAGAATCAAAGAATCAACCAGGTTGGAAGAGACCTCCAAGATCATCCAGTCCAACCTATCACCCAGCCCTAAGCAATCAACCAGCCCATGGCACTAAGTGCCTCATCCAGTCTCCTCTTGAACGTCTCCAGCAAAGGCGACTCCACCACCTCCCTGGGCAGCACATCCCAATGGGCAATCACCCTCTCTGTGAAGAACTTCCTCCTAACATCCAGCGTAGACCTACCCTGGTACAACTGAGACTGTGTCCTCTTGTTCTGCTGCTGGTTGCCTGGGAGAAGAGTCCAACCCCCACCTGCCTACAACCTCCATTCAGGTAGTTGTAGACAGCAATGAGGTCTCCCCTGAGCCTCCTCTTCTCCAGGCTAAACACCCCCAGCTCCCTCAGCCTCTCCTTATAGGGTTTGTGTTCCAGGTCCTTCACCAGCCTCACTGCCCTTCTCTGGACACATTCAAGTCTCTCAATGTCCTTCCTAAACTGAGGAGCCCAGAACTGGACACAGTACTCAGTGTAGCCTGAGCAGTGCTGAGTACAGAGCAGAATAACCTCCCTTGTCGGGCTGGCCACACTATTGCTGATCCAGACCAGGATGCCATTGGCTCTCTTGGCCACCTGGGCACACTGCTGGCTCATGTTCAGCTACTATCAACCAGCACCCCCAGGTCCCTCTCTGCCTGGCTGCTCTCCAGCCACTCTGTCCCCAGCCTGTAGTGCTGCTTGGGGTTGTTGTGGCCAAACTGTAGAACTCTGCACTTAGCCTTGTTAAATCTCATCCCATTGGCCTCTACCCACCCATTGAGCCTGTCCAGGTCCCTCTGCAGGGCCCTACTGCCCTCCAACAGATCCACACCTGCTCCTAACGTGGTGTCATCTGCAAACATACTGATGATGGATTCAATTCCTTCATCTACATCATCAGTAAAGATACTGAACAGGATGGGGCCCAACACTGATCCCTGGGGGGCACCACCAGTGACTGGCTGCCATCTGGATGTGGCACCGTTCACCATCACTCTGTGTGATGGTTTGAAACTGTCTTTTTAATTTTCCCTTGCAAAGTTCAGAACAGAGAAAGTGAAAGAGTGTAAATAAGTCACTATTGGGTGTGAGAAAGCAAAATACTGATTGTTCTAAACACTTCCATTGGATAGATAGAAATGTTTAAGAACTATTACTCAAAACAAAGTAGGCACTCTGCACATTCTGCGTTCTGCATGGGGGCAGTTGCTGGGCTGTCTGGCTGCTGTTTCTTCTTCTCTTCTGGCTGAAGATAACACGTACTGACCTTGGCAGCTAAGTTAACAACTTTCTGCTCTAACTAACTCTGCTTTCTGTCCAAGGGGGGTCTGAGGGTGAAGCTCCTGGGAGAGGGAGGCCCCTTTGGGAGAGTCCCCTTGGGGGGAAGCAAAGAGAGATCGGTTGTGTTTTTCTGTTGATTGTATATATTTGTAAATGTTGTGAATTTTGTATATTTGTGTATATTCATTGCATTTCTCTGCTTGTAAATACAGCCTTCATTTGCTTCCAGACTGGGCTAGCCTGGTTACTTGTTGGTGGGGGGGGAATTTCAGCTCACACCGACACACTTTGGGCCCGGCCCTCCAGTCTGTTCTTGACCCATTTCAGAGTGAATCAGTCCAAACCACATGCTGCCAGCTTTGCCAGGAGCTTCTTGTGGCAAACAGTGTCAAAGGTTTTGCTGAAGTCCAGGCAGACTACATCCACAGCCTGCCCTGCATTCACCAGATGGGTAACCTGATCATAAAAGCAGATCAGGTTGGTCAGGCAGGACCTGTCCCTCCTGAATCCATGCTGGCTGGGCCTGATCCCCTGACCATCTTGTAGGTTCTGTGTGATTGTACTCAGGATGACCTGTTCCATAACCTTGCGTGGCATCGAGGTCAGGCTGACAGGTCTGGAATTTCCTGGTTCCTCTTTCAGGCCCTTTTTGTGGATGGGCATCACTCTATGTCACCCAGGTGTGCCCTGGCTTTTCCTTGTTACATGCCAAGGGTTGTCTTCACACCAGCTGGCCTGGACCAGAAGGGTCCATTCAGGCTGAGGCTGGAGGATTCAAAGCTGTCTGTCCTAGGCGGGCACCCCCAAGCCTGAGCTGCTCTCAGACCCTCAGCTATTTGACATCCAGCTCAGGCTGCTTCTGGCCCAACCATTGCTGCTCAAGAGACATCAAACCACTTCAGAGAAGTGTCCTGGTGACTTAAGGAACACCTTGCATAGCAGGGGTCAGCTCTCCTTCCCTCTGCCCAGCCAATCTTAGCTGTGAATTTCTATGGACATTTTCTGGGTGATATCTGAATTCTCAAGAAGTCCTTCATCAATTGCTGTCCCTCCTGGCCACCAACCATGGGCCCTCAGCACACAGCTTGGCAGCCTGGAGGCCTCTACCAGAATAAGCCCGGTGAAGGTGATTTTCTGGGGAGGATTTTGGCCTCATCCTAGAGATACCTGTCCAGCTGTGGTTTACCCCTCCTTATCCAGTAACTCACCCAATCCAGACTCACTTGAGACCTGCTTCCCACTTGCTGTGATGGCCTTTGAAGAATAGCAAATCCATTCATATTGCCCTTCTTTATTTGCCCTTCTTCCCAGCTTTTCCTGTACATCCCAGTACAGCAGCTGGGGTTACTGGCGGAGCTGTTCCAGAAATGAAATCAGCCTCACCCTAAAAGGTGCACTCCCTGTAATGAAGCTCCATCTGCTGCAGCACAAAGGAAACAGAAATAATGAGCAGAAATGTCTTCAGTGGTCACAGGCTTCGCTCCCTGAAGGCAGCTGTCGCTGGGAGCTGCTTTGCCTATTTTGAAGGAAAATGGGAAATGTTTTCTGCATGGTTTTGTGGGTTGAAGTCCAGAAATGCTGATAAAAGGCTGCGGAAAGTGGACCCAGCCTGAACCTGTGTTAGCAGTCAGGGCTGAAGAAGAGTCACACATCACATTTCTGCTGATGGGGGTACCCCTGAGACCTGCAGAAAGTGTGGTGAGACCTTCATGTGTATCTCTCTGGTGCTGTATGGAATTCAATGGTAAGTTTTGGGCAAGCCACCAAAGGAGTGCCAGAGGCTCTCCATGAACCCTTCTGCTTCCCAAGGAGAAGAGAAAGGGAAGACGGGAGAGAGACAGATAGGGTGGGAAAGAAACTGCCCCAGCTGGGATGGAGAGAAGAACAATGCCATGGAATAGAGACACAGAGACACAAACCAGTGTGGAACACAACCCCTGATGGCACTGATGGCACCGCTGCTGCTGGGGGCAGGCACTGGGCAAGTCCCAGCCTGGACTCAGCCGCAGATGGGAACCAGATTCAGGAGCTGAGTTCTGGAAGTGGATTCAGGAACACAGGGATAGGGATGGAAGGCAGAAGGGACAGAGTCCTGCTGGGACAGCAGCCAGGGAAGAAGAAGAGGCTTGACCCTGGGGATCCCTCAGCTTGTTCCTGAAGATGCCATCCATGGGCTGCAATCCTTTGGTGGGCAGTTGAGAGTCCCTTGTGCTGTCTGCTCCTCCCCGCAGGAGCCATCTCTGCCTTGCTCTCCCCCAAGGTGTGGCACAAGCTGTGGCAGTGCCCTTGGTGTGACCAGGAGCAAGACCAAGGCAGAGGCTTTCTGCAGCCCAGCCCTTGGCAGAGGCTGTCCCCATCAGCTGCTCCCTGCTAGCAGCAGCCCCTGGCTGTGCCAAGCTACCCTGAAGTGCCTCAGTGAGCAGAGGCTGAGCTGGACAGGGACAGCTCTGAGCAGGAGGGGTTCTGCTCAGGACAATGAGTTGTCCTCAAAGGTCATTTGGGAGACACCAGACAAGTGGGAAGTGGCTGAAAGTCAAGCAGAGACCACTTCCATGTGAGGGTTCAGGATTTCAGCCCTGACAATCAGTGCTCAGACCCAGCAGAGTAAAGGTAGCAACAAATGTTCATGTCCCTGTATTTTCTGGAACTGTTCCTTCCCACAAGCTCACCACACCCTCAATGCTCAACATTTCCATCACCCTAAATAGGACCTTTTCACCTGATACATCAGAGGCAGCACCTGGGTTAAAACTCTGAAGGGAAATTTCCCCTTTGATGGACCTGTTTGTTCAGACAGAAAGAACTGACTGGAACAGCTGCACAGAATCACTGAATTTTGGGGTTGGAAAACCCTTCTGAGATCACCCAGTCCAACCATCAGCCCAGCACCACCATGGCCATTAAACCATGGCCCCAAGTGCTGTGGCCACAGGTTTCTGGAACACCTCCAGGGATGGGGACTCCACTACCTCCCTGGGCAGCCTGTTCCAATGCCTGACCAAAAGGGGAATAAACCACCCACCACAAACCAGCTCCATATCCATCAGTCTCTCTCCATGATCCATCCATAACTGCAGTAGTTGAGCTGCACCAGAGGAGGGTCTGTAATAGAGAAGTTGCCTTGATCCAACTTGGGGTTGCCCAGACTTCATCTTTCCCCATCATCTGATGTCTGTCCTGGGCAGACCTGGGGGTTGCAGGATGTGCTGGCTCACTTGCTCTAATAAAGCTGCTCATTAAAGTGCACCCAGCTCTCTGCACACCCTGTAATGAGGCATCTAAAAACATGTATTCAGCTTTCTCCTCTGATTAGGTGCCTTTGATATGGAAAGGAGACACTCAGGTAACTAACACAACCATTAAGGCAACTGCTGGTTGGTTTTCTCTACTATATTACGATTTAGCTCCTGACACGATGTGTTCTGTGGCTCTTGAGGGACAGACACTTTCTGCCCTTCACCTACAGAACCAGCACACAGCTGGATCTCAGAGACAAGGCAATCTCAGCCCCTTGTGTGCTGGGAGAGGAGATGGCATGCTCATGCCTGCCTACCCATTCATCTTCACCAGAGCATCTTTTCATCACATCTGGTCTTTTCTGTATGTTAAAAGCTGCCATTGGGAGAAGTCTCCAGAGAAGGAGAAGCTGAGCTGCATGTGAGCGAGGCATGAGGAGAAGTGGCTCCTACTCTTAGTTAGTTAATCCTCCTTAGTTAATCACCTTGGGCTTTGCCCTTCCTCCATGAGCTTCCACATTCCTGCTCCAAATCCAGCTGGTGCAGTCTCTACATTTAGTGAAGCATTCAGATTTTAGCATTTGGCAGAGGGAAGATCAACATCCTAAGTCCAGAAGGTGGCAGAGGTAGGTGAGTTCAGGACAACGCTTACCCTTGTCTTAGGGAAAAAAGTTACTCTTGCAGCAGGGAAGAGAAATGAGTAATAGCTTCATGAGATTATCCATGCTGGGTTTTCAATGATCCACCCATCAACTTTGTAAAGGCAATAGGGAGACAGGCAACCTGTCTGGGCACTGACTTTTAAAAGGATTTATCTGACCATGCCACAGCAAAGGATCCAAGGATAAAGCAGGAGGGGCTCAGGATAAAACTTTGCAAGGGCTTTGTCTTCTGTCAGCATTTGACGACAGGCTGTGAGAGTTCGGGCTGTTCAGGCTGGAGAAGAAAAGGCTCCAGGGAGAACTTGGAGCAGCCTTCCAGTACCTGAAGGAGATATGGGAGAGCTGGAGAGGGACTTTTGACAAGGGCTGGGAGTGACATAAGAAGGGACAATGGCTTTGAGCTGGAGGGATGAGATTGAGACTGGAGATGAGGAAGAAATTCTTGACAGTAAGGGTGGGAAGACACTGGAACAGGTTACCCAGGGAGGCTGTGAATGTCCCCTCCCTGGAGGTGTTCAAGGCCAGGTTGGATGAAGCCTTGAGCAAGCTGGGCTGGTGGGAGGTGTCTGTGCCGATGGCAAGAGGTTGGAACTGGGTGAGCTTTAAAGTCCCTTCCAACCCAAACCATTCTGTGAATCTATGAATCTATGCATCTATGGATGGGATGGGATGGTGGTATGGTTTAGGGCTGGACATCTTGAAGAACCATAAAGTTGAGGTCCTCCAGGAGGACCAGAGAATCCAGGGCTCCACAGGAAATTGTAATCTTGTGTTATTTCATTCCCAGAATGCTTGCATCTCCTCTTTATAAATGAACAGCATAGGCTGTTCTTCGCTTTTCCTCTCTCTGTTCCCTTTCTGGTACAGGCTCCCTTATCTCCTGTTTGGTATGGAGGAGGACTTTGGCCTTGAGCAGCCTGCTAGCAGCCTGGGCAAAGCTAATTTATAGCTTAGCTGGAGTGGAAGGGGAGTGGGGATAGAGAGGTATGGGGGGGCATTGGAGGCTCTGGGTCTTTGAGGCTTTGTTGGGGGGAGGTTTTGGAGGCTTCAGCCTAATGAGGTTCTGTGGTAAGCCCACATTGGAGGACTGGGCTATGGATTTGTGTTTTATGTTTTTGCACTGTAGTATGTAGATGTGAATAGCATTCCCATTTAAAAGTTGTAATTCTTTCCGATCCAGTGTGGGGTGTTTTCTTTACTCCTTTGGGAAGGGGCAAAGAGCTTCTGTATCGCTCCTTAAAACCAAGACGGATGGATGAGATGGGATGGGATGGGAGGAAGGTGACATGCTGTCTTATTCAGAAAGGAAATGGTTGAAACTGCTCCTCTGCCAAGGCCCATCAGACCTGGAGGGATGTATGCAAAGCAGGACTCGAGAACTCCAGGTCTCTCCAGATGCTGTAGCTGTGTTTGGACTAGGGCTTGGTGAAGTGGTGCCAAGAGGTAGCTGTGCAAGCCAAGCTGCTTCCAGCAGAGAGAAAAGCTTGGCCTGGTCCTTGCATGGATGGCAGATGCGTGCCCAGTCACTGCTGAATCACACCCTCAACCCCTTCACAGTGCTCCTGGACCAGTACTGCAGTCCATGCTCTTAGGATCTCTGGATGAGAGTGGTTGCTCTTTGTGCCTTTTCAGGGGGCAGTGACTTGTGGTGGGTGATCATCCGTGGACTCGATGAGAGCCTCTGGTGGCCTGAGCCTTGTCAGGTGCTTCATTGATTGAGGAACAGCAAAAGGCACAACCCTGAGGTTCAACTGGCTCTTAAAGCAAAGCAGCTGCAGCACATTGAATCTGCTCCAGGCTGGAGGAAATGACAAAAAGAGAAGGTTTGCCAGGAAAGAATGCAAAACCACGTGGGGAAATGCATTTTCATGAAATGCAAATATGTTTCCCAGCATCTAGGAGGGAATTAAAAGCATAAATAAATGAAAACTGGGATCAAGCATTTGGCACCAGACTCGAAAATCTGTTTAAAGGAACCATCCTGCCTGAGGTAGCCTGCACAGTCCCCTGCCTATCCTGATGCCACCAAATTCACAGGACCTTGAAGCAGAGGAGCAAACACTGCTGATGGCTTTGCACTTTGTTGAATTTGTGGCCAGCATCATATTTCTGGGGTGTTGGGGGTGCAGAGCTGGAGGTGAGCCAGCAATGAGCTTTGCCAGCCCAGCCTCAGCCTGTCCTGGGCTGATCCCCAGCAGTGTGGGCAGCAGGGGCAGGGAGGGGATTCTGCCCCTCTGCTGTGCTCTGCTCAGACCTCCCCTGCAGTGCTGGGGCAGCTCTGGAGTCCTCAGCACAGATAGGGACCTGGTAGAGCAGGGCCAGAGGAGGCCACAGCAATGCTGGCAGGGCTGGAAGCCCTCTGCTGGGAGCCAGGCTGAGAGAGTTGGGCTTGAGCAGCCTGCAGAGGAGAAGGCTCCAGGGAGACCTTCTGGTGGCCTTGGAGTGCTTCAAGGCTGATCAGAGAGCTGAGGACAGAGTTTTGAGCAAGGTCTGTGGTGACAGGACAAAGGGGGAGGGTTTGGAACTCAGAGAGGGAGGTTGGTAGTGGAGACAAGGGAGGAATGTTTGTCCCTAAGGGTGGTGGAGAGCCTGTCCCAGGCTGGCCAGAGAGGTGGAAGCTGCCCCATGGCTGGCACCAATGCAGGCCAGGTTGTATGGGGCTGTGAGCAACCTGCTGTGGTTGGAGATGTCCCTGCTGGCTGCAGGGGTTGGAATGGAGGAGCTTTGAAGGTCCCTTCTCACCCAACCCATTCAATAATTCTATGATTCTGTGATTTAGGAAGACTCCATGAACCTTGGTTGAGTTGAGAGGACTCTTATGTTTGACTTTAAAAACTCTTTTAGGTAAATCTTGCAGACTCAAGCAGAGAGAGGAAGAGAGGAGGAGAAGTCAATGCATGTTCTTCCTCTCTCAGTTTGCCCACACACAGATCCTTCCAGCACTGCTGCAGGTTTCACAGCAGGCCTGCCCTGTGTCTTTGTGGTGTGTTATTAGCAGGTCTTTGTGTGGTTCCCCACCTCCATACCATTCCCAGAAGAGCTTGGCAGGCCCTGGAGATGACTCCATTTTGGAGTCATCATTTCTCTCTTCTGTGCATATTTAGGCTCTCTTCCTGGACAGAGGTTTGGCTCACACACTCTGGGAGGGAAGCAAGATGACCCCAGCCCCACCACTTGCTCCTGGCTCAACCTTACCAGCTGCCTGGCTGTCTGCAGTAGGTGGCATGGCAGGGGGTAGTGGGGGGAAGAATCCTCTCCTTCAGCCTTGCAGGACCCTGATACAAGCCAGTCTTAGCTGTGAATATCTATGGACATTTTCTGGGTGATATCTGAATTCTCAAGAAGTCCTCCATCAACTGCTGTCCCTCCTGGCCACCAGCCATAGGCCCTCAGCACACAGCTTGGCAGCCTTGGGGCCTCTACTAGAATAAGCCCGGTGAAGGTGATTTTCTGGGGAGGATTTTGGCCTCATCCTAGAGATACCTGTCCAGCTGCGATTTACCCTCCTTATCCAGTAACTCACCCAATCCAGACTCACTTGAGACCTGCTTCCCACTTGCTGTGATGGCCTTTGAAGAATAGCAAATCCATTCACATGGATTTTAACCAGGCATCTTCATTTTGCCCTTATGTAGAATCATAGAGTTTTTAGGGTTAGAAAAGCCCTCCAAGATCATCCAATTCAACCAGCAACCCAACACCACCATGGCCACTAAACCATGTCCCCACGAGCCATGGCCACACCTTTCTGGAACACCTCCATGGACTCCACCACCTCCCTGGGCAACCTCTTCCAATTCCTGACCACTCTTGCAGCAAAGAAACTTTTCTTCATCTCCAACTTAACCCTCCCCTGGCACAATTTCAGGTCATTTCTTCTCTTTCTGTCCTCCAAGACTAGGGAGCAGAGCCCAACCCCCACCTCACTGCAGCCTCCTCTCAGGGAACTGTAGAGAGCAATGGGGTCTCCCCTCAGCCTCCTCTTCCCTAGTTTCTCAGCTTTTCCTGTACATCCCACGATAGCATCTGGGGTTACTGCCAGAGCTGTTCCAACAATGAAAGCAGTCTCCCCTTCGTGCTTCTTTCTCTGGGTAGCTCCTGTGTAAATGTTTTGCCTCTTCTGCCCTGATTCAGCACTACTCCAGGTACATCAGGTACCTACGTGGAACATATAGACCTAAATAACTTTGCAATTGTGATTTTCCTGAGCAACATTATTCTCATTTAAAGCTACCCTGTGAGCATAAAAGTCTCTCATAATGATTTCCCTGTCAGCTGTTTCTTACCAAGACGTGTTTTCTTCCTTCCTAGAAATGCGTCATACCATGGGAATTATGTAAAGCTCCTGCTCTCCCTGGCTGTGAGTAGTGGCTTTTGTTCTATGTTGGTTTATATTTGGGCTTGATAATCACACTCATATTTTAAGTTTAACCAAGGCAAAATTTGTCTAACAAGGGCAGCAAACAAAGGCGAGGAGTTTAAGCTGAGCGAATGAATGGATCCTTTGGTTTCTTAATGCTTCCCTGCTTCCAACGATTCCTGGCCCCTTCCCTTCCCACACAGCACAAAAATGATTTGTAGGAGTTCTTCACCCTCACAACACAATAACATAGCAGGGCTCTGCTTGTTTCAGAGCAGCTATATCTGGTGCTGGGGAGCTCTTGTCCATTTCTTCTTTATTACAAAAGAAAATGAGCAGGAAGCCCAGCTCAGCACGGAACAGCCTGCAACCCTACCTGGCAAAGTCTCCTGTTAAACCAACACAGATCTCCACTCCTGAAGGGAGGAGATTTGCATGGTGACAGTGACCAGGGAGAGGAGAATTGCATTGTTCAATTTGGAGAAGGGAAGGCTCCAGGATGACCTTAGAGCAGCCTTCCAGTACCTGAAGGGGACCTACAGGCAGGCTGGGGAGGGACAGTTCAGAAGGGCTGTGGGGATACGATGAGAGGCAGTGGTTGGAAACTGGAACAGGGCAGAGTTAGGTTGGACATCAGGAGGAAGTTCTGCACAGTGAGGCTGGGGAGACACTGGAACAGGTTACCCAGGGAGGTGGTGGAGGCTCTGTCTCTGGAGACATTCAAGATCAGACTCTGTGGCCCTGAGGAGCCTGCTCTAATTAGAGGTGTCCCTGCTTCCTGCAGGAGGACTGGATAAGATGACCTTTGAGGGTCCCTTCCAACCTGATACAATCTGTGAATCTATGAATCTTCAGATGGAATCTCTTGGGTTCCAGTTTGTGCCTGCTGGTCTTTCTCTTGGGCACTACTGGGAAGAGAAGCCTGGAAGCCTGTGAGGGAAGGATGAGATATCTGAGGTTGTTCAGCCTCCAGAAAAGAAGGCTCAGGGCAGACTTTATTGCCATGGACCAGGACATGAAGGGAGGCCACCAGCAGCATGGAGACTCCCTTGGTACAAGGAGTCCCATGGCAAAGCCAAGGGCTGATGGGGACAAGGTACTGCTGGGCCTATTCCCATTGGGCTCCAGAGGAAAATGCTTCCCATGGGCACAGTTGGACACTGGAATCATCTCCCCAGGGAAGTGGTGGAGTCCCTACACTGGACAGTTTGAAAGCTCAGCTGGGCCAGCAGCAACTGGGCTGTGACCTGGAGAGGTTGGAGCAGAGGGTCCCTGGGGTTCCTTCCAAGCTGGCATTCTGTGATCCTGTGATCCTGTGATTCTGTGATCCTGCACCTGTGCTGTGTGTTTCTGCCCTGTTAGTGTACAAGAGGACACAGTTCTATGAGCTAATGTGAGCAGGAACAAAGCAAGGGCTGGCAAATGGCATCCTCCAGAACACGCCATTGCTACTGAGGGTGTTGGGATTTTATGTGTGGGCAGTAAGCGTTTTGCGGCACAGCAGAAGTGTTTTACCAGGTCTGCTGTAAAAAGGAAAATTCTCCAGCAAATCAGCCTGCATACTGCTTAAGTCACAAAATCCCTGCATGCTGGGGTTTGGAAGGCAGCTCCAGAGATCACCCAGTCCAATCCCCTTGCTCAAGCAGGGCACCCACAGGGCACTTGCCCAGGGTCACAATGGCCAGAGGGGTTTGGAAACTTTCCAGAGGAGACTCCACAACCTCTCTGGGCAGCCTGCTCCAGGCCTCCAGCACCCTCACAACAAACAACTTTCTCCTCCTGCTCAGATGCAACCTCCTGGGTTCCAGTTTGTGCCCATTGCCCTTTGTGCTGTCCCTGGGCACCGCTGAGCAGAGTCTGTCCACAGCCTCTTGCCCACCACAGCTCCTTTAGCTCTTGCTGAGCATTGCTGAGATGCCCTCTGGAGCTGCTCTTCTGCAGGCTCTCAGCCCCAGGGCTCTCAGCCTTTGCTCCTCACAGAGCTGCTCCAGGCCCCTCAGCAGCTTTGCAGCCTCCCCTGGATTCTCTCCAGTAGTTCCCTGTCCCTCTGGAACTGGGGAGCCCAGAACTGGACCCAGGGCTCCAGACGTGGCCTCACTGTGGTGGAGTAGAGAGGGAGCAGAACCTCCCATGACCTGCTGTCCACACTCTTCCTCATGCACCCCAGGACCCCATTGACTTTCCTGGCCTCAAGGGCACATTGGGGGCTCATGGGGAATTTGTCCCCCAGCACTCCCAGGTCCTTCTCTGCGTAGCTGCTCTCCAGCAGGTTCCTCCTCACCTGTCCTGCTGCAGGAGGTTGTTTCTCCCCTGGTGCAGGACCCTACACTTGCTCTGGTTGAAGTTCATGATATTCCCCTCCACCCAAGCATCCAGACTGTCCAAATCTCAGCAGCACAGCCTGACACTGTAAGATTAACATCTTTTCTCCCTCTCAGAGGAAAGGATATCCCTCTCCTTGCCCTTCTCTTACTACTTTGTACTTTTCCTGCTAAGCAAGTTCCATGCTGTCTCAAATGTCGTTACAGACCAACTGTCTGCTCCTGGCTATCACACCGATGACCTTCTCCCTGGAACAGACACTTTTTCACTGGGTGTCTTGCTCAATTACATCTCAGCTCAAGTAACATCCATATTTAATTATAAGAGGTGCTGTTAAATTCCTGTGCCCTCCTCAGCTTAGATGTCCTCTTCTGTATTGCTCACCCAATCATTAGACAGGCTCACTGGGGCTGGAGCTTGGCACCAAGAGGGTGAAACACAGCCTGAGTGGTTGAGGGTGGAAGCAGGTCCACTTCATGATTTGTTGTACTTTAGCATCTCAAAGATGTTAAAAGAACTCTCCACCTCCACAGCCACTTTTTCTGCCAGAAGGTACATTTAAGATCAGCAGACAAAAGGCACCAGAAATGCAAAGCATCATTAATATTTAAGTCAGATTTGCAGAAGTATGAATTCATGCATTGTAAAAATTAACTGGATAAAGATCCAGCTCCTGCAGCAAAGACCTCAAACCACTTTCACCACTTACTGCAGAAAGGCTCTCTCTAAGTCCTTCCCTCCCACAGAGAACCTCATGACATCAGTGTCACCAGAGCCTTGTTTGGGCTGATCTGGACATCACAAAACACATCTGGGTCAAAGTCCCAGCTGTGTCTCTTTGGATGTCACACCATGACCTCAGTACAGGATGGTTTCACTGCACTGTGTCAGGGAGCTGTGCTGTGTCTGCAGGGATTCCAACAGCCTCCCCTCCCCTGCAGGAAAGGGGAAAAGGAGGAGAATCACAGGCCCAGACAGCTCCAGCAGGCTGGGCACCAGTGAATCATAGAATCATAGAATCAAGAAGGCTGGAAGAGACCTCAAAGATCATCGAGTCCAACCTGTCACCCTACACCTCATGACTATCTAAACCATGGCACCAAGTGCCACGTCCAATCCCGTCTTGAACACCTCCAGGGATGGTGACTCCACCACCTCCCTGGGCAGCACATTCCAATGGCCAACCACTCTCTCTGTGAAGAACTTTCTCCTCACCTCCAGCCTAAACCTCCCCTGGCGCAGCTTGAGACTGTGTCCTCGTAGAATCATAGAATTTTTCAGGCTGGAAAAAGCGTCTAAGGTCATCCAACTGTCAACTCAACACCACCATGGCCACTAAACCATGGTCCCAGGTGCCATGGCCACACCTTTCTGGAACACCTTCAGGGAAGGGGACTCTACCACCTCCCTGGGCAGCCTGTTTCAGTCCCTGACCACTCTGTCAGCAAAGAAATTTTTTTTCTCCTCTCCAGCCTAACCCTCCTCTGGCACAATTTCAAGCTATTTCCTCTCCTTCTATCACCTGAGACTAGGGAGAAGAGACTAACCCCCACCTGACTGCAACCTCCTTTCAGGAAGCTGTAGAGAGCAATGAGGTCTCCCCTCAACCTCCTCTTCTCCAAGCTGAACACCCCCAGCTCCAGACTGCTCTCCAGAATCTTCCCCAGCCCTGTTCTCCAGACTCTTCCCCAGCTTTGTTGCCCTCCTCTGGACCTGCTCCAGCCCTCCTTGGAGTGAGAGGCCCAAGATCAAACCCAGTACTCAAGGTGTGGCCTCACCAGTACTCAGTACAAGCACACAACTGCTTTCCTACTCCTGCTGGTCACATCGTTTTTAATCCAATCTAGGATGCTGGTGGCCTTCTTGGCCATCTGAGTATGCTGGTGGCTCATGTTCAGCTGGCTGTCATCCAGCACCCTCAGGTCCTTTCAAACGACACTGCCCCCAAGCCTGGAGCACTGCATGGGTTTGCTGCTCCCACTTGATACCCCTGCTCAGCTAGAAGCCCACCAGAACTGCGAACCAACCACCAAGTCCCCAGGGAGCCAGCAGGGAGGCAGCTCCACTGGAAAGTCTGTCCCCAACTCTACTGCAAGAGTGCAATTCAATCTCTTCTTCTCTTCCTGGTAATTTGTTTCCGTGCAGAATAAATTGAATATGTAATTTCATTTTCTCAGAGCATTAACAACCTTGCAATTGTTGGGATTCACAATGAAGACAACAAACAAGTAATTATTGAGGGCTGATACTGCTGCTGAGAGCAGAATGCAATTGATTTGAATTCTCCTCAGCCCTGTTTACTCTCCCATTGCATTAGACATAATAAAGTGTTACAGTAGATTATGCTCCCCTCCACAGGAGTTCTTATCAGACACCACAAACTGCTGCCTCCTTACAGAATGTGCCTCTACACCATGATGCTCTTCACCCAGAACCCTCTGCTGCCAGCCTGGCTGCCTGCACATGGCAGAGACTCCTGCTGGATTTATCCTCATGTAGAAGATGAGAGCCACAGTGTCCATGGCTCTGCCAGAGCAAGCTGCCAGCTAAGGATGCACCTCCTCGAAACATACATTATAGAATCAGAAAATCTTGATAATCTTGAGAACTGTTATTGCATCTCCCAGGACATTGCCTCTCCTGATGGAAGAGTTCCCTTCAGGTTCATCTTTCTCCTATGGAGATCATAGAATCTTAGAATTGTTCAGGCTGGAAAAGTACTCCAAGATCCAGTCCAACCACCAACCCAACACCACCATGGCCACTAAATCACGGCCCCAAGTGCCATGGCCTCACATTTCACAGAACACCTCCAGGGACTGGGACTCCACCACCACCCTGGGCAGCCTCTTCCAGTCCTTGACCACTCTGGCAGCAAAGAAATTTTTCCTCTTCTCCAACCTAACCCTCCCCTGGCACAATTTCAGGTCATTTCCTCTGCTTCTATCACTTGAGACTAGAGAGCAGAGCCCATGCTCCACCTCACTGCAGCCTCCTTTAAGGGAGCTGTAGAGAGCAATGAGGTCTCCCCTCAGCCTCCTCTTCTCCACACTAAACAACCCCAAGTACCTCAGCTGCTTCTCATAAGACTTGCATTACTTGGAAAACTTGCCTTGGAAGCAAGGGTCTTTGCTGGGGAGGTGATCATGGCACCAAGACTGATAGAGTTCAAGGAGTATCTGGATGATCACAAAATCACAGAATTGTAGGGGTTGGAAGGGACCTCTGGAGATCATCAAGTCCACCCACCCCTGCTCTTAGTCATGGTTTGGTTGTATGTAGTCCTGCCGGAAGCAAGGAATTGTATTCAATGATCCTTATAGGTCACTTCCAACTTGAGATACTCTATGATTCTGTGAGTCTAAGATGCAGAGCCACTGGACACAGTCACAAAGACCTTGGAGCAAACGTTTGGCCCAGATTGTTTTCAGTGATTTCATAAAGTGGTCACCACAAGATTCACCTGATGAGAAATTTATTGTACAAGATGCAGTTTATGGACCATCCTTTAAAAGACAGGACATCTGGGTCCTGTTCCTTCTGCCTTGTCTCCCAGGGAAGGCAGGACTCCTAGTTTTGGTCCCTGGCTAAATTTGCTCTTTGGAAAGATGACTTTCATCTTTCTGTGCCTCATTGCTTCTGCATGTTGAGAAGAAGAAATCTTTCCCTTTCTCTCCATGTGGACAACTGATCAAAACTTCCATGGTCAGCCTATGCTGTCACTGATTTCCAACCACAGGGGAGTGTGGTGAGCAGAGCTTTCCACCATGGGAAGGAAGTTCTGATGGGTCGGAAAAGATCACTGCAACACTTGTGAAAGGATCAGAAAAACATGGAAGCGTGGGTGTGCAGGGACCACTGCAGGCCTGCACTGCAGCATCCCCCTCTCAGCAGGGAGGTCACCAGCCTTAGGTCAGGCCTGCCATGGATTTGGAAAGCTCCAAAGGATGGAGAGGAATGACTTTTCTCCACTAACTTTGAGTAAACCATTCCCACACTTCAGTACCCTTCTGGTGAAGATATTCCCTGGCTTCAATCTCAACCACGACTTCTTGTCCCCTCCTCATCTCCATCTGTCCTCTCTATAACCACCCACTGAGCAGTGTGGTACTGCTGATAGATCTCCCTAAGTTTCCCCTTCACAGGAAGGAGCCCAGCCCCCTCCTTGTCCAAGCAGTTCCCTGCTGAAGGGGAGCTGCTAAAACCAGAAGTAATGAAATCCCAGTGAAACAGAATCCCAGACTCCCAGCATGGTGGAGGTTGGGAGAGACCTCTGGAGTTCATCCAGTCCAAGCCCCTGCTCAAGCAGGACATCCACAGCATCTTACCCAGGGTCACAATGGCCAGAGGGGTTTGGAAGGCCTCCACACAAGGAGACTCCACAACCTCTCTGGGCAGCCTGCTCCACGCCTCCAGCACCCTCACAACAAACAACTTTCTTCTTCTGTTCAGATGGAACTTCCTGAGTTCCAGTTTATGCCTCTAGCCCCTTTTGCTGTCCCTGGGCACCACTGAGCAGAGTCTGGCCCCAGCCTCTTGCCCCCCACAGCTCCTTTAGCTCTTGCTGAGCATTGCTGAGATGCCCTCTGGGGCTGCTCTTCTGCAGGCTCTCAGCCCCAGGGCTCTCAGCCTTTGCTCCTCACAGAGCTGCTCCAGGCCCCTCAGCATCTCTGTAGCCTCCACTGGAATTTCTCCTCCTCTTGAGCTGTGGCCTCACGAGGGCAGAGTAGAGGAGACTACAACCACTACAAGACAAATGACACACATTATGCAGCAGTGACATCTGGTCTTTGGTCCTTAAGCAGAAGCTGGCAAGTTCAGGATATAGAGTTTGCCTCATGTCCACATCCTGCCTCCTGCCAGCTTCCCAGCCAGGTGAAGATATTCTAAACATTCCAAAGGATTCTCAGGAGTTTGTGCATGCAGCTTCAGAGATGTTTGTGCTCCTTCCTCAATCCACCAAAGACACTAAGCTCAAACCAGCTTATGGGTAAGAGTGAAGGGACACACCAACATGGATGATACAGTTGTGAGGGTTTACTATAGACCACCCAACCAGGGAGAATCTACTTATGAGGCCTTCTACAGGCAGCTGGAAGCAGCCTCCAGATCAATACTCTGGTGCTCATGGCCAACTTCAACCACTCAGATATTAGCTGGAAAGGTCACACAGCCAAGCACAAACGGTCCAAAAGGTTCCTGCAGTGCATTGATGACAACTTTCTCCTGCAAGTAGTTGAAGAACCAACAAGGAGAAGTGCAATACTGGTCCTGGTATTAACAAACAAAGGACTGGTTGTAGATGTCAAGGTTGGGGGGAATCTTGCTTGCAATGACCATGAGATGTTAGAGTTTAATACCAACAAAGAAGCAGGGGGTAAGTAAAATTTCAACCCTGGAATTTAAGAGGGCCAATTTTGCCCTCTTCAGGACTCTACTTAGAAGTATCCAGTGTTCTAGGGCTCTGGAAGGAAGGGGGCCCAAGAGACCTGGTTGATGTTCAAACATTACCTCCTCCAAGCTCAAGAGAAATGTATTCCCTTGAAAAAAAATCAAGCAAGGCAAGCAGAAGACCTGCATGGATAATCAAGGAACCCTTAGTAAAACTCAAAATGAAAAGGGAGGTTTACAATAGGTGGACAAAAGGACTGGTCAATTGGGAGGATCCCAGAGATACAGCCAGAGAATGCAGAGATGCAACAAGGAAAGCCAAGGCCCTCCTGGAACTGAATCTGACCAGAGGGGTGAAAGGAACAAGAAGGGTTTTTTCAAATCCATCAATGATAAAAGGAAGAGCAGGCAAAAGGTGAGCCCCTGCTGAATGAGAGGGGAGATACAGGAACTGATGATGCAGGGATGGCAGAGCTGCTGAATGCCTTCTTTGCCTCAGTCTTCGCTCCTAAGACCAGCCCTCAGGAACCTCAGTCTCTAGAAGCAAGGGAGCAGAACTTTATCAACAACCTGGATGAGGGCATTGAGAGTACCCTCAGCAATTACCTGATGATATCAAACTGGGGGAGTGTGGGGGGTGGTGGCTGACACCCCTCAGGCTGTGCAGCCATCCAGTGTGACCTGGACAGGCTGAGAGATGAGTGTAGGCAAACCTCATGAAGGTCAGTCAGGACAAGTGCAGGGTCCTGCATCTGGGGAGGAATAACAACAGGCACCAGTACAGGGTAGAGGCTGCTCTGCTGGAAAGCAGCCCCACGGAGAAAGATCTTGGAGTGCTGGTGGACAGCAAGATCTCCATGGAACAACAATGTGCTCTGGTGGCCAAGAAAGCCAATGGGATCCTGGGATGCATCAGGAAAGGTGTCCAGCAGGGCTAGGGAAGTTCTTCTACCTCTCTACTCTGCCCTGCTGAGACCACAGCTGCAATCCTGTGTCCAGTTTGGGGCTCCCCAGTTCAAGAAAGACAGAGACCTGCTGGAGAGAGTCCAACAGAGAGCCAGGAGGATGCTTAGGGGACTTGAGCATCTCCCTGGGAAGAGAGACTGAGAGCCCTGGGGCTGTTTAGTCTGGAGAAGAGAAGACAGTTGATGCTCTGCCTTAAATTAGAGCCTTATGTTCAGTGCAAAGCCCACCAGGTCTCAAAATAACCTTTCTGAGTCTAATTAATTATTAAAGAAAGCTGAAACTGCAAATGATCATTAAAGAAGGCATTGTCTCATCCTCATTATCTTTGCAGAGGCTTCTCTGGTCTTTCTGAGTTTGCTAAGAAAATTGCTCAAGTGCTGTCAGGTACCTAAGTAATTCCCCAATTAATATAACTAATGGCTACAAAGAGATGACTCCTTGCTTTAGTAAGCAATTGCAGCATGAAATAACCTCACTAAATTCACATATCAAGTTTCTCTGTCCCAAGGCTCAGATAAACAGATCTTGTTATACAAATATTCGGCTTTATTACAAAATAATCCCCAAGTTCACCTCTATGAAGAGGTTTCTGACTTGAGAAAGAATGCAGGTTGCCACGCTGAAGAAAGGACGTTATCATCTAACCAAGTGTGATGGTTTGAAACTGTCTTTTTAATTTTTCTTCTCAAAGTTCAAGCAGAGAAAGAGTGTAAATAAGTCACTATTGGGTGTAGGAAAGCAAAATAACGATTGTTCTAAACACTTCCATTGGATAGATAGAAATGTTTAAGAACTACTACTCTAAACAAAGTGGGCAGTCTGCAGTTTGCAGTCGGGGCAGTTGCTGGGCTGTCTGGCTGCTGCTTCTTCTCTTCTGGCTGAAGATAACACACTGACCTCGGCGAGCTAAATTAACAACTTTTCTGCTTTAGCTAACTCTGCTTTCTGCCTGGGTCTGGGGGGGAAGCCCCTGGAAGAGAGGCCCCTTGGGAAAGGTCCCCTTTGGGGGGAAGCAAAGGGAGCTTGGTTGTGCTTTTCTGTTGATTGTATATATTTGTGAATGTGGTGAATTTTGTATATTTGTACATATTCATTGCATTTCATCGTAGATTGTAGATCTGCTTGTAAATACAGCTTTCATTTGCTTCCAGACTGAGCTAGTCTGGTTGTTGTCAGTGTGGGGGGGAATTTCAGCTCACACTGACACACCAAGCAGCAAAACCAGCCCATGGAATGGCTTTGTATCTTCTTCAAAACATTTTCTTCCTGTGAATTCCCAGGTGAGAACTTGAGACAGCAAAGTCTTACTAAGAAATAAACCCACCTGAGAAAGGACATGCAGAACTTCTTGAGACAACAGCTGTGGGATTTTTGTGCAAGGGGAATTTTGCTCAGTAGGTTGTGAGGTGGGGATTCCGCCCCTCTGCTGTGCTCTGCTCAGACCCCCCCTGCAGTGCTGGGGCAGCTCTGGAGTCCTCAGCACAGACAGGGACCTGTTGGAGCAGGGCCAGAGGAGGCCACAGCAATGCTGGCAGCACTGGAAGCCAGGCTGAGAGAGTTGGGCTTGGGCAGCCTGCAGAGGAGAAGGCTCTAGGGAGACCTTCTGGTGGCCTTGGAGTGCTTCAAGGCTGATCAGAGAGCTGGGGACAGAGTTTTGAGCAGGGCCTGTGGTTTCAGGACAAGGGGGGAGGGTTTGGAACTCAGAAGAGGGAGATTGGTAGTGGAGACAAGGGAGGAATGTTTGTCCCTGAGGGTGGTGAGAGCCTGTCCCAGGCTGGCCAGAGAGGTGGGAGCTGCCCCATGGCTGGCACCAGTGCAGGTCAGGTTGTTTGGGGCTGCGAGCAACCTGCTGTGGTTGGGGATGTCCCTGCTGGCTGCAGGGGGTTGGACTGGAGGAGCTTTGAAGGTCCCTTCCCACCCAACCCATTCAATAATTCTATGGCTCTATAGAAATGGATGCTGTCACCTACTGTTTCCTCTGGGCATTTTCATGAGGAATTTCCTTCTTCTCATTTGCTTAACCATCACCTCAGTCCCCAATGTGTCATGGGAAGCAGGTCAAAGTAGAAAAGTGCACATAAAAGAGACACAGCAAACGACAGTGAGGGAAGAGCAAGGTGTAGAAGCAAAGGGTCCAGTCACAGCTGATCCTCTCCAGGAACATGGCAGATGATTGGAATAAATTCAAGTAAGGATTTGTCTTTTCATGAAGGTTAGTGGAGATACTTGAAGAAAGAGCAAAAGAGAATGGTGGTACTTGAAGAGTAGCATGAAAGAGAAATGGCATGTGAGCAGGTAGAAAGATTGCAAAGAGTGGACTCCAGAATGAGTCTCAATTTTGTGGAGTTCTGATTTTGAGAGAATTACAATGAGCGTCTAACTCTGGAAAACATTTTAGCAACACTACAGCAGTTTCCTGGCTGCAAGACACTGTCAGATCATCTGAAGGACTTTGGGAGGGAAAGGTCATGAAGCTCCAGGTGACTGAGTTATCAAAATGCAAGGAGTGTGCTGAGGAAAATCAAAAGAGCATATTCCAAGGACTGGACAGCAACTAACAATTAGAGATGCCTGCAAGAAGCTGAAGAAAGGATTGTGTATCATCTTTGGTAAATAACATCACAGGCAGTGTCAGCTGCTGGAGAGAGGCAGAAGAGTTGCAAAAAACCCACAGTCTTTTACAAAAGCCTAAAGGAATAAAAATAATAAAGCAGAAAGAAATCTAAAAGGATGAAGGAAGGAACAAAATCACAGGCAGGAACCTTTCAAGCTCTGACTGTACACAGAACCCAGGTCACGGCGCTGTGCAGGACTGAAAGCTCTGTTTTTCAGTTCAGCACTGACTAGGATGTAACATTTCCCACTGCATAGAAATATAGAATCACAGAATTATTAAGTCTGGAAAAGCCCTCTAAGATCAAGTCCAACCATCAACATGATACCAGCATGGCCACTAAACCATGGACCCAAGTGCCATGGCCACATGGTTCTTGAACACCTCCAGGGATGGGGACTCAACCACTTTCCTGGGGAGCCTGTTCCAGGCCTCAACAGCCCTTTTCAGGGGAGAAATTTTTTGTCATGTCCAACCTAAACCAACCCTGGGGCAGCTTAATGCTTTCCTCCTTCTATCACCTGAGACTAGTGAGCAGAGCCCAACCTCCACCTCACTGCAACCTCCTCTCAGGGAGCTATAGAGACCAATGAGGTCTCCCCTCAGCCTCCTCTTCTCCAAACATCCCAGGTCCCTCAGCTGCTCTTCCCCAGCCCTGTTCTCCAGACGCTTCCCCAGCTTTGTTGCCCTTCCCTGACCTGCTCCAGCCCCTCAATGTCCTTCTTGGAATGAGTGGCACAAAACTGATCCCAGGAGTCAATGTGTGGCCTCACCAGTGCCCAGTACAGGGACACAATCCCATGGTCCAGCTGCCCACACCATTGCTGCTCCAGGCCAGGCTGCTGGTGCCCTTCTTGCCCACCTGGGCACTGCTGGCTCATCTTCAGCTGCTGTCACCCAGCACCCCCAGGTCCTTTTCTGCTGGACAGTTTCCAGCCACTCTGCCCCACTCTGGAGCATTCATGGGGTTGTTGTGCCCCAAGTGCAGGACCCAGCACTTGGCTTTGTTGAACTTCATATAGTTGACCTCAGCCCATCCATCCATCCATCCATCTTAAAGTGCAAAAACCATGACTCAGAGACCCTAACCAGACTGAAGACATCTGAAATTCAGAGCAGACAGTGAGAGAACCACTCCTAGCATGAGACTCTATAAGCTGACTTAGAGTCAAAACAAAACCTCAGGAGGATAATTTGAAAACTGTTTTGGGAGGCAGAATGCTCATTTCAGGGCTGAGAATGTTTCTTCTCCAGAGAGTGGGATTGGTGTCACCTGGGTGTAGAAAACAACATCTGAGCTAGTCACCCTCAACTTGCTTGACAGCCAGGAGAGGGAAGAGACACTTCTAGAGCATGATTCATCTGCCCCAACATAGCTGCCTACCTAAGGAAGAGATGAATGTACATTAAAATACCTAGAGCTCCTGTCAGCTATAAAGGGAATGTTAACTAGCTCAGAAGTAAATATTTGCATTGAAGACATCTAAATCTGTTGGACACATCCTGCCCTGGGTCACTCAGACAGAATTTATACTGCTAAGGACATAACCTCACCAAGGAAGAAAGAAAACAGAGAGATTAAGAGAAAGCAGAACTGAGGACAAATATTATCATGATAAAAGAGAAGCTGAACTCCTGAGAACAAGGCAAATACTACAAAGGAACTGCAAAAGGAATTTTGATACTGCTAGAAACCAGGTAGAAAGAAAACCATTATAGAAACACATAATGGTTTGAGTTGGAAGGGACCTGAAAGCTCATCCAGTTCCAACCTTTTCAGGGTGGTGAGACACTGGAACAGGTTACCCAGGGAGGTGGTGGAAGTCCCATCCCTGGAGGTTTTTAAGGCCAGGCCGGATGGGGCTCTGAGCAACCTGATCTCATGGAATCATATAATCATAGAATCAACCAGGTTGGAAAAGACCTCCATCAGAGATCCTCCATTCCAGCCTATCACCCAGCCCTATCCAATCATCCAGACCATGGCACTAAGTACCTCATTCAGTCTTCTCTTGAACATCTCCAGGGATGGCAACTCCACCACCTCCCTGGGCAGCCCATTTCAATGGCAAATCTCTCTCTGTGAAGAACTTCCTCCTAACATCCAGCCTAGACCTCCCCTGGCACAGCTTGAGACTGTGTCCCCTCCTTCTGCTGCTGGTTGCCTGGGAGAAAAGCCCAACCCCCACCTGGCTACAACCTCCCTTCAGGTAGTTGTAGAGAGCAATGAGGTCTCCCCTGAGCCTCCTCTTCTCCAGGCTAAACACCCCCAGCTCCCTCAGCCTCTCCTCACAGGGCTGTGCTCCAGACTCCTCCCCAGCCTCACTGCCCTTCTCTGGACACATTCAAGTCTCTCAATGTCCTTCCTAAACTGAGGAGCCCAGAACTGGACACAGGGCTCAAGGTGTGGCCTGAGCAGTGCTGAGCACAGGGCAGAATAACCTCCCTTGTCCTGCTGGCCACACCATTCCTGATGCAGGCCAGGATGCCATTGGCTCTCCTGGCCACCTGGGCACACTGCTGGCTCATGTTCAGCTACTATCAACCAGCACCCCCAGGACCCTCTCTCTCTGGTTGCTCTCCAGCCACTCTGTCCCCAGCCTGTAGTGCTGCTTGGGGTTGTTGTGGCCAAAGTGTAGAACCCTGCCCTTAGTCTTGTTAAATCTCATCCCATTGGCCTCTGCCCACCCACCCAGCCTGGCAAGGTCCCTCTGCAGGGCCCTCCTACCTCCAAGAGATCCACACCTGCTCCTAACGTGCTGTCATCTGCAAACTTACTGATGATGGACTCAATCTCCTTGTACAGATAAAGATCTGGCTGCTGCCTGTTCATCCAGATGCCTTCCTAAGATGAAAAGCTCATCCTGCTGGAGACACAAGACACTTTCCTAGTGAGGTCAGAGATAGTAAAGCCAACACATAAACCAAACCCAGCAGAAATGGAAAGGGGCAGCACCCAACAGGTTTCCCAAGGCCATGAAAGCCCAGGTCTATATTTTCATGATCACTCACAGAAGAATTGAAGTCAGGGAAATTGGATGTGGCCAGAAGACAAGGACCTGCTGAGAGCATGCCAGGTTGTGCAGCTGGTAAATAAGGGACTGGAAATGAATGGTCCAGGATTGCCTGCTACAAAAGACCGGTTGAAGAAGAGGGTGGGCTGGCCTTCTGGAGTGTTTCCACTCACAACCACTTAGTATATTCACTGGGCAAGGTCAAAAGCCCAGGTGTGCCTTGTCTGTCCTCCCCACTGCTCTCAAACTGCATCCAGCTAGCATGTGGAGGACCTTCCCTCTGGCCCAGTAAGCACCAATTATCCCATGGAAAGAGATGGCTGGAGAATGCTGCTACCTGAGGCCTTCTCAAGGTTAGACCCCAACAAGGACATGAACCCAGGTCTCACTCTCTTCAGATAAAAGCCTCAGTGTCTGCCATCATGCCTGTGGTCATGTTTGATGGCTCTCCTGTTCAGGTGAAAGGTGTTGTAAATACCAAGATAGTAAGGCAGGAATTCCATCAGCTTCCTCCATCAGCTCTTGACAGGGCTTTTCTCACCAGGTACATGTATGGCAGGAGGAATTCAGGCATCTCTGGGATTGCTCCAGATGTAGTCTCCAGGGGCTCAAAGGAGGATGGAAGAATGCTACTTAGTTTAGGTGTCTATATGCCATGTGCCTGGTGCCATGTGCCACACCTGATCCCTAAGTTTAGATGCCCACATGCTATGTGAACTCTGCCTTTAGCTTACTAATGCTGATTTACACCAGTGGAAGGGTGGAAAACCAAGCCTGGTGGCCTGGGAGCTTGGCAATGAATAGAGAGCACGTGTGAAATTCAGCAAGGGCAAGTGTAGGGTACTGCACCTAGGGCTGACCTGCTGGAAAGCAGCTCTGTGGAAAAAGACCTGGGAGCCATGGTAGACAACAGGATGACCGTGAGGCAGCAATGTGTCCTTGTGGCCCAGAAACCCAATGGTCCCCTGGGGTGTGTTAAGAAGATTGTGCTCAACAGGTCAAGGGAGGTTCTTCTCCCACTCTGCTCTGTCCTGGTGGGGCCTCATGTGCAGTACTGTGCCCAGTTCTGGGCTCCCCAGTTCAAGAGAGGTGGGGAACTGCTTGAAAGGGTACAGCAAAGGGCTACAAAGATGATGAGGGAACTCAAACATCTCTCTTATAAAGAAAGGCTGAAGGACTTGGGGCTTCTTAGCCTGGAGAATTCAGAGGGGGGATCTCGTTCATGGTTTCAGGATGATGGGAGCAGGCTTTTTTCAGTGATACCCAGTGATAGGAGAAGAGGCAATGGGCACAAACTGGAGCATAGAAAGTTCCATCTAAACGTGAGAAGGAACTTCTTTACTTTGAGAGTGGTGGAACACTGGAACTGGCTGCCTAGAAAGATTGTGGATTCTCCAACTCTAGAGTCATTCAAAGCCCAGCTTGGTGCTGTCCGGTGCAACATGTTCTAGGTGAACCTGCTCTGGCAGGAGGGTTGGACTGGATCACAGTTTCACAGTACATTAGAGGTTGGAAGGGACCTCAAGAGATCATTGGGTCCAACCCCCCTGCCAAAGCAGCATCACTTAGGGTAGTCCGCACAGGAATGCATCCAGGTGGGGTTGGAAAGTCTCCAGAGAAGGAGACTCCACAACCCCCCTGGGCAGCCTGCTCCAGGACTCTGTCAACCTCACTATAAAGAAGTTTCTTCTCACGTTGAGGTGAAATGTTCTATGTTCAAGTTTGAACCTGTTGCTTCTTATCTTACTAGTGCACACCACTGAAAAGAGCTTGGCCCTCTCTACTTGACACCCACCCATCAGATATTTGTTCACATTGATGAGATCCCCTCTCAGTCTTCTCTTCTCCAGAGTAAACAGCCCCAGGGATTTCAGTCACTCTTCCTAGGGGAGATGCGCAGGTCCCCTAATCATCCTTGTGGCTCTCTGTTGGATGATCTCCAGAGGTTCCTTCCAACCTCTACTATTCTGTGATTCTGTGAAAAGCCAGTGGGTTAGAGATAGGTGGCCATTGCCTATCGTCCTCCAGCCTGCAAGTGCAAGAGATTCTCTCCTGACTTTAGCTTTCAGGACAGGAAACCATCCTAGACAAAAGATACCTGCAGCTCTCAAAGGTGAGCTGAACTGTCTGGAGTCCAAGCCTATGACAGAAATTATGATCTCACCCTGGGTTATATTGGCTCCACCAGAGTAAGTGCCAGAGACAGGAACAGACAGAAATTACGGGTCCCAGCAGTAGAAGGGCTGCTGAGTGTGCATGGTCTGAACAATGGTGTGAGGTCCAGACAGGCTTGGGGAATACTTCACCTGGCTGCCTCTTGCTTCATTGGGGAAACAAAAGAGATACAGATGATGGGTATAAATTTTAAAGCAATTCTGCTTGAACCTCCTTTTGAATTGAGAAGAGAATCCTTCATAAAAATGGGTTGAGAAATTCTGCCTCTGAAGCCATCCATCTTTTAAGAGGACATTCTGACAGCAGCTGAGTCAATACAATGTCCATTGTTGATCTGAGTGTGTTCACCCAAGGCTGACATGACATTTCTTTTGTTGACAGAGCTCATACCTCACAGTGACCTGGCCTTCATAATTCCCTACCACAGCTTCAGCAGCTGCACAGGAGAACGTGCTCCACTTACCTGTTCCATTTCTTCAAGGTCTGATTCCTAGACATTCCTTTCTCCAGCTAAGGGCAGCATTTCTCAGTCCATTCTGGAGTTCAGCTGGAGAATGATTTACCCTGGAGAAGATTCTTCAAAAGCCAATGCAGCTAAGTTCCCCAGGGTACTGGAGCAGCTGATTTAATTTCAGAGGCAGATATATAATAATGAAATTATTGATCACCTTTCATCCCAATGAGTTCTTCTTAAAAGCTAGACTTTGGCAGACAGCTCTACAGGTGGATCTGGATGAGCAACATAGGCAGGACTTCATGCACCAGGCATTGCTGGGCAGAAACATGATAGCTAATTTGAACATTTTGTCATATCCAATTCCAAATCTCACATAGATTGCTGGGATGAGGGTTCAAGCAGAAAACTCTGCTCCTTCAGCATGATGGGATCTTCTTCACTGAGAGCAAACCTTATTTGTGCAAGAAATTCAGCTGTCCTGCAAGTCCAGTCTGGAACAAACCCTGAACTGTGGCTCAGGAGGTCGGGAAAGTGCTCTGGGAAGGTATGACTTCATCTTGGTCCTGTCCTTGTGACTTAGACACTGTCTGCAGATGCCTGTAAGGGTCAGCATGCTGGGCTGGATGGATCACTGGTATCACCTGACACTGCCTGTATTATCATCTTGTGCTGGGGCACACCCATCCTGGATGGGGCTGAGAAGAACCCAGCCCCAGGTGGACAAAAGAAATTTAATCTGGGGAGGGCTTGGCCCCTCCCCTGCTGGGAGAAGGTGGTCCCCTGACTCAGAGGTGGTCTATTCCACTTCCCCTTCCTGTCCAGCAAGCCTATAAAAAGGGGGGACATCTTGCTGCTCTTCCCTTTTTCCTGCCTCGTCTGCTCGAGAGGACTTCCTGCTGCTGTTGCTGTCTCCTGCCCCGGACCACGTGGCTGGGGCCCTTTCTCTCTCTCAACTGAATCCACCGACATCCAGGGGAACACAAGGCCATCCAGGCTTGGGTTTGTATATTTTTCTTCCCACTTACCCTCATCCCTCACCTCTGTGAACGCCCCCCCCCCTCCCCCCTCCCTTACTGATATATATATATATATATATATGTAAAAAAAAATTTTTTTCTTTCCCTTTTGCGAAAAAAGAAAAAAAATTTACTCCTCCTACTTCCACACCGACTTCAGAATATTTCTTTCACGAGTTTTTTTTTTTTCTTCTCTCTCTCCACCCTGCCGAGAAAAAAGGGAGAAGGGCTGGGGGAGGAATTTATATCTATTATCATTTGAGCTCCTAAACTCAGAGCTCAAACTACCACACATCTTCTCCAGGTATCAATCAGTGTGAACACAGCTGTGAGCACAAATACTGTTGTAGAGGTTGTTCCTGTGCGAGCTGGGAGTATTCATCCTGGAGAAAAGGAGGATAAGAAGAGACCTTCTGGCTCTCTACAACTCCCTGAAAGGAGGCTGGAGCCAGGTGGGGGTTGGTCTCTTCTCCCATGGAACAAAACAAGAGGAAATGGCCTCAAGTTGCACAAAGAGAGGTTTAGATTAGGCATAAGGAAAAAATTCTTCCCCAAAATGGTTGTGAAGCCCTGGCCCAGGCTGCCCAGGGCAGTGGTGGAGTCCCCATCCCTGCATGGATTTCAAAGCTGTGTAGATGTGATGTTGAGGGCCATGGCTTAGTGGTGACCTGGCAGTGCTGGGTTCATGACTAGACTCAAGGATCTGAAAGGTCTTTTCCAACCAAATAGTTCTATGGTTCTCTATTTGGGATCCTGCTGCATCATCCTGGGAGAGCTGCCATTTTTGCCTTTGATGGGGAGTTTCTGCTCTCCTGAGCTTGCAAGATAGGTAGAGAAAAACCCTGAATTGTGATTTCCATAGCAGAGATGGAGAGGTGAGAGAAACCCATGAAGAGGATCTGACCAGCCTTGGGCAACTGCCCTCCAGTGTGCCCCAGGCACTTTGCCCCACAGAGGCTGACAGGCCTGCAGAGGCTGGGGAACCCTCATGCTGACTATGTCTCACTCTGCCTCACCTCCTGGGGATGAGCTGTTCTCTGAACAGAGTCACAGAGCTGCACAGTGGATTTGGTTGGAAAAGCACATCCAGATCACCCAGTCCAACCATTCACTAACTCTGACAAGTTTGCTGCCAAACTATGTCCCTCAGCACCACATCTCTGCATTTTCTAGATACCTCCAGGGGTGGGGATTCAATCACCCTCCTGGGCAGCCTGCTACAGTCTTTGAGAAACCTTTCAGGGAAGACTTTTCTTCTAATATCAAATCTAAACCTCCCCTAGTGCAACTTGAGACCATTTACTCTTGTCCAAAATTTCCTCTTGTCCTATGCATTTTCCATCCATGTGTAGCCCTGTTTAGTGGAGAGATGGGAGCTGAAGTCCATCTGCTAGGCTGCAGCTGAACAAGGAGTTTTCTATGGTTCTACTGATGTGGACCTTCTGAGGAAGTCAAATACCACCATCCTCAAACCTGGACTCCCTCTTGTTCCCTACCACTACCCACCACAAGGTGTTACATGAGTTACAACATGAAAATGCATCAAATCCAGACCTGACTGGGGAGCAGCAGCCAGGAACTCTAGTCTTGTCCTTTGGCACCACTTTTTTTCAGTGGTGCCCAGTGACAGGACTACCGGCCACAAACTGGAACATAGGAAGTTCCATCTAAACATGCAGAGAAACTTCTTTACTTTGAGGGTGCCAGAGCCCTGGAGTAGGCTGCACAGAGGGGTGGTGGAGTTCTCTGAGTCATTCAAAACCTGCCTGGACAACATCCTGTGCAGCTGCTCTAGGAGAACCAGCTCTGGCAGATCTCCAGAGGTCTCTTTCAGCCCTTCTCATTCTGTGATTCTGTTTGACACTGCTCTCAATAGCCATGAGCTGACACACAGTCAAGCTGTCTCTGCAAGAAAAGTGACTACAGTGAGATTGTCCTGCTGCAAGACCTGCTCTAAGATCCATGGTCATCCCACACACACGGTCTATCTTGGCTAGTGCCAGGCTGACACCTTGTGTCCTCTCCATTTCATCCCTATCTCAGGTCACAGCCACTGCTCCCTTTCCTGGTGGAGCACAAGGGAAAAAAATCTCCACCACATCAGCGCCCTGCTGCTCCTTGCCTCATAAAGTTGTATTAAAGACTTACAAGGGATTTTCTGCACAGCTGGCCAAGCAATGCCCTGCACAGCACATCTCCAGCTCTTGAAATATTCATAAGGCTGCCTAATTGAATTTCCTCTACGACTGAATCAGTTCTTTTCCCACGTCCTGCAAGAAAGGTACAGATGAAGTGTAAAGCTGGTATAGCACACTAAGAAAGCTCTTCCCCTCTGCTTAGCAGCTGAGCAAAATCACCCCTGCTGAGATCAGGCTTTCATTTTTCTTTCCAGACAGTCTGAAAGTCACAGATCTGTAGAATAATTCATGTCAGGATGGACTGCCAGAAGTCTCCAGTCCAAACCCTGTTCAAAGAAGGGATACCATCAAAGACAGACTGACTTGCTCAGAGCTGCAGTAGGGCTTCAAGTATTCAAAGATGAAGACAACACCTTTCCCTGTGCCCTTGCTCCAGGGCTGAGACTCCTTCGTTTTGAAATGTTTGTTTTCCCCTACATTTATTGAGACTCCTCTTTGCTGTGTCTGTTGCCTCTTGTCCTCTTGCAATGCATCGCCACCAAGAGCTAGGCTCCAGCTCCACTATAACCTCCCTCATGCAATTGGCAGCAGTATCTCTTTCATCCTTCCCTTGTTCACACCAAGTTTACACACCAAGCTTACTCAGTCTTCCCCTGCATCCGAGCACATCCATCCTGTGCCTCAGCCCCTGAAATTGATGCAGCACATGAGATGCAATCTCACAACTGCTGAATAGAAACAAATCATAGAATTGTAGAATAGGGTTGGAAAAGCCCATTGAGTGCAACCATCAGCCTAACACCACTGTGGCCATTAAACCATATCCCCAGGTGCCATGGCCACATGCTTCTTGAACACCTCCAGGGATGAGGACTTCACCTGACCACTCCTGCAGCAAAGAAATTTTTTCTGATCTCTAACCTAACCCTCCCCTGGCACAATTTCAGGTCATTTCCTCTTCTTCTATCACCTAGTGCTAGGGAGAAGAGACCAACCTCTACCTCATGGCAGTCTCCTTTCAGGTGTCCTTTCTCTTTTCCAGAGTAAACACCCCCAGTTCCCTTAGCCATTCCTCACAGGACTTGACCTCTAGACCCTTTGCCAGCTCTGTGGCTCTTCTAAGTTGCTCTTCATCACCTCCCTCAACCTGCTCACTGCACTCCTGCTAGCCCAGTAGGAGACATACTGGCAACTCATGTTGACCTTGCTGTCCTTCAGGAGTTAACATTTGACATGCTGCCCCTAATACGGAATTATTGAAGACCTGATTTTCTGGTGAATGAAGAAAAAACAAAAAGCAATAGGCTGAAATAAATCGATGGCAGATGGTGAGAGAGCAGACAGGAGAGCAGGTGAAATGCTGAGTAGCTGCCTCAGCCTCCTTTGCTACTTACATGCTGTTTCTTGGAGGATTTGAATGTTCTAGAGAAGTTATTCTGCACTGATGTCTTAGACTCTGAGGCTGGCCATGGAAGTTGCCATGTTTTACCCTTGGCAGGAGCTAATATCTAACTGCATAGCAGGAGGAAGATAGAAGGAACCCAGTGACCTCAGCATTTGGGTCACAAGACCTTGAAGAGTCTGAGCTATTGAGTGGTAGACATAAGGGATGGGAGAAGATGAAGGAGCAAGGTGACACAAGGCTTCACGGAGTCCTGGGTTCAGATTCAGAGAAAGTTTTGCATGTGGAGCCCAGAGCAGAAGAGCTTCTGCTACCTGGTTGGGTAGTGTTTCATGCCCTGAAAATCTCTAGGGAGTTGGCTTTCAGTGAGGATGAATTGTGGTCCCAGCTTGGTCTTTAGTCACCAGGAAGAAAGTTTTCTCTTCCCTTTTGAGCTGAGCTATTCCATTCAGGGCTCCTGCTGGGAACCAAGTGGTCACCCACTGCAGGATCCACTGCCATGTATCCTGAGGATTATGGCACAGAGCTAGAGTGTCTATAATCAGTATCAGAGCATATCAGAGATTCGAAGGGACCTCAAGAAATCATCAGGTCCAACCCCCCTGCCAAAGCAGCATCACTTAGGGTAGTCTGCACAGGAACGCATCCAGGTGGGGTTGGAAAGGCTCCAGAGAAGGAGACTCCACAACCCCCTGGGCAGCCTGCTCCAGGGCTCTGTCACCCTCACTGTAAAGAAGTTTCTCCTCATGTTGAGGTGAAATATTCTCTGTTCAAGTTTGAACTCATTGTTCCTTGGCTTATCACTGTGCACCACCCAGCAGAGCCTGTCCCCCTCCACTTGACACCCACCCCTCAGCTATTGATAGACATTGATCAGATCCCCTCTCAGTCTTCTCTTCTCCAGACTAAACAGCCCCAGGGCTCTCAGCCTCTCTTCACAGGGGATATGTTCAAGTCCCCTAAGCATTCTCCTGGCTCTCCCTTGGACTCTCTCCAGCAGGTCTCTGTCTCTCTTGAACTGGGGAGCCCCAAACTAAACACAGTATTCCAGGTGTGGTCTCACCAGGGCAGAGTAGAGAGGTAGAACTTCCCTAGACCTGCTGGACACACCTTTCTTGATACATCCCAGGATCCTATTGGCTTTCTTGGCCACAAGAGTGCATAATAGACTGCAAGAGCCATGTGGGGTCTTTGTGAAGATCCCTGCCTACAGATTGCATCCCAGTACTCCAGATTGGAGTCTAACCTTTCCATTCCTGCACAATATCCAGCCCTCACTTGCTCCTCTCCAACTGAGAAGAACCTCAGTGGAGCCACCTGCGTGCAGAGACCACCAGCTACACTGGGCTGCCTTTCACAGCAGCAGCAGCACGATTGTGCATGGGAAGTAAGGTCCTTCCAGACCTTGTCCTGTGCATAACCACCAATTCCTCCAGGCCATGGCAGCTGCTGAATGCCTTCACACAAGGGAGGCTACTCCCACCTGGACTGAGATCTGGTGTGCGGCAGGGTTAAGAAGCAATATGCAGTCATCATGGCCATGCAAGACAGCTCTACCCCTTGCTGCTCTGGTAGTCAGGATCTCAGCATTCTCTGGGCTGCCTGGGTGTGTTTGCAGTCTGATGGCTTTGTCCACCACCTGTGACAATGGTGATGACTCGAACAGCAAATCCAACAGCCTAGAAATTGCTCTTCACTTTCCCTGGCAAAAGTTTTTGTCATTGACTTTCTCTGTCAGTGTGCTGGTTTGAGGCCAGCCAGAACATCTCTTGCCCCGAAAGGGACAAAAGAATGACACACGCAAACGGATTGGAGAGTGATGGAAAGTTTAAATGGAAAAGCAATTGGTGAAGCTACAGAGAACTACAAACTACAAAGCATAGTGGAAAAGAACATCCTAAAAGCATACAGAACCCCCTCACAGAATTCCAAAAAGCTTCCCAATCCTCCCTTCCTCCCACCTGAGGGTATACCCAGTCCCTCAGGGCTCTTCCTTCCCCCCCCCTCTCACTGCTAGGCAAGTCTCAGGTTGGCCAGGTCTGAGACTGCCACCCCTTCCATTCTCCTCCTGGCATTAGGCCTAGTCAGGCCTAAGAGGCCTGAGATACCCCCCTGGCATTACCCAATAAGAGAGGACATCCATGGGAGCAGAGAGGGAAGAAAGAGGAAGAGAATGACTCTGCAGATGGCTTTATAGGGCGCAGGATTTATGGGTAGAAATACGTCGTTTCCTGTGTCCACACCTATTGGGTGGGCACCCAGGACACCAGAGGTGTATCTCATGCAGCAGTGGCAGGGGGCACCCAGCCCAAACTGCCACAGTCAGGTAGAAAATTAATCTTGGCAGGAATGTCTGAAGACATCAGGTTGCAGGAGTGGGTAATTTAGAGAAGAGGACCCAGCTTTTTGGCACCTCCTTGTCTGGTGCTTGCATGGTTTCTGCAAGGTTGTAGTGGGCTTTGCCTCTTACTCAGCCTCATAGCAATGGGTTCCAGCCAAGGCAGATGCTGTTGGTGGTGTGTTTGGACAACCAGTGCCCCATCCCAGGCCTGAATTTCCACATTCTGAATGACAACCACACTTCCCCATACTCTTTGTCCATGCGGGAAGCCAACACTTGTCATTCAGATAGGGCCTTCATGAGATAAAAGCATTGGGGAGCAGCTGCATCCCTTCCCTGTAACACACAAAGGAAGGAAAACCACATCTCAGCTACAAGTCTGCTGCTGTGCCAGTGCTGCAGTCATGAGGAGACTCTCCTCAGCTGCAAGAACGGAGGAAGAATTGAAATGTGGGTCCCAAGACTGAGAGGTGACACAGTGAAGAGAATAACTTCCCTTCATCCCAAGTCTCTTCACCTTCTCACACAGGATCCTTGCAGTCAGATGGTGTCAGAGAGTGAGAGGAACTTGCTCCACATCTCCAAGATGAAGAAGGTTAAGGACATTACTGTAGAGTGCAGGTCTGTGCAAGAGTCCCTATGCTCATTCTGAAGGAACTGATCTGGCTGTCACCCCATGTGTCCGTGTGAGCTGAAATTCCCCTCCCACCAACAATAACCAGGCTAGCCCAGTCTGGAAGCAAATGAAAAGCTGTATTTACAAGCAGAGTCTAAAATCTACAATGAAATGCAATGAATATGTACAAATATACAAAATTCACAACATTCACAAATATATACAATCAACAGAAAAGCACAACCGATCTCCCTTTACTTCCCCCCAAGGGGACCCTCCCAAAGGGGCCTCTCTCTCCCAGGAGCTTCCCCCCAGACCCCCCTGGACAGAGAAGCAGAGTTAGTTAAGCAGAAAGTTGTTAACTTAGCTGCCAAGGTCAGTGTGTTATCTTCAGCCAGAAGAGAAGAAGAAACAGCAGCCAGACAGCCCAGCAACTGCCCCCACTGCCGAACGCAGAATGTGCAGAATGCCTACTTTGTTTTGGGTAATAGTTCTTAAACATTTCTATCTATCCAATGGAAGTGTTTAGAACAATCAGTATTTTGCTTTCTTACACCCAATAGTGACTTATTTACATTCTTTCACTTTCTCTGTTCTGAACTTTGCAAGGGAAAATTAAAAAGACAGTTTCAAACCATCACACCCCAGCCCTGTGCAGAGATGCTCACTGATATCCTGGAGGTGGGAACATCCCATTCTCTGCATGCTCCAACTCCAGCACCAGCTGAGCACAACTAGACACAGATAAACAATGTGACCATGGTGGCACTGGGAATCTGGCAGAATAATTGTTGAAGCATCCACCTCACAGGCAGAAAGTGGGCTGAGACCTCAGGCCAGTCAGCTCAGAGTGGTGAAATCCACCCACCATGGGAGGGGCAAATCCCCAGGTCTGTAAAGTTCTGGCTCCTGTGACTTTAGGTCTTCACTCCAGTGACCATGGGCTGGGAAAAACATCAAATTATTTCCTCAGCACTGTGGCTACACAGCTTTGAAACCCCTTCAGGGATTCAGGGCACTCCACCAACCTGCCAGTTCAGCTCCTTGAGAGAAGTCCCTTAGTGATACTGGTTAGCAGGACACAGGGGTATTTACACTTTTCCAGCAGCCATCCTATCCTGTTGTGGGGAGTGGCACAAAAACCTCTTCCACCTCCCTGCAGCCCAATGTGAGGCCAGCTGAGAACAAAGAAAATGTGTCTATTTTTGGTTTTGACACTGAAACTTGTTGCACATTCAGGAGGAGAAACTTCTTTGGTGTGAGGATGCTGGAGCCCTGGAGCAGGCTGCCCAGAGAGGTTGTGGAGTCTCCTTTCCTGGAGAGATTCCAACCGTGGCCGGGTATTGTGATCCTGGGCAAGCTGCTATGGGTGTCCTGCTTTAGTGGGGAAGTTGGACTAGATGATCTCCAGAGGTCCCTTCCAACCCCACTATGCTGGGATTCTGGGAACCTGTGAGTTCAGAGAACAGTAAGCTTTTTCACCAGGGTGTTATCTTTCCAGCAAAGCAGACTTTCTTACTGAGCCCAGCTCGTCCATGTGATTAACACCTGCTTTCCATCCACAAACACTTGCAACTGAAATACAGAGCCTTGAGGACACACTGCTCACCTCATTTTGCATCTGCCAATCCATGACCATAAGTCACTCAGCAACTCACCTTGGCCTGTCAGGTTCCTCTGCTTCTCTGCAAATTTCACTGAACAGATGTACTTTGGATGGCATCATTGTTGAGATGCTGAAGGACAGGATAGCCCCAGCCTGACTGACAAACAGCCTCTTCCTTCATCCAAACATAAATCCCTTCTCTTTTTCCTTCTCCTGTTTACTTTTTGCTAGGTGCCTTGCAAACATGAGCAGGATCAAACCATGAGATTATGTAGATGAAGCAGATTTCTCAATCAGAGCAGATTGTTCATGTCCTGGTACATCTGAGCTTTGAATATCTGTAGGAATGAAGGTCCTCCAGCCATATTGAGCTCCTGCTTCAGTGTCTGGGAACCTTCAGATTGTAAATATTGTTCCTAATTTTTAATCAGAGGTTCCTGCATTGCAACTATTTTCTTTTGCCTTTTAGTCAAATTCCACACATCTCCAAGAAGAGTCAGGGGCTGTCTTGCTTACATAGAATCACAGAATGATTTGGGTTGGAAAGGACCTTAGAGATCATCTAGCTCCAACCACCCTGCCATGGGCAAGCATCCCGCCCACTAGACCAGGTTGCTCAAAGCCCCATGTGACCTGGCCCTGAACACTTTCAGGAAGAAGAATAAGTCATAGAATTCCAGAATGGTTTGGGTTGGCAGTGACCTTAAAGATCATCTCATTACAACTCCCACCACCGTGGGCAGGGACACCTTCCACTAGACCAGGTTGCACAAGATCCAGGGAGGGGAAGTTCCAGGGGATATTCCAGTGGGAACACCTTCCCACTGGTGCTAAAGACACCAATAACAGATTACTCCCCCTTTAGCCCCATTCTTGCAGCCTGTCTCCATGCATCATATGCTCCAACCCTCTAATCATCTTGGGTGTGTCCACAAAACTCACACCAGTGTGTCAAAGTCTTCCTTCAGAGAATCCAAAGCCAGACAGTATTTCCAGATGTGGTCTCACACATCATAAATGGAGAGGAATAATCACTCCCCTTGCCCTGCTTGCTACACACTTGCTGCTACAGCCCAATGAGGTTTTGACCATCACCTCTACTATAGCATCCTCCTTATGCTCAGTATGGTGTCCACCAGGATCTCCAAATCCTTTTCTACTAAATTACTTTTTAGCCAGCTGGCTGTCTGCTACATGGAGTTGTTGCATCTGTTGAAGTTCATGAGGTTCACCTGAAGAGCAGCCCTGCCCTTCCCAGGGTATGACCCTCTCCCCTCAAGACTGTTTTCATCCACACCTTGTTCGCAGGGTGCTCCATCCCACGATCCAAGCTGTTAGAGGAGACATCAAACAATAAGGTACTCAGTATCAGTCCAAAAGATGCTGCAAGCAACCAGTCACCAGTTGTACTCTGGAAGACTGATTACAACGCTTTGAAGCTAGAATTCCAGACATCTCAGTCTGGTCTGCCTGTGAGAATATTAAGGGATTAGTTGAGAAGTCTTTGATCCTGCTTTGCTCTAGAGAAGGAAGGAAGATCTCAAACACCCACTCTGAAAATGTTCATTTTTTTCCTTTGATGACTTGATCTAGGAAGTCCAACTCTGGAGGGATCCAGGTATCTGTGCAGTCACACAGAATAATGGAGTCACAGAATTTTTTCAGTTGGAAAACACCTCTGAGATCATCCAGTCCAACCACCAACCCAACACCACCATGGCCACTAAACCATGGCCCCAAGTGCCATGGCCACACCTTTCTTGAACACCTCCAGGGATGGGGACTCCACCACCTCCCTGGGCAGCCTGTGCCAATCCCTGACCACTCTTGAAGCAAAGAAATGTTTCTTCATCTCCAACTTAACCCTCCCCTGGCACAATTTCAGGCCATTTCCTCTCCTTCTATCACTTGCGACTAGGGAGCAGAGCCCAACCCCCACCTCACTGCAGCCTCCTCTCAGGGAACTGTAGACAGCAATGAGGTCTCCCTTCAGCCTCCTCTTCTCCAGACTGGACACCCCTAGGTCCCTCAGCTGCTCCTCACCAAACTGTTCTCCAGGCTTCTTGCCAGCCTAATTGCCCTCCTCTGGACCTGCTCCAGCCCCTCAATGTCTTTCTTTTCTGCAGTCTCCCAGTTCTTCAGGATGAGATTCACCAAATGTATCTTGACTGAAGTGCCATAACCAAGTAGTACAAAGGGTCTGAGGAAGCAGAAGATGAGGACTGCACCACATTCATTGGATAAGTGAGCCAGCACTTTCAAGCGTGCTAAAGCTGATGCCTTCTTTCTAGTTGTCTCTTGATTTTCTTCACAAGAAAGAAGTGCTCTGAGGAGCACAGAAGCTTCTTCACATGAAGGCTTTTAAAAGAAACTCTTTTCACTTTTGTGTTTTCCACACAATTTATCTCTTCATTAAATTTGTCTCTTCATTAAATTCCAGCTCCATTCTGAAACCAAACTGAGAGCCACTCTGCAACTTCACTTTCCTTTTCTGCATCCTTCTGTTCAAGCCACAATGAATTAATTACTCTCTGTTGGTGGAAAATAGCTGCATCGTACAACACAAGCTATATTTGTTCCTTTGTGAAGCTTCAGTCCAGAATCTCATCTGTTAGGATACATCTCCATAGGTCCTGGTTGATGGCAGCCCTGCAGAGAAGGACTTGGGGGTGCTGGTGGGTGAGAAGCTGGACAGGAGCCAGCAATGGGCACTGGCAGCACAGAAGGCCAAGGATAGTCTGGGCTATATCCAAAGCAATGTGGTCAGAGCTGGAGAGAGAGGATCCTGCCCGTCTGCTCTGCTCTGGGGAGACCTCACCTGCAGGGCTGTGTCCTGCTTTGGAGCCCCCAACACAGGAAGGACATAGAGCTGATGGAGAGGGTCCAGAGGAGGCCACAAAGATGACCAGAGGGCTGGAGAACCTCTGCTATGGGGACAGGTTAGGAGAGTTGGGGTTGTCCAGCCTGGAGAAGAGAAAGCTCTGGGGAGACCTTAGAGCAGCCTTCCAGTACCTGAAGGGGACCTACAGGAAGGCTGGGGAGGGACTGTTCATAAGGGCTGTGGGGATAGGATGAGAGGCAGTGGTCTGAAACTGGAGCAGGGCAGATTTAGATTGGACATCAGGAGGAAGTTCTGCATAGTGAGGGTGGGGAGACACTGGAACAGGGTGCAGTGGGACGTGGTTGAGGCCTCACCCCTGGAGACATTGAAGGTCAGACTTCATGAGGCCCTGAGCAACCTGATCTAGTTGCAGATGTCTCTGCTGACTGCAGGAGGATTGGACAAGATGACCTTTGAGGGTCCTCTCCAACCCAATGTATTCTATGATTCTGTGATTCCTACCAGAATCAGGAAACCAGGCCAGAGGAACACAGAACTGCCATCTTCATGGAGCAGCTCAAGAAACTGAGTCCAAGTGAAAGATACTGCTCACGAATCAATAACCCTGGAAATGGGTCACTATCCCTCCCTGTGTCTCCCATCAGATGTTCCTCCCACACCAGCTTTCTGGCTGTGGGCTGTTTGAAGCTGAACACCAGGTGACCTGTTGCTCTCTTTTTTTCCACCTAAGGCTTGACAATTTATGCTGAGCTTACTTGAAGCTGTTCTGAGGAAGCTGATAGTTTGTTTTCAGAGGAAGCTAAAACCTTTGACTTGATAGAAGCCTTACCATGAGTATCCAAGTACCAGACAGTCGGCTACTGACTGTACTCTTGGAGTTACAAGTCGCCAACTGGCGCTTGATTCACATATTTCCACCAGAATGGGTAACTCCTACCCAGCCTGGAAGGTCGTTGTCCATCCTTATCTTGGTGCCAAGGCTCCCCCTGCAGTCACTGTAAAGAGCTGGCACCTCCAGGGAGCATATCTGACCATAGGAAGGTTTGCTTTGAGGAAGATGCATGGAAGGATGACCCTTCGGAAGGATGTTCAACCCCAGAGGCCATATGGCCATCCAGACACTGCATGTAGATGGAAATGTCCTTTCTGGGGAGTCCAATCCCTTTCCCAGCTTTAGCTGCATGAATCAAAGGCAGCACGGGGAAATGGAGAACTCTGGGTTTGTCCCTTAATGAGGTATTGCATTTCCCTACCTTCCTCTTATTGCTCTGAAGCAAATACCCAGGTTCACCCCCCTCCCATCCATGACCCACCCTGTATTTGCAGAGACCAAGCGTCTCAGCTCAGAAAGAAAGAAAGAAAGGAAGAAAGAAAGGAAGGAAGAAAGAAAGAAAGAAAGAAAGAAAGAAAGAAAGAAAGAAAGAAAGAAAGAAAGAAAGAAAGAAAGAAAGAAAGAAAGAAAGAAAGAAAGAAAGAAAGAAAGAAAGAAAGAAAGAAAGAAAGAAAGAAAGAAGAAAGAAAGAAAGAAAGAAAGAAAGAAAGGAAGAAAGAAAGGAAGAAGAAAGGAAAGAGAGAAAGAAAGAAAGAAAGGAAGAAAGAAAGGAAGAAAGAAAGAAAGAAAGAAAGAAAGAAAGAAAGAAAGAAAGAAAGAAAGAAAGAAAGAAAAGAAAGAAAGAAAGAAAGAAAGAAAGAAAAGAAAGAAAGAAAGAAAGAAAGAAAGAAAGAAAGAAAGAAAGAAAGAAAGAAAGAAAAGAAAGAAAGAAAGGAAGAAAGAAAGAAAGAAAGAAAGAAAGAAAGAAAGAAAGAAAGAAAGAGAAGAAAGAAAGAAAGGAAGAAAGAAAGAAAGAAAGAAAGAAAGAAAGAAAGAAAGAAAGAAAGAAAAGAAAGAAAGAAAGAAAGAAAGAAAGAAAGAAAGAAAGAAAAGAAAGAAAGAAAGAAAGAAAGAAAGAAAGAAAGAAAGGAAAGAAAGAAAGAAAGAAAGAAAGAAAGAAGAAAGAAAGAAAGAAAGAAAGAAAGAAAGAAAGAAAGAAAGAAAAGAAAGAAAGAAAGAAAGAAAGAAAGAAAGAAAGAAAGAAAGAAAGAAAGAAAGAAAGAAAGAAAGAAAGAAAGAAAGAAAAGAAGGAAGGAAGAAAGAAAGGAAGGAAGGAAAGAAAGAAAGGAAGAAAGAAAGAAAGAAAGAAAGAAAGAAAGAAAGAAAGAAAGAAAGAAAGAAAGAAAGAAAGAAAAGAAAGAAAGAAAGAAAGAAAGAAAGAAAAGAAAGAAAGAAAGAAAGAAAAAGAAAGAAAGAAAGAGAGAAAGAAAGAAAGAAAGAAAGAAAGAAAGAAAAGAAAGAAAGAAAGAAAGAAAGAAAGAAAGAAAGAAAGAAAGAAAGAAAGAAAGAAAGAAAGAAAGAAAGAAAGAAAGAAAGAAAGAAAGAAAGAAAGAAAGAAAGAAAGAAAGAAAGAAAGAAAGAAAGAAAGAAAGAAAGAAAGAAAGAAAAGTAGAGAAATGTAAAGTATTCATTTGCAAAGCCAAAGGAGGAGAAGGGTAAAAAGAAGAAAAACCTTTTTTTTTTCTCTCAGTGTCAGCGATTCCCTGCAAAGAAGAAAATCTTCCCAAGCAAATGTTGTGTCCTTCGCAGAGTGGACTCCTTCCATGCTGAGCATTCAGAGCAAGGCTTGCCAGCCTGAGATCCATGAGGCAACTTCAGCACAGATAAGAGCTGTACCCAGACCCAGCTCCCTGCCCCTAATCTCATTTTCTCTCTACTGCCTTTGTTCCTTCTGCTCCCTTTTCTCTGCATTCCTGTCCCAGCATTGCTGCACCTCAATCCCTCTCCTCTAGCTGCCAGGCCAGTTGAAGAGCTACCAACTTATCCCACCACAATCCTAGGATGACCCTGCCCCCAGCCAGTTCACTACTCTACTCTTGTTTTCCTTTCTCACCTACTGATATTTTAGCCTACCCACAAGAAAAATGAAGCCACCCATTGTGCAGAGACCTCAGGTAGGTATGAGGAGACGAAACTCACAATGGCCCAGGCTGCCCAGAGACTTGGGAGATACCCCATCCTTGGAACCACTGCACACCAAGTTGTTTGGGGCTGTGAGCAACCTGCTCTAGTCGCAGATGTCCCTGCTGACTGCAGGGGGTTGGACTGGATGAGCTTTGAAGGTCCCTTCCCACCCAATCGAATCTAGGGTGGAGTTACTTCATTCAAGGCACGGAAATCAACTGTCAGACGCCACTCTCCATTCTGCTTTCGCACAGGCCAGATTGGACTGTTGAAAGGTGAATGAGTTTGCTGATGACCTTCTGAGTCTCCAACTGACGAATCAAGTTTTGAATGGGCACCAAAGAGTCACGGTTGGTTCTGTATTGTCTGTGATGCACAGTTTGAGAAGCAACCGGCAGCTTTACATCCTCTATCTCATGTTGTCCCACAACTGCAGATTCAACTGAAAGCTCAGGTCTAATGGACAACTTCAATTTTCCTCCATCAATTTCTATAGTTGCTATTCCAAAAGCCCATTTGTAACCCTTAGGGTCTTTAAAACGCCCTTCTCTCAGAAAGTCAATTCCCAAAATACAAGGTGCATTAGGACCTGTTACAATAGTATGTTTCTTCCACTGCTTCCCAGTTAAACTTATGTCAACCTCTATCTTAAACAACTCTTGAGATCCACCAGTGACTCCCTGAATAGTTATAGATTCTCCCCCTTGATAATTTGATGGTATTATGGTGCACTGAGCTCCTGTGTCAACCAAGGCCCTGTACTTCTGAAATTTTGAAGTGCCAGGCCACTGGATGTACACATCCCAATAGATTCTGTTATCTCCATTATCCCTTACCTCCCCCTGGCGGAAGGCAGGGCACCCCTAATGGTGGGGATTACCTCCACATGTACAGCTGGCACAACGTCCAGCACCAGAATTAGGATCACTGTTGGAGCTATCAGAGTTGTTCTGGGAAACTGAGGAAGCGACAGCTACCCTCCTGGTATTGCTACCTCGGGATCTGCCCCTCTGCAGCTCCTGTAACCTCTTGAAAAGATCAGAAGTTGGTTGACCATCCCATCTGTTCATGTTCTCACCAAACTGATCACGCAGAGTTATCCAGATACTGCCACGTGATTGCCTCTGCTGTCTGTTTTGGTTTGACCTGTTTTGGAATGGCCTTCTTGGAGCACGTCTGTTCCTAACAGCTGAAACTTGAATCCATCTGGAGGAAGAGGAATCAGAATCATCCCCCTTCATCAAGTTGGATATGGAGGTTTTAAATTCCTCCTTCAGCTCTTTCATGCAATTCTCAATCTTTCCAGACAAAGTTTCAATGGCTGAAACCAAAGAAGTACATGCAAGACTATCCTCCAACTGCCTCATCTGGTCAGTGAAATGGCCAACAGTAGGAGGTGCTCCACCATAATTTCTTGCCACAATCCTGCTTGCCAGAATAGTAGCATAATTAGGAGGAGCAAGCTTAATGAGCTTTTTGGCAAGGCCTGTTCCAACAGGAATTTCATCAGGATTCAGAGTCTTATGATCTCCATACATTATTTCTCTCACAGCAAACTCTCTCAGACGCTTGATTCCCTCAGCTATTGTGGTCCAAGGCTTAGGGTTCCATGGTAAATCATCTCTGCTGGGGTACCTCAGCGAGACTGCCAGTAGGAGGCGTGCCCACAGAGAAACTTTACCAATGCACTTGCCTAGGTGCCTGTCTATGCCTGTATCCTTTGAGAGCATCCCCAACTGAGAGGCCGACTTGTCACCTACCACCAATGCTGGGGCTCCCATATCAAAACACCTGGCTAGCCAAGACAGGACTGGCTCATTATCTCCTCTGATGTAATCCTTCCTCACATGTCTAATTTCCTGTCTGGGTGCATTAGCTGACTGTATGCCATCCTCATCATCATCATCATCATCATCCTGAGGTTGCTGTCCCCATAATCCTGTTGTAATCCTCCGTTGAATTTCCTTGAGTTCAGAGGCTCTGCCAGCAGTTGCTAATCTACCAGGGTCTACATCCTGACCTACATCTCCATCATCCATGTGGGGTCCCAAGAGGTCTACCAGAGTTTTAAGGCTAACCCTCTCTTCCTCATCAGAAGGATCTTTCTTAACAGAGGGACCCTGAGTAGAAGGACCCTCATCTCCATCTGCACCATCTCCTGCAGCATCTGCATCTCCTCCTGTATCTCCTTTACGCTTTCTGCTTACAGTGGCCACCAAATTTACTGGATTGGTTTTCACATTCACAGCAGAGTTGGAAGAGCAAGTAGCCTTATGTCTTTCTTGACACAGTGCTATCAGTAGCCATATGATTATTCCAAGAAGCAGCAAAATTAAGATTAAGGTTAGTACAACATATCTAGGGTACCATTGGTTCCAAAGACCCTCTGTAGTTGTAAGAGGAGTAACAAACTCATATGTGTCTGCTAGCACATCCATAGTTGAGTTACCATAGCTTCTTAGCCCAATAAGACCACAACAGAATTCACCAACATTCAGTAACTTGTTCTTAACCCAAAGAAATGACTTATATGCCACATATCTCACAATCTTGTCTATCATGCAAGAAATGGCCCATCTGTAGACAATTGCACCGATAATAGATGAAATAGAATGACTCAGAATCCAAAACAGCTTCATTTTGCTTCCTAATCTGAGCAGAAATAAATCACAAGCAATCAAGCCCCACGTTGGGCGCCAAAAATAAAAAGTGTGTCGGTGTGAGTTGAAATTCCCCTCCCACCAACAATAACCAGGCTAGCCCAGTCTGAAAGCAAATTAAAAGCTGTATTTACAAGCAGAGTCTAAAATCTACAATGAAATGCAATGGGTATGTACAAATATACAAAATTCACAACATTCACAAATATATACAATCAACAGAAAAGCACAACCGATCTCCCTTTGCTTCCCCCCAAGGGGACCCTCCCAAAAGGGCCTCTCTCTCTCCCAGGAGCTTCCCCCCCAGACCCCCCTGGACAGAGAAGCAGAGTTTGTTAATCAGAAAGTTGTTAACTTAGCTGCCAAGGTCAGTGTGTTATCTTCAGCCAGAAGAGAAGAAGAAACAGCAGCCAGACAGCCCAGCAACTGCCCCCACTGCCGAACGCAGAATGTGCAGAGTGCCTACTTTGTTTTGGGTAATAGTTCTTAAACATTTCTATCTATCCAATGGAAGTGTTTAGAACAATCGTTATTTTGCTTTCTTACACCCAATAGTGACTTATTTACACTCTTTCACTTTCTCTGTTCTGAACTTTGCAAGGAAAAATTAAAAAGACAGTTTCAAACCATCACAATGATTCCAAGTTGCTAAGTGAGAACAGGTTGTAACGATCCACTCAAAGGCATTTCACTAACACTTACCTGAAAAATAGGCCTCCGCAAGACACTTTTCAGTCTTTCATTGGTAGAACATCTTGGAGAGCTTTCAGCAATCAGTGAACAGATTTGCCCCTGAACTTAAATATTTCTAAAATATTTTGGATGGAATACCAATTTCCAGAAGAATGTCTCAGTGTTCAAGTGAAGACTGAGAAGCTGAGAAGCATTTCAATCCT